>NC_056737.1:1069887393-1070219893 GCF_019279795.1 Protopterus annectens
CGATGGCATTTTTGGTAAAAATTGTGCTTTCATAGTAATGCAAGTTAATGGCCACTATCATGCCAGAAAGCTTAATAAACAACTCAAAGGCACAAAATGTGGTTAAAAGATTATGAGGTTTATAATGCAAACTTAATTTTCTGGAACATCTGTGCACTGCATGACACGCACATACAAAGTACCTGTTTCACATTGTTACACACATGGGGTTGGGTTGTTAGATCAACAGTGGCCCTCATCCAGCGCCAATATTCACATCATCACTGCAGCTAATTCATAATCATCTAAAGATATGGAGCCTACAGTGTACATTCCTTTATATATGTATGAACTACTATGTGTTACGTTACATTGAGAACCTTAAGTTAACCTTAATATCATACTATCCATGTCCCAAGTTACCTCCTGGGGTCATGGGAAATGTAATGTAAAATCACAAACCTTCATAATGCGGATGGTTTTATCTGTTCTTAATTCTTCTAAAAGTTCCCTTTCTTCATTTGAAAGATTATGAAAAACGTTTTTATTGTGTTTTTGACTTAATTTATAATAATCGGCTTCACGCTCCTTTACGAAAGTCTGAACTAACAGGGTGCATGTTTGGGTAAATGAACTTTTCCTCCTGCATTTAACCAGCTCAGAAGAGTCCCCTTTGTTATCAAAAATACTTATATAGCTAAATTAAGGTACCTAATGAACAGCCTTAATTCAGTAACAGCATCTACCACAACAAATTGTAAAGTATAAATCTGAACCCTTTCTTGAAAAGCTTAAAATGCTCTAGTTTCACCACCATATTGCTATAATTAAAGATATTATAACCTTTGTATCTTAGTTAATACAAAAGTCCTTTGGTATCTGAGATTCCAGTGAAAAAATGCAAATATGATATATTGAATGCTAATTCAAATAATGCCCTTTTTAAACACTCCTTGGTTTGCCCTTCTTTCGAGAGATTCAAGTTTGGGATTTTGGACTACATTTCTCATTATCCCAGGAGGCTTGGGAGGCTAAGTTAGAATATCTGGAGCTACTGTGCCAGTTTAGGTTACAGGCCAATAAGAAACCAGGATTGAATGATTTCATATTATGCCAGTATTGAAATTAAGGGCAGCTAAACTTTAAAGGTTTGGGTTTTAAGAAGTGGTTTTTAAACAGTGGGTTTTATGTACACTTTTGTGTGTAATTTTCTAATCATATTTTATTATTATTTTATTCACTATTTGTTAATGTGTTAGAGCTTGATGGAATTTTTCTTTTAATGAAAACTTTTTAAGGACATGATTTGAATAATTAATTACTTAATTGGGTGGCTGATGTCATATCCACTTTTGTTCTGATGAAGTCCTTTGGTAATTGTATGTAAGGATGAAAGGATAAAAATGCTTTATAGATTTTACATTTGGTCTTGTTTTTTAGGAGAGGTTTATTAAACGTACTGGATCACATTGACTGCAATGTTTTGGCTTTGTACCTCTTTTTGATTTTAGTGTTGTGCCAGGGGTACATTACACTGTTTTCTTTTGGTTTAACTGCAGGTACGTTTCTAGAAGCAACTGTCACTGGTACTGCATCAGATTTTATGTGAATGTGATATTCTCTAGGAATCTTCATAATCTGAATGCCTGAAACGAAATCAGCATACTTATGCAGGACATCATTTTTATGATGTTGCACAATATGCAAAATGTATTTTAACTGTGTAACTGGTTTCAAGCATATGCATTTGTTCTTTGTACTATGTAATTTTTTTAATTTTCCTAGCTTTTCACAGGCTTCACAACTCAACATATTAGAAGAATTGTTTTATGTGCAAGTATTTGAAAAAAAATGAAATTTTAAATTTGCATTCATGTAAGCAGTTTTTGACCTATTGGTTGCATCCAATGGCCAGAATGGGTTAACAAAGTACACATAATCACTGTTACATATCTGTAATCACAAAGCATTAAGTTACACTCTGCATCAATATCTACTTTAAATTTTTACAATTTGTGAATTTCTCAGATGACCATATTTATTTTTCATTTGAAGTAGCTTATAAAAATGCCATTTTCTAGCATTTTTTCTGTCTTTTTTCTGTTTACAATTACATTTATAGTAGTCCTCAATTAAAGTAATGTAAACACCTTCATCTTGGATATTTTCTTTGTTACTGTACCTTGTATCATGACTATTTTTCATATCTATTGCTTCTGCACCAAACCATGCTATTATTTCTCATTCTGTCACATTCTCTGACCCATGTTTTATCTCAGTAAAAAACTAAATAAGCCGCCAAAGAAAATAAGTCCACTCCAAAAGTAGAAAACACGTCCTTTAATTCACCACTGGTTACCACACAGCACTTTTCGTCTCACCTGATTGTGAGACTTCTTCAGGTAAAAAACATTAAATGATTAAAGCCATATATAATAAACATCATTCCAATAATCACTAATATCAGTAACTTCACATACTGAAATTAAATTAGATTATATTGAAAAGAGATACAGAAACTAGACCTAAACAAAGTGCAAGGAGGAGATAGAATTAATAATAATGACCTGAGAACACTTTGTTATGAATTTACGGTACCAATATATTTCTTATTCACCATGTCATTTAAATATGGGGAGATTCCTCAAGATTGGAGAAGCATACTCATTATACCTATCTTTAAGGGAAATGGGAGTAGAACAAACCCAGAGTCATACAGACCCATACATTTACTTTCATGTGGAAAAAATAATGGAGAAGGTTGTTTTGGAAAAATTATTGTCAAAATTGGAAAGGGTGGGACTTAAAACTACATATCATGCATATACTGAAAAACATCTCTATAACCACCTGTCACATGAAATTCTATAAAAATATAATGACTGCTATAATTGAAAAAATGTGCTATGTTGGAATTATGTTGGACTTAATTTCAACATTTGATAGGTACTAGGTACTGACATACTCTTTATAAGATGGATGACTGAATGACATACAAATAGGGCATGGCAAGTATCACACAGCAACTGGATCGGTGAAACTCTAGGTTATAGTCAGGGTGCCCATATGGCTCTGTCCTTGGCCAATACTTGTTTAGATTGTATCTTTCAGATCTATCTTTTGCATCTGAGGTGTTCTACAGTCTGTAAGAAGATTACTTGAAAATGGGTAAACTGATTACATGTGTAGCACCCCACCACTGGCCCAGTAATCCAGGAGCCTCAATCCTCACCACTGGCAGCAGTGCAATTTCCCTTAAGAGCACACAGAGATCACAGTCAGTCTGGGGCTGGTTTCTTCCTCTTTCTCCAGATCCCCAATAAGACTCCCCACTGGCACAGCTATAGAGTTGAGATCCCAGCTGAGTGGCCAAGCCAAGACCTCCAGCACCCTCTCTGTCTAACCAGTGCTTCATGTCCCTGCCCAAGTAGCTGACACACACACACTTTGAGGTTTGATTTATAGACAAGCACAAACACACACACACACACACACACACACACACACACACACACACACACACACACACACACACTTGGGAAAGGCTAGCACAGGTTTACTATCTATACCCCCTTTTGCCCAGACTATAAGGTAGTTATTACAGCCACCATCCAGCTCTTTATCAGCTACTTTAAGGCCCTTAACAAAGGGTGTCCAATCTTACTGTGTAATGTTACTATTAATCCAAATGGTAGTTTGACCAAGAGCAAGGCTATTAGGAGTGGCCCACACAGTGTCGCCAAATAAATATCAAATACTCTCAGTGCTAAATCACAGGAAATATTTAAAACAACATTGCAGGACAGTCTCAAATAAAGAAAACATCCAAGCTATACTTCATTATATTCCTGTCTGTATCTAAGAGAAATTACTGCACCCTATTCATAGCAAGGCACGACAGATGTGGTGAGTGGATCCAGCTGATGTTGTCAGATCAAAGACAAAATACAAAATGCATAGTCTCTTTCTCTCTCTCTCACTCTCTCAGAGAGTTCTTAAATTAATATTTGAAATATTACTGCTGGGGTAGTTGGCAGCATGACATCACTTCTTGTCATCTGACTATCAGTTCCTATGCTAACAAGCATTGATTTTAGCATCTACCTGCAAAAACACATAGACCTTAGATCTTTTGGCAAATGGTAGAAGTTGTAAAATAATTTACATTCCTCCACATTTAAGGACGATACAAAAAACTTCTAGTTCTAGACATTATGTCTCCTGTTGCACTGAAACTGAAATGTAACATTTCTTTTATTATGTGGTTATAAAATAATTTAATTTCAACTATTTTTTATGAAGTTTTGCAAATTAGCATTCTATATGGCAGTTCCCACTGTTATAACATATATATTTACACAATTACAATAGTTTATATGCATTTCTGTTCTTTTCCAGTGGGGTACACTGTGGCTACATCTTTAAGCTGAGTATTCTACAACATATCTCTTCAGCACACATGTCTGTACAAACCATCTTATATAATATACAGCTCTAATACATTTGTAACACAAACATATAATCATGTTGATATTCACAAATGACATATGATTATTTACAAAATTCCAGATAGCTAGGCTGACAATATTCCCTTTTGTGACAACATGTATTACATATAGAGCATGTCTGCGAAAGAACTTGACTAAACTGAACATTTGGGCACAAGAGAATACTATGCTGAAATACATCAAAAACTATGCATATCAGATTTGGGGGACATAGACTGAAAGGTGAATATTTAATACAGCACACAGTTATAGGAACTGTAAATTCATTTAAGGACCTGTTATATGGATAGATCCAGTTATGCATTTTTCTAATCATATTTACCAATTGGTTAATAATAGTTATAGAACTATAGGTTGTATAAAAATGTTTATAATGTGCAGGAAATCAGAAATTATGAAGTCACTGTTAGATTAGACCCAAACTTGAGTATGGAATAACAATACAGAAATCTTGACATTTATGAGGAGTCCTTATTCATGTATATAAGACTTTTAGAAACAACTACCTCTGGAAATGTTTGGGGGTTATCAAAAAGTAGTAGAGAATCATCAGACAACCTATGTAGAAGATTCTATAGGAATGAGAAGTGCACTAATTGGTTCTCTGAGAGAGTAGCTGATGCATGAAATAGACTACCAAACTACATTACAACAAGTACTAGTTTAGTTATTTTTAAGAACAACCTGGACACTTATTGTGGGAATAACTGCTTTGGTATGTTGGCAGGCTGGAAGGACATTATTACCCATGCCCAAATATTTGCATGTAAGTATTTATGTATCACTTCTGACAGCAAGTCATTAGGTGGCTTAATAAGAAACACACAGACATAAGATGCTGCCTAATCTACATGAGCTCTAAATTACACACTGAATTATCTGAACTTTTGTGTACCTTATAATGCCCAATGCACAGTAGCTATCTCATTTGCATCTAAAGCCATAAACCCTGTATTCTATAGCCATACTCTCTGCTGTTAGCTGATCTTGCAAATTTTGACTATTCCAGTGCATGTAACTTAAAATCTTTGTGAATCATTATTACAAAAAATGATAAACTAGTGCATGACATATTAACACACAGAAAATATCAGAAATGGCTATTACAAAGAAACGTTGGGGATAACATTACCATTTGGCAGTCTCAGGGAACCTGCTGCAAGATGTGACTTTTAAACCAGATGTTTTCAGTATTTTCATAAATGATGTAAAACTACAACACAGGCTGTCAACAGCAAAGTACATATGTGTCCTAAAACAGAATGTAGAGTAACTTCTTAAAAGCTGTCAAAATTTATTTGGACTGGATTTGGCATAGCATTGCTCTAAAATCCAAGATAAATTATATACACGTATGCTGCCTTGTCCTCTGATGACTACACTGACAGAATGTTTTATACCAGCTCTGTCTTCTTAAATTTGAAATGGGTCTGCACTATTTCAGTGAACCCTGAACCCCTCTTAGATGATGTTTTGCAGATAAAATTAGGATGAATACTATGGCTAGCCAGGTTTACTGATGAGTGCAAACGTGGGTGCAGGTCACAGCTCACATTAGCATTACCAACAAGGACTATACCAATCAAATACTTGTGTTAACCTGCTTAACCTCAACAGCAAGAAATGTAGCACAGTTTCCTTTGGTAAGTCTAAGATCACTATTGCTTACTATATAGATAAAATTCCACTTAAATTTGACACGGTCATCAGGGACTTGTGTATGGATATTGATAATGGACTCTCCTTTAACCACCATGCCTCTATGATAGTTGAAAAATCCTACCTTGCTCAGCTTATCCATCATGGTATCTTCTCAAGGTCTAAAAAAGTTTTAGTCCCACTACATTCAGCCCTTATTAAGACCATCATTCAGCATCTAAACCATGAGAGGCCTCAATGTTTTTTCTACTAAAATATCTCAGATCTCTGTATCCTTGGCTTCCCTAATGGACTAAAAGCTCTGTCCCTCTACTCAGTGCCATACAGACATCTAAAGGTGTGATCTCTGCTTACCTTTCCAGACATTAAATGACCCTGCACTCTATGAACTCCTTTACCTAAATAGAAAAAAAAATAGTAAAGCAAACACCCATTCTAACTTAAACCTGCACTATCATATCAACAACACCTGATGACATTACAAATACCTAACCTAATTTATCCTCCATGTCTAAAACAGGGTGCCCTTACCTATCAGAGTACTTCTGGAGCAATTTTTAAAGCCATTCTGCATGACTGGATGGGTGATCATAAATTTTCACCAGGGACACTGTTAGGCTTTCACTAGTATTGTGTGATGTGGTTGAACTTTTTGATGGATTTCTTTGGCTGTAAGCTTAATGAGAACCTATCAACCTCAATGTGTAATCCTGTTCTCATAAACATAAAAGTATGAAGAATTTTGGTTTGCTTTCTTATTCTGCCAGGTAAGCAAAATTTTTCTCTGCACCTGAAATATGCACTTGTGTGTGTGTGTGTGTGTGTGTGTGTGTGTGTGTGTGTGTGTGTGTGTGTGTGTGTGTGTGTGTGTGTGTGTATATATATATATATATATATATATATATATATATATATATATATATATATACTGTAAGACTGCAGTAACATATTGCCTTTTAAGCATCAAGTCTGATGGCATAAAAATATGCCTAACACACCCGCAAGAAATCCTAAAGACCTAGCTACAAGTAAAATCAGTGCGTGCATGTAATGGTCCTGGCAAAGTGTAAGCAATTCAGAAAGTATTTAGTACTGCTAATTTCAAACAGCTTTAATATTAACAAGGTAATTATTTCTATTTCCATTTTGTTTTCTCTTCAAGTACATACGATAACAAGCAATCATGACAACAATTTTTTTCAGAAATTAAAATTTAACTAGAAAACTGCAGTGGGACTATTCTGGAAGGCTGAAAAACCTGAAGACAGTGACACCTCTGCCTTTCGTTCTTGATAATGTTGACTTTATCAGCACAACCATTTTCTCCCAGCTGCTGTGATCTTTATGTCATCAGTGACTCAGAATATGAATAAGATTCTGAATATTCTCATAATTATGCACTACCTTTAAAGCAGCCATCAAATACCACTATGTCATTGGATAAACTGTAATTTTGGTAGTGGTAAACTACATTTGCCACTAAAAAAGAGAAAGAGACAGAGAGACAGGGATCAAGTTTACCCAATAGAAAACAGAACTGAACTAGACACCATTACTAGATCTGCAGCAAGTGTAGAAATTTCATCTTAAAAAAACAATCAAGCCTGCATTATTGGACGTACATGAGTTAGTCATCAAGCACCCTTAAATCCTTTGTTAATGCTATGAATTTCTGTCCAATTTAAAACCTTAAATCTAGTGACAAATAAAATGCCACTGATTAACTTACATGGACTGTAATTACTCTATGTTTTGTGAGTATGTACACTTGTACTTAAGCATAGACAAGTACATTGTATGAAAGAGATGTGCCCACTGAATCAAGTCAACACAAACAGACAAACTGAGGTCCCATCTGTTTAAATTGATGATAGCTCAGGTGGATGTAAAACAACCCATGGCACCAATCAGAAAGAAGATGGGTACATTACCAACATCTGTTTGATTACATTATATTATAAATAATTTCAACTATAGATACTTTCATGTAAGAAAACATGATAATCAAATTTTCCTACACCGTCTCACTCACCCAACCTTTCTGCCACAACCATGTTTTAAATTTGCCTAACACTTCTTCATTTTTTCACTGTGTTATACAATAACTCTTTAGATTTTCTTTTCCGTAAAAACATTGAGCTGAAAACAAAATCCCAATTATTATCCCCTCTTTCTTTATACTGTCCATATAATAGTATGTATATATAAATTTATTCAAAACATTCATAAGCAAATTCCTCAGTAAATAGTTTCACCAAATCTTCTAACTTTTTACATAAAAAAGTTATAATCATTTCCACCACCTTACAGTACATAATCTTTTTTCTTGCATTTTCTCCTTCATGCTTGCCTTCAGAGGTATTTTTTCCAATAATAATAACCATAAAAACAATCAATTTCATAACCTTTTTTTTTCTAATTCATTTTGTATACTTTTTATCACCCCTTAACTCATTCCTTAGGCTGTTCCCATGGATATACTAATACATTTTTTCCCATTAGGTTTTTATACTATTCATTTCTTTTCTTGGATCTATGTTCCCATCTGTTTTCTACATCTATATCTTACCTTTATACTCTTTTATTTCATCACAATCTGCTTCTCTTTTTCTTTTATCATTTGCTTCATCCATACAGCTTTGTATTTTTGTACAATTCTCCTATAACCTCTCCATTTTTTTCTTTTATCACTTTCAATATCCAAAACAAATATATCAGTCTATATATACTATTAGATTTTTTTAGACCCAAAACAAATTCTTTCTTATTATTATATACTATGCGTGTTATTATTGAATTTAACCTGGATCTCCCCAAAAAGCTAAAAACACTATAATAACTGTTTTCCTAACTTTGCAGCAAATTTATCAGAATTCTTCACATATGATGATTTTCCCAACATACACATATTTATCATATATTCACTATTATAATATAACATATGAAATGGTTCCCACCACAAAACCACTTCTCCATTTCTTGTAATGCTTCTTTTCATTGGAGAAAATGTATTCCTTGTTTACCATTCCTTATTCCTAATACATTAACATCATTCTTTGTACAATAAACTAATCCTACTGTTACCACATCCCAAAAGTTTTACACTTTTCTTTCTTTGTTTTTAACCCTACTCAGTTTAATTTTTTTCTGCTTCCACTACTATATCTTTCATGTGTGCTTTATTCTTTATCATCACTAAATCATCTGCATATGACATCACTCAAGATATTTCTCTTTCCTCACATCCACTATTGCTTCATTCATCTTTCCTGAACTATTTGCTGTTACAGTTTTTATAACTAAAACAAAAATAACCCCACTGATAGGGTATCCTTGGCATCTATCTATCTATCTATCTATCTATCTATCTATCTATCTATCTATCTATCTATTACTTTTCACTTTTTTCCCAAACTTCTCATTCACCATTATTCTAGCCTATTTATTATTATACAGTAGATTGAACACTTTAATCATTTTCCCCTATACCGTATTTTGCCATTTCTATCCATGCTTATCTATGACACACATTATCAATTGCCTTTGTCCTATCAAAATACTAAGATCCCCTTCCATTTTTCTCACGCTGTACTATCACCTCTTTTATCAATAGCAACTTTTCCTGCACTTATCTTCCTTTCACTGCAAATACACCCCTCTACAACATTTCACCTAACACCTCATGAAACTTTATCTGTAGTATTTTCATGAACAGTTTATAATACGAGTTTCCTGTCATTGCTGGCCTCCATTTTATTTCTTCCATATAAATGTTATGACTTACTTACAAAATTATTCATCTTTTATAATTGCCTGTATATATTAATTTCTTAGTTTAATAAATATAAACTTTTCTTTACTCTTTACTCTTTATTTCCTTTTAAAAGTTATAAACCAACCAAGCTAGTCCAATGTTGACTTTTTAATGGCCTCCTTTGAAACATTTTAAATTTCCATAACATTTATTTCTTTTTCAAGCCTTTCTGCAAAAACTCTTTTTTATCCTTTTAACATTTCATAACTCATTTTTACCTATTCTTTCCTCCTTACATATTCCCTCAGCATATCTTGTTACACAGTACATTATATTCCTCTGTATACTTCACCACACCATTTTCATCCAACACTTGACACAACATTCCCGCTCATGCTTCATTTCTCCAAAAGGTGATACTTCGTCCTTCCTCCCATCAGGAAAACATCCGCCTCTAAAGTTCTCTCGCTCTGTTCTTAAAGAATCATCACTTCTCTTTTCTGACAAATCTTCACTCTTTCTCATCAGAACTTTGTATTCATCTCTTTTACTTCTCCTTACTTTCTTCTCAACTTCAGTATATCTTTTTATATTTTTTCTTTAAACTTCATCCCCCAATGTGTTTATGAGTCACACAATGACTCATAATCATATGTTCTGCCCACAATATTTGTCTTTCACTTTTTAATAAATCAGTTTTCATAATTTCTCCACTCAGTCCTTTTATGACTTTTCCTTAACAGTTTCTTCATTTTCTCCCTCTGTAGACCATAATATCCGATTGATAAAATTTGCTGCTTTCTTAGCCTTTTGCCTTTCTTTCATATCTTCTGATATTAAAATAATCTGGTTCCCGATTTCCTTATGTATAAACATTTATTATTTATTTATTTGTCTTTTTTTGACTGGGAAAATTCTAGATGGTTAAAACCCATTTTCAGCTGAGGCCCGGAGGGGAAAGCTCCACATTTAAGTTACACGTGATGCAGATTTTTAATTGCAGGTATAAACATCTGTACATGAGCATATTTACATGGTTTTTAAATATTTCTTACATGAGCATAGCATTTTTACACAAAAACAAGAGAGAAATTCACATAAATTGGCTAATTATTAAATAGAAAAATAAAATACAATAACAGTTACTGTATTTATAGTATGATGGCTGAAGGGGAAAATAAAATTGGGGTTTGTTTTGATGTTAGTAATAATTTACAGACAAGTAGTTATGAAAGGACAAATTATGAAAATCAAAAGGAAGATAAATGGACAGAGGAGGAATTGTATTTAGTGGTGGGATGTGAGAGAAGGAGGAAGAGTAAGAGGTTAGGAAATTAGTTCAGTATGAGTAGGAGGAGTGATAAGGTAAAAAGATTGTGAAGCAAAATGGCTGTAAGAATTGGAGAAAAGTAATCAAGTAAAGCTAGCCATGTGAACAAGAAGAACAATTATTTAAGTTTTTTATTTGTTTTGTGTGGGGATTTCATTCCAGAGTTCTGACACATAATTGGAGTAGAAAGAGAGTTTCCAACAGTTTTGAATGTGTTACTGATACATAGTAAGAGTTTATTGATAAAGCAAAGGTCTCCAGTTGGTGAATAATATAGTACCATATTTTGTAATGCTGTGCAATTGTCTGGAAAGTACAATAGTTTGTGGTCCCTTCTTAACTTTACAATATTTCATAACATTTCCAACCTCTTTAACATCCTGAGTTATTTTTCTTGTGGTTTTCTTTACATTATATTTAAAATCCCAGACCACTATAATACTCATATTTACCATAATATACTTTGTGACTTCATCAAGCAGCTCTCACAATTGTATGCACATATATTACTATTAATCTCCTGCAAACCCCACTATCCTATCCTTAACCTCTTTCTTTTTTGTCAATTTCATTCTTCTCTAATTTCCTCAAGACAAATATCTGTCTCTGTATTTTTGCACTGCATTAACTGCTACTATGTTAATATCAATATAATGTTAATATTTTCCTTATTTTTTGTACTTTGACTGTAATACTTCTCTTTTTCCTTGTTAAGTTTTACCCTGTCCCCAGGAAACTTCACATTTTTTCCAGTATTATTTCAATTCTCCCTTCTCTACCTCATCAAAGTTAAAAACATAAACTCCAACTTTACTTCTCCTGTATATCAAATATTGCTTAACAAAATGTCAAGCATTTCTTTTTGTCTCTCAGTTTCACATTTCTGATTTCTTTAATTAACTCTTCTATTCCATCTTCCGCTTCATCTGTCTTCATCTCTATCCCATTCTTTGTGTCCCTTCCAGTCTTGCTTCTATCCATATTAACCACAAAATTTTAGTTACCTTCTTCATTTAAATATAAATTTTCATATTATTTTTCATTTTTCTGTTTCATTTTCAATTTCCATATCTTTTTGCAATAAATGACATTCAAACCACAAATGTTTTCCTCTCCACATTTTCTGCACAATATTTTACAATTTTTGATTGAATGTCCAAACTACCTACATTGCCCACATCTTTGTTTAGTGCAGTCCTGAATAATTTGTAATAAATTACCACAAAAAAGCATGCCTTTGGTTGTCACAATATGTTACACCTCTTTGCTTTCTATTCACAATAATAACATTTGGCACATAGTGCATTTTGTAATTAACTACAGTTAACAATGCCCAGCTAAATTAACTACAGTTAATGTATGGGCATACCCATGCCTCTCTTGCCCCATGCCATATTTTAGTATCATCAGCCATATGCTTTACTTCACAAACTCTCTCACATTGTTGCTCAAAATGTCCTTAATTCATCATCATCCACAGTAGTGGTTCTAAATTGAACTATCAACTTTTTTAGCTGCATATTTAAGTTTTGCTATATACTTATTCCTTGGTGAGCAAAAACTTCTCCTATCACATTTGCTCACAAATGTTTCAGCAGACTTTGTAAGTGCCCAGGGTGCAACAGGTAGCATATTTGCCTTTGGTATAAAAGGCTGCAGGTTTTATTCCCACACCAGGTAGATGGTTTGCGGAGTCTGCAGTGTAGCATAATGGAGGTGCTACACTCCTGAGTATGTTGCCCTTCAGATGAGATGTTAAACTGAGTCTTCATCCGCCCTGGTTGGTGGTACCTCACGTGCTTCTAAAAGATCCCACAGCAGTGAAAATAGATAGGGTCTTTTATTTATATACAAAATAACTCTTATTTATAAAATATATATAATTTGCAAATGTATAATCATATAGATATACAAATCTGTTTACACATATTCATAATTTCCTTTACAATCATGCTATATTTTCATCCCTACTAGACCTCCAATCCTTTTCTCATAACCACCATCTGCTTTTACTTAATATTGTTGCTAAAATCCATTTACCATTAAATATAATTGCATTTATTCTTTCATTCCGTATAACACATATAACATAACATATTTTTTTATTTATTCTTTTAATGTATTATTTACTTCTATTCTTATAATATCCAATTTAATCATATCTATGTTTATTTTATCCACTTCTTTTATATCTTTAAATACACTTCTTTATATAGTTTTCCCCATAACTTTTTCACTTTTTTACATTTCAAAAATATATATTCTGTAATTTATTCATCGTCTTAACATTGTAAACATATTCTATCACTTTTCTTTTTATATGGCATATTTCCTTTCACTAGCAATTTATCTATTACCAGTCTCCACAAAAATGCTGACATTCTATGTTCTGATTATACCATTTGTTTCTTATTTTTATAGCTTTAATTTTTTTCATCTGTTAGATGTTCCAATGATTTTACATATTATTTTTTATCATTATATTCTTATACCATACTTTTCTATTTCTATATCATCAATTTTTTATTTTCCACAAAAATATTTTTCTTGGTAAAATGTTATTTCTTCATTCATACACTAATTTTCTATTTTAATTTTTTTTTTACCATTCCCCCAAATTTATCATACGTACATGTATACACTTTTACTATTAATCTCATCTTTTTCATTCATCCACTTTAACACTTTGTAGAAATTTAATGAAGCAGCATATACCCCTTGGTTAATTAACCCTAACCCCTTTCCTCTTTATTTACATACAAAACTTCTGTTTTACTGGATTTAATCTAGAACCCAATATAAATGAAAAAAAAATACCTGCAGTAATTCCTTTTCAGACACTGTTCGCAATATAAATATACTTGCCATTTCCCAACAGTACTGAATTTATCAAATAAGCTTTTTTTCTGAGTGATAATTTGTATAGTCTCCAGAAAAAAACGTTTGTTTTATATCTTCTATTGTTTTTTCCCACTGAATTCTTCTTGCATCCTTATTCCCAAATGTTATCCCTAACACGGAAGTGTTATTCATTGATTGTAAATTATATACCCTCTATCTTTACTACATCACCTAAAACCTTTACTTTTCACTTTATTTAAAGCCATCCCTTCCACCTCTATAACACTAATTCATGCAAATTATTACTTTTTTAATCCAAATTTTGTTTTTTGCAATTATTATAATGTCATCTGCATATGTTAACAGATCTGAAATTCTTAACCCTTTGGGTGTTACTTATTTCACATACTATCACATTCATAACTAATGCAAATAATATAAAATTCATTGGATATACATGCCATACACCACTTTACTTTATTATTACTATATGCTGACATATATAATTTCCTAATGTTCTCACTTATATTATATTATTTCATTACTGCCCATAAGATTTATTGCCCAATTGTATTAAATGCCTTATTAAGGTCTCTTATCATGATTTTTGCTTCTTTTCTATTCATAATATCATCCACAATTTCCCTAGCATTAATCATTTTTGACAACCCTCCCCTTTATACAGTATATTATTTCTTCATAATATTTTCCATTTTAGTTTCAAATATATTTTGTATTATTTTCATAATGATCTTATAATCATTATTATTCAATACTATTGGTCTCTAGTTTTTTAATTGTCCTTTATCTTCCTTCTCCCATATGAATTTACGTATTTCCCTAATAACACTGTAAACAATAAACCATCATTTAACCATTAATTTGAAATCTTTAAAAAATATTTTTTGTGAATCCCTTACATTGTTGTACATTTCATACCCTCTTCCCTGATGCCTTGGCCCATTTTCCCTTAATAGTATAAATAAAACCTTAGTTCTCTCCTGAAAAGACACTACTAACCTAGGGTTACTAACCCAGTGACTAAAGAATAAATAAAAATAAAAAATAAAATAAAACAAGAAAAAAACTCCTGAAAGCTAATTCATAAATAGTATCATTGCCTACATGTATTAACAACTTCATATCTTTCACTTTAATGGCAAAACAAATGTGTCACAAATGTCAAACATGTTTATTGGTATTCCATCTTGACTTTTAATTCTTACTAATGATCATTTCTTTATGCATATCCTCCCAGTGTTGTCTCCTCCCATATGCCTCCAGTACTGTTTCTTACCACTGCTAAGAACTAGCACTCTTTTTCCCACAGCTCCCTACATTCCTTTGGCTTTCCAAACCAACTGTATCTGTAAATAGGAGTGGGCAGAAAAATGAATGCTTGACTGAAAAGGTTATACTGGCTGATATGTAGGTGCAAGTGGTTGCCAGCTAGATAAGGCAACAGATTTACTGGTTTGCATGTTTGGTATTGTGTGTGTTCTGCATCCTTTTGTTTTGTGCAGTAGTGCTCTTAGGGAAAGAGTTAAGTGGTAGGGTTATGTCACTCGTCCAGTCAGGATAAAACAGACGAGCATTTGTGGGTGCTGATCAAGCAGCTTTATTATGTACAAACACATCAGGATTGAGACTTAATAACTTTAACTTAGATAAACTTATAAACAAACTAGCTATCACACTCATACATGCGCACTGTCTGCATAATGGCACTGAAGTTAGCACATGTTTGTTACAGCACACACACACACACACACACACACACACACACACACACACACACACACACACACACACACACACTATTCTACATCCTCCCTCTTTGAGAAATGAGTCATGCATTATTGACGACATTAATTGACATGTAATTGATACAAATAACTAAATACTGTTGCTGTGTATTTCACACTAGGTCTGGAAATATGACCAAATCATGTGACATAAAAATTAGAATTAAGTCTAGCAACTGGGACTGTCACTGCTGAATGTTCAACTTTGGGGACATCAGGAACATCATCAGGGAAGGAAGTAGAAGTTAAGACACATTCTGCAACAGGAACATTATCTGGATTGCTCTGAGATCTAGAGTCTATATTACAGGAACAATGCTACAATATTGATTCTGATACAGGAAGAAGATGTCTGTGGTTTCTCCTGTACTCCATACCCTCAGATTCTATAAAGTGGGATCTTCGCTTGGCACATATACTTGTTACTTGACCAATCAGGTTGAAACATTTTGACCTTTGTATCCTCACTGTCCCTCTTTCTTTAAATGGACAAAGAAATCTGCTCCATTTTTTATAGTTGGACTTCTGGAAAGAATGCTTTCTGTATAGTTGGGCTCTGATTGTTCTTTTGTTCTTTGCTTTAGGCCTCACCAAATTGGAACTGATAGGCAATGCTGTTCTGGTTTGCCTAGACAGAAGTCTCTGAGCACGCGAGCCAAGTATATCTTCATGGGGTATGTCTCTGAGATTGAGTAAATTCAAAAATACATCCATATTATCACACTTTGACTTCTCCAAATTGCTTTGCACTCTGTACTGCATATTCAGCTAGTCCATTAGACTGTGGGTATTCTGGACGACATGTACAAAGTCCCATTCTTTTTAAAATTTCTGAAACAACTGACTGGTAAATTGGTACCATTGTCTGAAATTATTTTGTGTGGACTACCATGGGCTTATAAATGACATTTCAGCTTGGTGATACCTGCAGTGGATATTAGATGAGGTAGTAAATCAATCTCAAACCAGTTCAACTAAAAGTCTGCCAACACTAAGTAATGCTGATTGTTCCACTCAAATATATCAGTGGCTACTGTTGACCAAGGTAGTGCAGGAACTTGACTTAGCTGAAGTGGTTCTTTTTGCAAATGGTTTAGTACTATTGCATACTGAACAAGAAGAAAGTACTTTATCAATGTCTTTTACTAGAGAAGGCCAAAATACTAGTCCTCTCACCCTTCTTTTGGTAGATTCGGAACATGGGCGACCATGATGCAAAATCTGTATATATTCATGTTGTAAGGAAGCAGGAACAACAATTTTAGAACCTTTGAAAATAATGACATCTTTCATCAACATCTCATCTCTGTAAAGAAAATAAGTTTGTACTTCAGGTGGTACACTAGGTTGCTTTGACAGACATCCAACATTAATGTAGTGGTTGAGCTTTTGCAAAATTGGATCAGTCTTTGTATGATCTCTCAACTCATCAAGTCTCGTGCTAGAAAAAGTATGCACTTCCATGACACCAAAGTCAAAATTCTCTACATGAAGCTGTTCCATTGTATTTCTGGGTGATCTGGATAAGGTATTAGCCAGATATAGAAGTTTGACTTTTGTATAGACCATTTTGAAGTTGTATTTTTGCAATGTGAACATCATTCTTTGTAATCTCACTGGGGCTGAATGCATAGGCTTCTTTCAAATAATGACTAGAGGTTGGTGATCAGTTTCAAGCTGAATAGTTTGACCATAGATATAATCATGAAACTTTGAACATGCAAATACTATTGCCAAAAGTTCTTTCCAATTTGAGCATACTGCATTTCAGTTTGGGTAAGAGATATAGATGCATAGGCTACTGGTTTGCCTTCTTGAAGAATAACTGCACCAAGACCAAATTTTGAAGAATCACAGGAAGGAGTTACTGGTTTATCGACATCATAGTATCTTAATGTGGGTAAGGTAGCAATTTTCTGCTTAAGGCCTTCAAATGCTCTCTGGTGCTGTTCTAGCCAAGACCATGTAACATTTTTGCACGTTAGCTCTCTCAAAGGCGGTGTCAACTCACTGAAGTCTGGTATAAATTTGCTTAGATAGTTGACCATACCAAGAAAATGTTGTAGAGCTTGAACATTATCTGGTGCTGGCATCTCAAGAATGACTGCTTGCTTGGATGGGTTCGGTCGCAAGCCAGTGCTAGTAAATAAATTACCTACATATGTAACTTCTGGTAGTCTGAATTTGCACTTCAGAGGATTGAGCTTTAAGTTCACTTCATATGCTCTGTCTAGAACTCCACTAAGGTGTCTGTTATGCTCTGCTTCACCATTGCCTTCAACCAATAAATCATACTATTATGGCACAAAGATAACCTGAAAATATTTTCTCCATCGCAGGCTGAAAGACTTCACTTGCAGAATTTATTCCAAATGAATCCTGAGGAATCTATATCTTCCAAATGGGGTACTGAAAGTAGTCAGTAGTGAAGATTTGCAATCAAGCATCACTTGCCAAAATGAACTTTTTGCATCCAAGACAGAAAAAACAGTGGCATTCAGTATCAAGGCTACAACTTCCTCAACTGTCTGCATAGGATGATGTGGTCTCTCTAATGCTTTGTTCAAATCTCTTGGATCAATACATATTCTGATTTCACCTGAGCCTTTTTTGTGGGCTGCTACCATGGATGACACCCATTCAGTTGGTTCTTTGACTGGACAAATTCCAACTTGCTGCACCATTTTATTCAGCTGAGCTTTGACCTTATTCTGCATAGCTATTGGAACTTTTTTTGATGGTCTGACCACTGGACTGACTTCTGGGTCCAACTTCATAGAATACACAACTGGAAGTTTGCCCAACTTGTCATCAAAAGCATCAGCATACTCTGAGAAAATAGCTTCAGTAAAATTGGAACTAGGATATGTGCTTATATGATGAACTTCTTTGGTAAAGGAAAGCAAATTCATTCTCAAACTGTCTCCGAGACCCAATAATGACTGCACAGGTCTTCAGACTACATAGAATAGTAAGCTGTAGCAGTTCCTAGCCAAATAACATGAAAGCACTACTGAGCCTTTGGTTTGTATTTCTTCACCTCCATAAGCAACAAGTTTTGCACAACTGGCCACATTTAGTTGCTCACCAGCTCTCACCTTAGCAAAAGTATCTGCTGACATAGCATAACACTTTGAACCAGTGTCTACTTTAAGCTCAGTGGTTTTACCATTGATCTGGACAATACAAAACACGTCATTCTTTGCCAACAAATCTACTGCATCAAACTTTTCACCAATCACTGACACAACATCTATGTAGAAAGTAGAATTGCAGTTCTCTATGTGATCAACTTGCTTTTGTAAGTGATCTTTCTTTATAACTGTGTGAGATTTACTCGATTTGCAAAACTTTTGAAAATGGTTCCATTTTTTACACTTGTGGCATTGCTGACCAAATGCTAAGCAGTTTTCTCTTTTAGACTCATGATTGGCACCACAGTTGCAACAGTTAACAATAAAGCTTGATTTGGGTTTTGCTGACTCATCCTTGTACTGCACTGAGCATGTCCTTTTATTAGAACTTGCTGGAAAACTATGGGTTTTACCTGCCACACTCACAGGGGATACAGCTGCCATGTGATTAGGCCTGCTTCTACTAGCCATGTGTTGCATGCTGTCTACATTTGCCTTTGAGCGTTCTGAAGCCATGCTCTTATCACTTGCAAGCATACTTGTGTGCGTTTCTGTAACTTCATGGATCTGATAAATCTCAGTAGCTTTGTTCAGCATTAAATCACTGTCATGAAGCAAAATCTTTCTCACTGCTACACTATTAATACCACTCACACGCCTGTCCTTTATTAACTCATCTTTTAAATCACCAAAAATACACATTTTAGCTCTGTTTCTCAGGTCAGAAATATAATCTGCAAAGGTTTCTCCTAGCCTTTGATCTCTGGTGTAAAACAAATGCCTCTTTAATGTAACATTTATTTGGGGATTACATGTTTCTGTGAATTTTCATTTCAAACTATGAGGTCTTCCCTTGATTCAGCCTGTACAACAATATGATGGTTTTTACCTTCTCCTTCATATACTGTTGGTGCATACACAAATGAATGCTCTCTTTCAATGGCCTGTGACCAGTTCTATACCGGAACATCAAACGCACAAAATCACGAATCGCATAACATCAAACATGGAACATCGAAAGCAAAAAACACTGAAAGCCCATAATTCTGAAAACAGAGTTTACAAACAGCAACACTTGGCAATCTACTAACCTGGGCAACCTGACACTTCACCGTAGCAAAAAAAAACACACCTCTTCAGTCATTCCAATACCAGCCAGTAAAGCAGCACACAAGCATTCTCCCAATTCTTCTTATTCTTCCTCTTCTTTTGGCTTTTCTCGGTTAGGGGTTGCCACAGTGGATCAACTGTCCACTCATGATTGGCAGTGGAGTTTTATGGTGTCGAGTTGTCAGCCCGGCGCCCAACCTTCCACAGAAGGCACACACAATACACAGTAATAAGCAAACACTGTAAGCATGTTTACATACTTTGACATACTTAGAATAACTCTAGTTATGCCCTTGATACAATACACAACCGTAGTTGCGCCAAAACACAGCAGTTTGCCAAAAAACATGCAGTCGTCTTGCTTTATCTATGCTTAATGTACCCTTTTTGCCCTTATTATATTTGTTTTGCTCGTTTAATCTTTTTTCATGCCCACTGTACTTTTCTTCTGCTCATTTTACTCTAAATGTGCCCATTTGTTTAAACATGCTCATTTTGCTTTAAACATGCTCATTTTGCAATTCCAAGGTAATTCCAAACCCTTTATGTGCTTTTCTGATAATCATTTTATCAAATATCTTAATTTTAAACATTTTGTTTAATTAATAAACTTTTTATGCCTCTCGCTTGTTTAATAATGTGGTTTGTGCCCTTGTAATGCTCAGTTTTTATCTTTTTTATAAAATAAATCATTTGTGCAAGTTTTCATTGCCTTTGGTTCATTTCTGGCCCTTTTTTGTGCTTGGTTTACTTAGTTTACCTTCCCTGTTAACCCTGCACCTCGTAGCTCTGAAAAGCAGTCTCTGGAATCCTGGTTCTGACACCATGTCACTCATCCAGTCAGGATAAAACAGACAAGCATTTATGGGTTTTTGGTCAAGCAGCTTTATTATGTAGAAACACATCAGGATTGAGAGTCTATATTAGAACATCGAACATTTAACAGTTCAAACCACTAAAGGTCGACCTTTAGTAATCGAACTGTAAAATATCGAATGTTCGTAAAAAAAGATAAAAACAAAACAAAAAAAAAACTAAAGAGTGTAGGCAGGGGGGCAAGCCCCCCTGCACCCCCCACACCCCCTGCTACTAAAATATACCAACACGGAGACCACACTACATTGAAATAAATGGAAATCTCCCCTTATGGAGATCTCCGTTTACCCACTCTATGTTCTGCACTTTCACTATTCTTGGGTCGACAATGTCAGATTCGACATTGTCGGCTTTCAAGAATTTAATATATAGACCCAGGATCGAGGCTTAATAACTTTAACTTAGATAAACTTATAAACAAACTTGCTATCACACTCATACATGCACACCCTCTGGCTGCACTCTCAAAATAGCACTGAAGCTAGCACGTGCTTTCTATTTATATGCACGTGTTGTCCGTGAAATGCTTCTTAAAGGTACAACACACACACTATTCTACAGGTTAGGATTAGCATACAAGAGTAGGGAATCCCTCCTGCCCCATATTACTCATGTGTGCTGACCCTAACCCAGTCCTTAACTCTAACTCTACACATTATTTTACTAAAAGCCCTTTCCCTGAAGGTACCACTATCAAGACAACACTTGATCTTGGTTTTCATTTTATATTTATTTTTTATTTTATTTATTTATTTAACATTTGTTAACTGGAAAAGTCCGACTCGGAATAAAGCCAATTTTCAGCGGAGGCCCAGGGAGAAACGCTTCAGGTGCATGGCTTTTTAACATGGGAGGAAACCAGAGCACCCAGAGAAATCCCACACAAATGCAGGGAGGACATGCAGTCTCTGCACAGAAGGTACTCTAGCCAAGGATTGAACCAGAGAACCTCTTGCTGTGAGGTAACAATGTACCACTGTACCACTGTGCCATCCAATACTGCCATTTTGTAGTTAGAGTATATGATACAGGGCATTTTTTAGCCAGATCGAATTATTCACTATTTTGTGATTTTATATTCTGAGTTTTAGATATTTTGTGATGTATCTGAGATTACCCATCAGGTGAATGGATGCATGCAAAGTTTTGAACAGAAAGAAATCTACTCAAACAAGTTTTAAAAGAGAAAACCAGACTTCTTCCCCAATGCTAAAGTTACCAAGAATTTGAGGAAAGGAAAACATCTGCTTTTGATCATTAACCAGCATTTTGCCATTATAAAATTTGTCAACCTCAATCAATAATGGATTGCTTGTTGTGTCACCTTCTTAACCTCAATGCAATTAAATGTTATTTGTTACCCTTGTATCCTGGACTGGGACTGCAGTGGGTCATATATTTCCCAGTGCTCTACCTCCAGTAAACAAAAACAAATACATAACAAATAAATAAATGTAGGGGTATTTAAAGTGGTGTGGGGCAGAATCCTTTCCCACTAAGGTAAGAAGGAGGGGTTTGCCCTCCAGCATAAAGCACTTTGGTTAGTGTTTTGGCACTTATCAGGGAAAACAGTGTTTCAGTTTGGCTATTGAGCTTCTGTGAGTGATTGTCCTAATGTTCAGAGTTTAGGTCTCTGCATCAAGGGAGTCTGCACTTGAATAAAATATGGTGTATTTAGAGTGTTGCACATGTAGCTGCATTTAATGTACAAAAGTGGCCAAGAATCAGAGATCTGAAACTAGTCTGTTAGTACAAAAACACCTGATTTGATACAGAATAACAATTATCCATGTAACTTTGTGTAGAAATACTTTTGTATCTTACAGTCCAGCAGATAAGCCAAATGGTGAGTGTGTGTGTTTTGTAAACACTAGTTATCCTCACCTATAATTATTTTAAATATAAATAAAATGTGTCAGTTTTACTTACTGAGGAATTAGTCTAGGATAGGTCAATGGTTAACACATGATTCTTTCATGCCATTGTGTAATAAAATAAAAAATACCATCAGCCCACAGAAACATACATGAATCAATGTCAAGTTAATAAAAACAAATTAATGAAGTGCAATCTTGTTTGAAAAATTAAGTCATCATAACTGCATTCAGTCTTTTTGGGGGGTAGGGAATCAAAGCTCCGCCCATCCATATGTAGGAAGACGCACCTGTTGTTCCCCTGTTACAAATATAATAAGATTTAGGTCCTCTGTAATATGGAGTTAAGGACAAATCTGTCTTGCAGACAGTCATTTAGAAAAATCATCTTTTTTTGTTGAATTGCCAAAAATTCCAATTTGCACAGCAAGCTATCAGAGATCCATCTCCCAACAGGAACAGTGAACAGCCAAATGCAAATGTATTGAAGTTATTGTATCTAAAATACAGTTTTCATCTTCCTTAAAACAAATGCAATGAAAAATAACACATCAGTTATTATAGTTATCAGGTGAAATGCAGCAATCAATAGACATAATTCAAATAATTCACAGTTGAGATGATGGGGATAGGTCAGTTCCAAATGACTATTTAATCCAATTTATCCCCTTGTTAAATAGAACATTACAATAAGTTACCCTTTCAAGTCCCTAAGTGCCTGTATTAGTTCAGAAAATATTAACAAAATTCTGCATGAAGGGAATGTTGTAAAACTTCACCTATGTTTGCAAAATCATTTATCGCTTTCATATTATTATAAAAGCTTCAGTAAACCATATTAAATTACAGAAACTGACCTGTATTTTCTAATAGCCTAGTTTAAAACACGTACTGTGTATCTCCTAAATGAAACACCTACATACATGTCTGAATAAATAAGCCCTCGTGATAGATGCTATCAAATCATTAGCATCACATGAAATTTGCATATTTAATTATGTAAAAGATCTGGCCATTATATTACTGATATAGTTTGCAGCCGCTACATTTACTGTCAATATATCAGTGTAATAACTGTTAGAATACAATGTGCTCAGAGATATGCAGTATCTTTTTTTAGAGATTTGTTGACAGATTGTTGTACATTGTTATAAAGTATAAGTTAACTCTGCTCCCATGTGATACATAGCTTGATAAATTATAATTAAAGGGGACTAAAATAAAATATTCTTCAATGGTAGACTTTGATGACAATATAATTATGGTCTTCAATGACTAAGCCATCATATTAAAAGTAACATAATTCCACAAAATCCTTCTTCTTACTGTAACAGGTAACTTTAACAGTTTTCAAGATAAAGCCAGCATTTCAATTTGTGGCAACTCTGCAGTCCAAATCTAGTGAGTACTACTATTCTTGTATTCTGAACCAAGAATTCAAATTGTAATGAACAAAATGTTACACATTTTCTTTTACAAGCACTCCATTTTTGTTTTCTGTGTCAAAAGAATCATTTGAGACATGTCACAGGATTCAGAAACAATTAGCACTATGTTTTTTATGAGAAATAACATGTGGGTGGGGGAGGTTGACTCCTCCCAAGACATAGTTCATCCATGCTGCTCAGGAAAACTGCATAATCAGCATCATATGCAAATGAGGAACACTACGGAACTACCGTGATGGCAAATAATGGTAAACAAGAAAGTGATGTATCTCTCATTCTCTGTGTAAGAAACCTGGGGTGAGCCAAACAAATGTTGAGATAGACAAAGCCCCAAAAATAGGGACAGATTTTATAGAGCTGTCTTATAAACTTAGAAAGTTGCTGTAATAAAAGGTTTTGCATTATTATGCATTTTCTGAAGGATATGAAGCCTGAAACTAAAAATGCCATTATTTCGTAACTTTAATTCTCAATGTTTTGTCAGGAAACCACACATTTTATGAGAAACAGACCAAAAATATGAGGCAAAAATCTGGACATTCCATGAAAATCTGAAGAGTTGAGAGGTATGCAAGGCAGTAAAATTCAGAAATATATAAAAACAGCACAAGGATCCAGTTAAACCCGAGAATTTGTCAACCATAATTTCTTAGTGAAGATGAAAACTGACCACTCTAAGATGCTAGAAGTATCATCTGTGTTAGCCTTCTAGCATTTGTTAGGAGCCATTCACACAGACAATGTTCAAAACTGTTTGGGTCATCACCCTCAATATCTCAGATGGGTCAGTCTGTGGCTGATGTACCATCACCACCAAAATGTGGACACTATTGAAAACTGCCATGTAGATAGAAACATGATACAGGAGCTTGTAAACATGTACCACTCTCACAAGGAATCTCATGGAATGTATAGAATACCTTAGTAAGATACATGGTTAGAATCTCACAAGCATTTTTCTCTAAAATATTACACCAATTCCTTTTCTTAAAAAAAAGAATATTACACCAGTTCCTTAATGTTATGCTGTAGCATGTAAGGGAGTGTATGTGGTTTGAGGCAATGCAGAAGAGAGAAACCGCATTCTGTGAAATGGTCTGTTTTCCCACAGTTCTAGTGGCCACTGACTGCACCCACATCAGTGCCCTGCCTGTCCATATGAATACCAGTATGTTAATCAGAAGAGTTTCTATTCCATCAGCTGCTATGCAATGTGCTATGCAGAAGGTACTATTTCCAATGTGTCTGTGTCATACAGACAGGTCCTACTAATCCCACATTTGGCAGACATCCAACCCATATCAGTGACTTGGTGATGTCTGATAGGGACTTCTAACTGGAAAATGCATTCATCCCCACTACCTGACTGCATGAAGCAGACAGTAAGTCTGCTGAATACTGTTCACTTACGGTGTCCACTCCTTTATATTGCAGTTGATCCTGAATATGCCCTTCAGCTATGACTCAAAACACCTATACTTAATCCAAAGAGAATGGCTGAGATGTAATATAACACTGCACTGGTACAGATTCACAACATCAACAAAAGTGTGTATAATGTTCAGAAAACCCACTCCCACTGCTTAGATACCTCTGGTGGTACAATATAATATGCTCCAGAGACCTACTGTAAGATGTTTATCATCTGGGTAATGCTGCACAACATGCTTTTACTGAAAAAGGTAGAGCATAAACTCACCATCAGCGTGCCTGACAAAGAAGAACCAGCAGTGCACGAGGTGCCAGCTGAGGAGTCATTGGAAGAACCAGCTGCGGAAGAACCACATGTGAGGCAGATATGGGTGCAGTGCCCTGCAGCAGTGGCATAGAGGTGACATCACATTCACAGCATTGTGCCAGGATAGAGACAACAAAGAATAAAACTGATACATGCAATACTACACCCAGGAAATGCAGTACAGTACACTAAATGGCCAGCTGTGCATCTAATATTACTTATTATACAATGACTGGTTATTAACATTCAAAAACAAGCATGCTGATTAGTCAGCCCAACAAGCATGCCCATTGTAAATCTAGCATATACCAAATAGAAAAAAGTCTGGTTGCCCACACGTTCTTCTATTAATATATGCTATGGAAATTCTAGTTTTCTTTAATTAAAAAAAAGAAAATAAACTTAGGAATCCAGAGACTTCAAAAGAACTAAAGTACTGCATAAGCATGGCAACCTGAGTCCCATAAGCGTATGCAGTACATCAAGAAAGCCCCATGATAGCGGGAAAAATGTGAAAGACCACCACTGCACTGTTATACAAGTTAATTATCTAAGAAAAGTAAGTAACTTTTTTCTTAAATAGTGTCGTTGCATAATAACAATAACCCACAGCTGGGTGTGAATAATGCTGATTTACCCACTGTTGGCTTTGTTTGGTTCACACCAGCCATGGGTAAATCCAGCATTACCCACACCGAGCCATAGGTTATTGCTATAATCTACATAACAAAGAGGGACTAGCAAGGCACAGTTGTCATCATTTGTACAGGTGTGGAGGGGTGCAGTGAATGAATTCAGAATCTACCTACACATGCAGAATGGGAAAAGACTAAGCAGGTGCAGGCAGACTAGACTGGGGAGCTGTGTAATCTGTCATGTGATGGGAGTAGCTTCCTGAATCAAGTGACCAGATGATCTTGGAAGTCATATTGGTATATTTTCAAACAGCTTAAACAGTTGGAGGACTGCAGAGTAGGTATGGATGTGACAGGTGTTGTGGGTCCACAGGTGAACATGAGGTAGACTGTGGTTGTCTATGGCCACAGGGACCTCCCTTTCCTGGAATGATACTATCACCAATATCTGCTGGCAAGGATAATGTGGAAGTGTGGGACTGTGACTGCCTTACCATAAGATACAGAGGACCACCATGGAGGCTATGTCCACAAGGCCAGACTTGTCATACCACAACAACCTCACCACCAGTAATGTGACAAAGTGGCATTTTGTGACATTGATGTACCAGCCCTGTGTGGTATAACCACAGTGGAGATAGAGGACTGAAGTCCATGACTATGTTGGCAGCCATGTTGGGCAGCACCACAACATCTTATGGTGGCTGTAACAGCCACAAAGTGATGTCTAATGCCTTTAGTAGGAGGTTATGTTTCCTGTCCCTTTAGGCCATAGCTGCATGCAGAAGTTGCAGGCATTAAGGCATTTTGCCACATATACCACACTGCATGCTAACATTTATGCCATGGTACTCGTGTCATCCATTTATGTTTAGAATACTGACCTGCACATCTGTTGATTTCTGCCCAATGTGATACATCATCTGTTACTGAACAGGAGGCATGGTGCTAATATCTATAGGCATGCCACTCTCTCATACTTTTTCATGCTGTACAGTGGTCCCACTGCCCTGCACTGTCACATGAAAGGTGATGACTCTCCGGCTTCTGCTTTTGGGCTGCCAGGGATGGTCAGTTCCTTTGTAGCCAGTGATGGTCATGGATGGGGTCTATAGCCACCACAGCTGTTTTCAGTGGATGGGGTAGTAGGTGCCATCCACTGTAACCATTGCTGACAGCAGCATTGTGTTGTTGACTGTTCTATGAGCAGGCTGCTATCATTGTCAGGCATTCTTAGTTATTTGAAGACCTGGGTCTTCCTTTAAAAAACCCATTCACAGAGTTCATCATTCACAATATGAGGGTGTGTGTGTGTGTGTGTGTGTGTGTGTGTGTGTGTGTGTATGTGTGTGCTTTACTGGAAGAAATTTATCGGATTTGTTTATGTTCCCAAGCAGGAATCTTAAAGACATAGCTCATATAGGCATTGTTTCATGGAGTGACTAGAACATAAAGAAACCTTTTTAATTTATCTTAACCACCAAATAAACTGCCTTTTTCTGTAAAATCCCTTCATAGGAAACACTTAATTCTGTCTGTGATTTGTGTAGTTAAACTCCATTTCCAGTCTTAAAAACCATGAAGACAACATAGGGACATGTTCATTAAAGTCTGTTTGAAAATGAAAATAAAGAACATAAGGCACTGTCTTTAATTATGTAATTAATAGAAGGCATCAATAATTTAAAAAGAGTCTTGTTAAATGATTGATGTCCCTAATTAATAAGAAAATTAAATACACTGAAGGCAATAAGGGATATAAAACACCATTCCACAGACTTTAATAAAGTGTATCGAACTTCCCCTGCATTGTTTTCATGATGAGTAAGAGTTCATAGGTTCATAGGAGGTTAATAGGCTAGTGGCCCTAGAGCCTTTACAACCCTAGCGGCCCTAGAGCCTTTACAAGCCTAGCCATGTTAATCCCAAGTATCCCCATTTGTCCTTTTTTGGGTAATTCACAGAACATTCTCAGTCATTGTCCATGCTGGTGTGAATGACCTGAGACGTACCACCCTGGACTACATGAAAAGAGACATAGAGGAGAGCTCTCTGAGCCCTCACCAAGAATGATGCCACAATATGAAGACAAGATGATTAATTTCAACAATTGGTTTAAGTTATGTATTTCATTCAAAGGGGATCATCTCTGTCAGCAGCCTGGGATGACATGCCTCGAAAACACAATGCTTAGCTAATAGGGCGGCTTCCACCTGTCACCTTTTCGGGTATTGCAGAAAAGCTCTTACCTACCCCCATAGTGCTTTTTTTTTTAGGCAAGCAAGAAAAGACCACCTCCATCCCAATCACAGGAAAAGGACAAATACTAAATGCTAAGGCTCAATGCCAAGTCAAGTAACCTCAAGATGCATGCACTCGAAACTCTCATGGCATGAACATTGATATCTGTGCAGTAACGAACTCAAGGCTCGTTGGTGGCACAGCACAAAGCATCAGAGACAATCCATGTGGAAGTAACAGTGGGTAACTGCCTTCCTGAGAACACTGGAAAAAATGAAGGTCTCTCCAAACACCATTATATTGGGTGACTTCAAACCCAAACATAGACTGGGAGCATTACTCTCTAGCTCTCAACACTTAAACAAAAGGTTCCTAGAATTTATAAGCTCAAATGGAATGGAACAACAACTCTCCCACAAAAAAGGGAAAACATACTGGGACCTGATCATCCCAACACTCTGACTTCCAGACCAGACCAGAGTGTAATCACTGGACCATGCGACCATAAACTAATCTTATTCACTATTTCACATCCCAACCCCACCCCCAAAGGAAAAGAAAACCAAAAACTTCTAAAGCAAAAAAAACACTCTCACAAACTGAGCAAACTTGAGAAAGCCCCTCAAAGCCCTGGGTATTATGGTGGAGAATATGGAACAGATATAAGAATTACTAAATGTACACTTCTAAGAATCAACCTTCAAGAATGCAGAAATAAAATCAAGATAAACAAACTATACAAACCCAAACATAAAACTACTGTTCAATCTCAGCCTTACTACAGATTATGTACCCAAAGAGAGTGGTGCAAAGCAACAGTGGTCTCCACAAAGGGTGTGCCTCCTCAGGGATCAAAACTATCACCCCATAAGCCTGACTAGCTTGATCTGCAAAAAGCTATGAGGAAAGGAATCATGGACCTCAATAAAAGATGGCATTATAGATAAGCTCACCAGCTTAAATATAAACCCCTATGTCACTAGATGGAAACTGGCTCAATGGCTGACCAAGTTCACAGATGACTGAAACAGACAACTGGTGCCAGAGCCATGGCCTCAAGCTAAACACCAAAAGAAATAGTCATCCCCTTTGGCAAAACAAAGTGCACAAATTACCACACGTGTGGTAATAATCCATTAAGGAAGAAGAAGGAAGAGTAATGGGGGACACCCAAGTTGATAACAATCTCTCATTTGAAGTGGTTAGAAAACATTTTATATAGCCACCCTAATCATGAAGGAATTCACATCTAGATCATGCCTCTTTACTCATCCCTCATCAGGCCCATATTGAGTACAAATGCCTTTTTTGGATGTACCTTACCAGACACCTGCAGCAACTGGGGCTCAAACAGATGCCATATGCTGCCCGGTTTTAATGGTCAAATAGGACATGCTGGAGGGACAGATTCATAACCCAGAGCTCCTTCACTCTGGAATAAAAATCCAGTCCAGGTTTAGGCAGAGTCCCTCATTGACTCTTCAAGAGGATCTTGATGAGTGGATTGATTATGGGATCTACCCTACCCTGGGTATCACTTCTGTGTCACTGTTAGATAGAGGCACAGTATACTAACCTCGAAAAAGGGCATAGCAAAATTAATTTAAAATGGGTGGCGAAAGCCAAACACACTCTGGCTAGGCTTATAAATGCCCTAGGGCAGATAGCCTAGTATGAACCTATGAACCTATGAACAAATTTATGAACAGAGTTGGTCTGTGATCTAGACTGGCTATCCCTGTCCAAGAGGGACATGGGGGCCACCCTGGGGCGAATTTGCAGTCTCCCATCCAATTATCTAGGTTGCTTTCGAATAGGGTCAGTGAGGAGCTCTGTTTTACGTGAATAGGGAGTCAATTCCAGAGAAGCATCAGTCTCTAGGAGACATATCTGTCTCTCCAGCATGATCTGTTAATGTCACAAGCTAGGTTGATATCCCTAGAGTGAGTGACTTTTGAGCCATTTGATTTGTGGATGTGCAGCATTTCCATTACAGCAGGGTTGGAGATTGCCCTACAGGCCAGGCACAAATCACCTCTCAGCAGTCTATAAGATACAGAGTAAAGTGACAGAGCTTTCAGCCTGTCCACATAGGTCATGGTTTGGAGTCCCTGAGGTCTGTCCAGCTGCTGGAGGTGTCTGGTGAGGTACATGCAAAAGGATACACTATACTCTATTAGTGGTCTGATGAGGGCCAAGTACAGTAAAGTTATAACATCCATTGACCTGGATGCTATGGCCTTGCTTATGAGGTGTGCTATGTAGAAGGCTTTCCTTACCACTGTGGAAACATGGTGGTCAAAGTTCAGATTGCTATCAACCTGCGTTCCCAATCTTGCACCACTGGGTTGGAACTCAGGAGAGTGCTGTCAATATTGTAATGTGTAGGGAATTCCATTTTGCCAAAAGGAATAATAATGCATTTTTTTGCATTTAGTTTTAGACCATGGCTTTGCCACCAATCAATTGTTTGTGTTAGCCCTTCCTGTAATATGTTGACATCATTGGGGGACTCATTGAATGCTCCCAGTTTGCAATCATCAGCGATCTTGGTGATCCAAATGCCATCTACTTTGGCCTGAACTTCTGAGAAATAGATGCCAAATAGTAAGGCCCCCAGCACAGAACCATGTGGTACTCTAGTGATGAAGGGTCTATTGGTGGAGGTGGAGTCACCAATTTTGACGTTAGGTTATGTGAAGAAGACATGAAAACATGTGTTTGATTCCTACTTCAATTTATGGTGGGATTTTACAAATGAATGCAATTGATGTTTTGGCTAAAAATGAATGAAAATGATTTCTGTATTCTCTAGTGACTACATCATGTGATGCATATAGTAAATAAAAAATTCTCAGGCAACCTTTATATCAACTGGAGCATACTTTGATGTAATCCCTGCAGTATTTAAATGTCTGAAACTATGAGTCACATAATTTTGAAAAATGGACATGAGATTTCTTCCTCTCCCAAGACACCGATCTTGGAAGTAGTAGGATTAGAGGCTGGAGGTATGAAGGAAAAGACTCCACAAGAGAGTACAATGGTGCAGCTCTCCCTGCTGAAGACATTTTTAAATCCTCATTTTTAGGAGCTAGGTTTGGTCATCCGCTGAGTTTGTTGTTACCTTTGCATCTGAAGATTGCCACTCACCTTACCATTATTCTTTACTTTTACTCATATTTATACCTTTTCTGCCACATGGCATTATACTCACTGACTTGCACTCAACCTTGGAACCTTTACCAAGGCTATAGCTTCAGTAACTACTGCCTTGAAATACTAGGGACTTTTTTCCTTTTCTCACTTTGCCATTTTGGATGTGTCTCCTCCAAGTTCTTCATCAGAGCTCTTTACTTTTGCAAACATAATGCAGAGCAAGGCTGGGTAGGCTTGGTCTTTGATGAAATGGAGCCCTAATCAAAGGATTCCCTGGGACCCCTCTACCCACTGCTCTTTGGATCACCTCACCAACCCAGTGCCCTCCCATTTTTTCATTTTGGGCTTCCCATACCATCCAAATTAGTTTTATTTCTTGTTTTTTTTTCCCATTTATCTTATTCTTCAGCTTTTCCTTCATCATTTCAGCTCACCAGAAATAGGCATGACTGTTTGGTAATATTTGAAGGAAATAGCTGAATTAAATTGGGGATGCTGCTAGGTCCTCCAAAACCATGGGGTGCTATATGCGTTGACATTAATTTTAGAACTTTCTTTCCACCCTTTTGATCCATGTTCCTCGATTCTTTTAACACACCATAACTGGCCAAGAGTACACTCTAATAACTGTACAGGAAATAACTGAATTAAGGGGTCTGAGGGCTGCTATGCCCCCCAGAAACCACATATTTCCTGATGTTTTGATGTGCACTTCAGAAGTCCTTTACAACCTTGTGACCCAGTGATTGCATGAACAAATATCATGATTAAGGACAGAGATCAGTTGTATTCTTTCAAGGAAGAAATATATCTAAAGCTTAAATTTTGAAAGTTGAGAAAATGGTAGTTCATAATATTATCAGAAGAAAATTGCTTGTGAAGATACATGAATATCTGAAAACAGTACCTTCCTCTTTACCCCCCCCCCAAAAAAAAAAAATATATAAGTCAACTTGTATATAGCCCTGTTTTGTTAGGTTGGAAGGATAATGAAATAAGAAATGGCCAGAGTAATACATTTTAACTTTTTGCTATCAGATGTATATAAACAGCATGCCATCTTACCCCATCCCAAATGACCTGTATATGTTTGATTGTGAACAATATAAAGAATAGAGTAACTTATTCCAACTTTTTACTTCAATATCATATATTTACACTAGACAAGCTATAGCAACTTTGTGTGCAATGCATCCAGGTTTGGTAAATAGGACAAGTATAAGAATGACTACACTGTCCCAAGCCCCAACAGAAGCTATAAGGACCTTCTGTGCCCACATCCAAGTTTTAGACTAGGTGAAGATGTGGCTACTTATACATTCGGGGGTGTGGGGTCTGCCAACCACACACAAGCTCTGAATGTCCAAATGTTTTGTGATGCATTTTATGATATAATTTTTGCAAGATAATTACTTAACTGTTCTTTTTTTTACTGTTACCCAGAAGAGTTATATGTGTACCCACCAGTATTACGTGTCCACAGGCAAAATTAATATTTTCATACACACACACACACACACACACACACACACACACACACACACACACACACACACACACACACACACACACACACACACACACACACACACACACACACACATTGATACTGCCCCTGTCAAGCCAGGTCTATCACATATCCCAAGCTACCTGAATTCTTACGTGAAATCATGACAGGACACCTCTGAGAATCAAAGCACCAGATGCAGGCCTGGTTCTAGACATGATATCCAGTTTGTAATGTTTGGGAAAAGTGTGCAGCGTAGACCATGTGACTCCTGCACAAATGTCATTAATGGAGCAATTCCTGAAAAAGGCTGAAGTCACCACAGACCTTGTGGAATGAGTGTTTGGTTTGGCACTTAAGGTCTTCTTGCTGGTATAATAGACAAATTAAATAGAATCTGACAACCCCCTGGGCAGTGTTTGTTTTGTAACATTAGAGCCCAGTTTGTTAGAAGCATAAGATGCAAACTATTGTCTTTCTTGAAAGTTTTGGTTCTGTGGAGGTAGCATCTAATCTACCCATTTGATGTCCAAAGTACGTGACAGGTATTCTCCCTTATTGGAATAATTTGGGTACATCAATGGAAGACTGATAGACTGGTTAATATTGTTCTTGGAAGACACTTTTGGGAGAAATGATGATATGATTTTTAGTGTGACTGTCTTTATGAAAGACCAAATACAGGGATGAAACAGGTATGTGAATATGAAATTCTCCTGACTGATATAATTGCCACTAGAAAAATTGTTTTCCAGGATGAGTACTTGAGATCTGCAGATGGAACTAGTCTAAATGGAGACATTGTCATTGATTTTTGCACCAAATTCAAATCCCAGAGTGAGACAGGGTCCTTAATAGCAGGCAGTAGGAGGAAGGCTCCTTTGACAGAAGTCTTTCACAGTTTAACAGAGGCCAATATATTGTTTAGGCATGCAGGGTGGTAGCTGAAAATAGCTGCTGACCAAACTTTGTTGGTAGAGTAGCTTGAACCAGCTTCAAACAGCACACAGAAACTGCAAAACTTTTGCAACAGAAGCCAAGCATAGGTCAGAACCTTAGACTGAGGCTCAAACAGAGAAACATTTCCATTTACCCTTACAAATCTTTTGAGGAGATTGTTTTTGCAAAGCAGATAAGATGTGAATTACATCATGTGAAAGGATAGGATATTGGGTACTAAAAGGATTTGTCAAAACCATTCTGTTGGCCTGATTTCTAGAAGGTTTGGGTGAGGATGACCAGAGGAGTATGAGAGCAGATCCAGTCTAGGATCTATAAGCCAATGGGCCTTCTTTAGATTAGGATTTAGGAGAGATTTTCAAGCTGAAAGCTTCTAAAGAAACTTCATTAGGATAAGAGCAGGAAAGGTAAACAGGGGCCACTGTCAGACAAAAGTGCCCTTTGGTAACTGTCCATGTTGAGAAGAAGGTTTAAGTAGCCTCTGCACTTGCTGTTGAAGGGAGAGGCATACTAGCTACATCAAGGTTGGCCCAAGTGACTGAAAATTTCTTAAGCTGATAAAGTATTGAAAGACAACTCATGAGACATTAGGACAGATGTGCTGAGCTTTTTGCCAGCCAATTGGACTTTCCCAGAATATGCATTGTTTCTGGAAGATGACCAGAATCTAATACCCATTGCCACACTCTCATGGCCTCTCTGAAAAGGGGGTAAGACTGGTTTCCCCCCTGCTTGTTGATGTATCAGACTACTGACTTGTTTGATTGTATGGCTATCACCCTTGAAGGCAAGATGTCCTGAAGTTCATGTAATACTAGGAGGCTCACTCTGATCTCCATCATGTTGATGAGAACACTAGCCTCTGATTGGCTCCAAAGACCTTGAATCATCTTCCCCTCATAATATGCCCCCCACCCACCCCACCCCAGCATGGAGGTATCCATGGTTGGAACTGCTGGTGTAATGGGCCATGGCGGGTGCAGCTGCCATGAGTCCTAGGACTTTTAAGACTCATACTGCAGAAGGATTTTGGTGGTGAGAAAGGATCAGAACTGAACACTGAAGGGATAAGAGTCTTTCTGAGGTGACACACAATGGACATACTGTTGTTTTTTTGGTGGCATCAGATAAAAGCAATTTGTTGTCAGGGCTGAAGCTGTGACTTTTGATAGTTTATAGAGAAACATATAGATAGGCAGAGCTGCAAGAAGTAATTTCAGGCTGTTAGTAATGGTTCTTTGTTTTTTGCAGGAAGGAGCCAATTGTCTAGGTATGGGAAGACATGGATCCATTTCAGCTGCAGGGGGCCGGGACTACCACCATGAACATAATGAACATGTGGGTGGCTGTGGTGAGACAGTAGGGAAAGGCTCTGAACTGGTAATAATTGGCTTCTACCCAAAGGCTCAGAAATCTCTTGGATGCCTTTCTATTTTGATAAGTAGGTAGGGGTCCTGAAGGTCTACAAAGCACATACAGTCTTTTGCTTTGAGACAATGTGACCATTTTGAAGTGGGTCTTATTCATGAACTGGTTTAGGCCACTGAAGTCCAGAAATGGCTTTAGATTCTTATTCTTCTTTGGAACTAAAAAAAAAAAAAAAAAAACCTCTGCTCTAATGGAACATCCTGGGTGACTCTTTTTTGAAGTAGGATAGAGACTTCCTGATGAGAAGCTCATAGTTGTTTGGTTTACACATTTTGCAATTGTGACTTTTGTTATAGTGGCCTAAACCAAGTAATTTAATTTCAAATTATTTTTCCAAAGGTAATCTGGGCTGAGCTTAACCCCTTCCTTTCCAGCATCTTCTGTTAGCATATATACATCTCAGCAGTTACCACAATACAGCCTGACATACATGTATATTTCTTTTCTGTCCAACAGGACCCACTGTTGATACATTTTTAACATAAGCAACTCTACAAATACATTCTTAACACCAGCATCTGTACAAATCAGTTTGATATACAAATGACATAGCATTCTTTACAAAACTCCAGCTAGATATGCTGGCATATGTTACACATGCACTGCCCTACTCCCTCTGGCATACCTGGCACTACCTCACATCATCACAAACTCTATAAGACAATCTGCAGGAGGTACCACCTAAGAAGTAGAAGGGGTAGAGCCATATGATTCGAAGAGCACCTCCTTATTACAAGAGTATAGGTCAGATGGCAAAGATCACATCTTCTTCATCCATTCATGGGCTTCACTAAATGTGACATCTTCTGGAGGAGAATGTGGGGAACCATCTCTTTTGTCCAAGTCAGTGATTGAGGCAATGGTTCTAAAGTGGAGTATATGTGTTTCCTTTTAGACATTCTCTTCCTGGAGATATCTGTGACTGGGATGAAGTTCACAGAAGAGTCAGATCATACTTGCTACATAACTCTGAAGGATACAGCCCCAGTAGCATAGCTAGGGCAGGGTGAGAGGGCAACTGCCCTGGGTGCAAAGTCTTGTGGGAGGCGTGATCAGCCAATCATGGCCTCTAATGCAATACCACCTTTTAAAAGCCAGTATTGCATTTGCAGTCAAACCTGAGCACTGTAGTGTTCCATATGTGGTATAAACTCTAGCAACTGCTTGCTAGATTACAGCAAGCTGTTTGCTATAATTTAAAAGTAAAAAAAAAATCACTTTTTTAAATTAAAACCTGAGCACTGTAGGGCTCCCTGCAGGCAGGGTATAAACTGTAGCAAACAGTTTACTACAGTTTATAAGAAGTTTTTTTTTAATAAAATATGAGTGCCTAGCACTCCATGCAAGTGGGGTATGAACTGTGGCAACTGTTTACTACATTTGTAGCAAGCAGTTTGTGACAGTTTTTAAGAAGAAGAAATTATTACTATAGTATTGTTGTTATTTTTAATAAATGGAGGAGTGTTGGGGACAGGCTACAGAAATAGGACCTGACTGGCTAGGCAGGAGGGAGGGGAGTTTGCTGTAAATTTAGCACCTGGATGGTGTGCCAATAGAAGGAATGCCCTTTTTTTTTGCCCTTCGTTCAATGGAAGAGCTATGAGAGTAGATCACGGGCTCATGGTAGGACCACAGGGTGCTGGTTGAGCCAGCTATGCTTCTGTACAGCCCTGCTGTGTCTCACGGAACTGAGATGAATGGATTTTAAGAGCTGAAGGAAGGGCATCTCTGGATGGAGCCAGTACTGTAGAAAGTTCTGTCATGAGACTGGATAGTCTGTCTGTATCAAAAGTCCACTCCTCAGTGCTAAGTCCTCCTCTGCCAAAGCCAAGGTGGGAGGAACCAAAGAGGGCAACCCATATAATAAGGATGCAGAAAGCCTCAAGGAGGAAATCAGTTCCATCTGATGAAACAGTGAAGACACCAGTACTGATTATGGTTTCAAATGAGCTGTCCTTGCTGATGCTGCCAAAGATTTGGCAACGACTGATTGATGTTGAGACCCATTCAACATGGAGGGATCAAGAGTGGAGTGAGGCAGATGTTAAGATATGGGACCTGGTGCCAAGAGAGCTGATAGGGCCAATGAGACTGGATCTGGGTGAAAGAACAGCTCCAAGACTGCCAGTCCAGAATCTAGCATTGAAGAAGGAGAGGTGTGGGGGAAAACCCTATCTGCCTTAGTACCAGAGGGAGACGAGATGATGCCCAGTTCCATCTTTAGGACAGCTCTTACCATTGCTTCAAACAATGGCAAACCAGAGGGGCCTAAAACATCAACAATTCCAGGAAGGTATGCAGTTTGCCAAACATTTGAGAGGAAAAAAACAGGACAGGAGAAAGTGTTAAATGTGTTTCTAAGTTGTTCTGAAGGGGACAATGAGTTGCGAGCAACAGCACGTGAAGGTACTTTTAACATCATTAATTTAAGTCAGAGGGAGCTTGCTGATACTGAAGTTAACATTTTTTCCCTGGGGATTGACTTTTGCTCAAAGTACGAAAGCAACTTTAGCAGAAACTCTGTTGAATCAACCTAAAATTGAAATTGTATTAACACAATTTAAATAAAAAAGGGGGTGGTTTGAGAAAACCAGCTTTGCTGCTGCTGCTTTTGCACTCTCAGCACATTTGCAAATAATTGTGAAACTGATTTTTTTAATTTTATTTTAAATCTAGCAAATATTCTAAGGGATGGAACTACCTAATTTGAACAAAGATGAAACAGAGGCATTAAAAACTTTACATCAAGATAAGTTTTTAAGAATTACAATAGCTGATAAATAAAGATGGGAGTTTAGTTGTCACGGGACGTATAAGGATAGAATTTTAGAGATGATGAGGATATGTATCTGAAAGTTAACTATATATAGTAGTCTTCAAGAATATGTGTTTATTGAAACTTTTAATTTATAAGGAACATTTATTGGTGGTTAAAAACACATACTGACCTAAGGTGGTAAGAATGTCTGATGAAGTTCTTTGTTTTTACAAGAAAGAAAGTGCTTATATATTTATATTTTATTTTTTATTAAACTTAGTGTTGGGTAGGCCACAGAGTTGCATGTCTGTTTTATTTTATCTTTAGTTATTAGCTTGTTTTCCTGTCTGCTCTCAAACAGGGGCAGATGATTTTGTAAGTCCACACTGAGTTGCTCTCGGACTAAACAAGTCACACGGAAATAATCTAAGTCTTGAGTTTGTAGCTTATGCCCACACTTAGAACATTTCTTGAATGTCTTACCTGTAATTTCAAACTTCAAGTAACAACAAAGATTATTGTAACCACTGAATGAATGACCACAGTAACAGTAATAACCAGAAAAAAATACTTACAACTCTATATGTCTGTTTTTTTAATTTTTTGGCTGGATCAGATCATAGTCTCACGAAACTCAACTATCAGATCGGATGGATGGATGAAATAGGATCCATTACTATCCCTTCATCAACCTTGTGTTTCAAGCAGAATGTTTATTGTAACAGCTGAAAATGAAGGAGAATTCTAGCCAGCATTTGCGAGTGCTCCTCAAAGGTTTGAAATGACATTTCACTGGGGGAGGGGGGGATAACTGGAATACTGCCAGACATGCCCAGATTTACTTCAGTATGGCTTGGGTGTATGAACAGGATGCAAGAACAAAGATCCTTGACATCAATCAGTTTCCTACAGGCATACGGTATGGCAGAGTTCAAATATAAAAATGTACAAAACTTTCATCTTTACACACACACACACGCACACACACACACACACACACACACACACACACACACACACACACACACACACACACACACACGCACACGCACACGCACACGCACACACACACACCAACCGCACCATGGAAAGTAAGGAAATGGTGTTTAACTGTCTACTGCATTGCAAGTTCTTTTAACATATGCTGCACAACAGCAAGGAAAATTAAGAACTGCTGTGGGACTTGACCTTTTGTATAAGATGATCTAAAGCCTTGGTTGGTGGTTTGGCTTGGTATGCTGCAAGCTAATAAATTTCTCCGCTGCCACAGCATTTATTTTCTTAAGCACTATCTATGAAATAGTTAAATAAATTACAAATGAACTCACTGAAGTCATTAACAAAAAATTAGTCATGGTTTTGAGAATCTACTAAGCAACCAAAACAACAAACAAGTTAATTTAGCAGACAGATGTGTCAATAAGAAAAAAAGTTTTTAAAAATTGATTGTGCTAGATGAATTCTGAATGTGATAGCCCACATTAAACTTCTGACTTATTTTCAAAAACTAGGTACACATGTATAGGTGCTCCTATAGGTGTATCACCTTAATAATAATAAAGGAAATGGTACAATCATACCTTTTAATGACTTTCCCCAAAGGTCAAGCCTAGTGTGATTCAGCTGCAATGTAACACTAGAAACATTTTCTCTTATGATAAACAGCAGGCACAAGTTGTTGTTTTCTGGAACACTGACTGCTATTTGCTCAGAGTCGTACTACAGTACCTAGTGTATGCAGTATAAGGGAATCAAACTCAGGACAACACTGTGAACAGTGGTAGATTGTAACAGGGCAATTTGGGTGGCCGCCAGGGCTTATGACTTCAGGGAGACCCATTGGTTCTGCACATCAGTAAGTGTGAATACCATGCTTCATAGCAATTCAGTGACAATACTTCTGGTCATTTAAAATGTTTTTTTTTTTTTGCATTCCCCCTAGGACCTCATGCTAAGGGCCTTCTACTGGCATGCAGTCAGGATGGGAGCTGGGCATTCTCAGGCTAAGTGAAAGCCCTATGGACCACTTCAGGACATTCCAGAATCTCCTATTCCTGCCCAGGAATCCTAAAGAGTATTCATTCCCTGGTTAGAATCAAGTTGTAGGGAGCAGACCAGCTTGCTGATCGTATGCAGTTGCCCACTCCCCCTTTGGAAGCTCCTCCAAACTCTGCCATTGCTATCTCCCAAGGAGAAGGGTGCCTCTGCACAATGAGTTCCTGTCAGCTACTGCAGCAAATGCACCATGACAGTGTGGACTTGTCAGTCCCACATGCCACAGGTGGATCTGGCTAACAGAAGCTATTACATTTGGTACACATGTATAGGTGCTCCTATAGGTGTATCACCTTAATAATAATAAAGGAAATGGTACAATCATACCTTTTAATGAACCAATGGGCCAGATCCACCTCCCTCCCCACTCCAGGATGAGTGAGGATGGACAAGCCAGCAAAAGCTTCTCACTCCCATTATCCCAGGACAGCTCTTACAAGCACCTGAGCAACTATTTCTACTTGGGTCGCCAGTTGTGCAGTCAGGACTTTACCCTTCTCTGTCATGTTGGTGATAATTTAAAATAATTTTGGTATGTTCAGTACAGCTAACTCATTTTAGCAGCTAGCTTCTGTGCCAAATGTAATAGCTGCTAACTTTATAAGATTTTTAATCAAGAGTATAAATGACACTGGGATTACTTATTTATACTCAGGTACCTAAATGTGTCTGCACGTGCAGTACATGCATGCTATGCTGTGGTGTGATTTCAACTTTGTACAGTGTTTCATAATGTAATGTTACAGATTTAGCCACACAAGTGTAAACAGGCATTTGTGATGTCATTTAATTTTTTATTAAAAATAAAAAAAATCCGTATCTTTCACAGTAAGACGTTGTCCTGTTAGATTCTCAGCTAGAGCGTCTTCTGTGTGGAGACATGCGTGAATAGGCGCACCTTCGTTGAAGGTTGTGTGTCAGGGCTGGCAACTCGGCACGTAAAAATCTACTGCCAATCATTAGTGGACCAGAGTTCCGCTGTGGCAACCCCTTACCGGGAAAGTCTCTAACATGTTGGCAGACATATTGAAACTGTTAGGTTTGAGAAGCACATAATGTGATTCATATTCAGTAAAACAAAAATCCACCTCCTAGTTGACAGCATGTTACTTAAAATGAAAAGGAAGTCAGCAGAATGCTAAACCATGCTTGCAGAAATGTTCAGGTTTTATTTTAAATAAAGATTAAATGCCTTCATCTCAACATAAAAAATACTTCATCAGAATCTAATTGTGCAATGCCTGCCATATGATAATTCAAAACTGTTAAAGGATTCATACAATAAAAACATCAAATGCAAACTAAATGATGTAGTTTGCAAAGATCACAACACATTCAAATATGCTTAGTAGGTAAAAAACAAAACACATAAAAATCAAGCGATGTGGAAAATGGTACATTAATTATATATATATATATATATATATATATATATATATATATATATATATATATATATATATATATATATATAATGTACACTTTAAAACCAACAATGGGAAAATAAAAAAAAATAAAAAAATAAACATACAAGAGATAAAAAAATGAACATGTGATGTATTCATTTGTACTTAACAGATCTTAACTTCAGTACAATAAGTAAGAAAATGTGGTCATTAAGACCAGGATTGTATGTGGCATTCAGCCAAAGCTGCCTCACCAACTCCCTCATTTCAAATATGTCCTATCAAGGGCCCCCTCTTATAGTCATGTCAACTTTTTTTTCCAAAATAAAAAATATAATTTCTTTTTTTTTTTCCTGACACCTAATTGAGTGTTTATGATGGATTTTCTTTCTATTTTTGCTCTTAATATCATCACAAATTTCATAAATTCTGGAACTTAATTTCCTTTCTGTTTTACCTACATAAATCAAACAATAGGGCATGTTTAACTTAAAGGAAGATAAACAACCCCCATAGTGTTATTCTTGAAATAGTCTAGATACCCTACAGATATCTCATAGCCACAGCCAGTAACATAAGAGTCTTCATAAATATGCCTACAGTGTCTGCAGTGCCCACATTAGGACATCAACGTAATGCTGCACTAATGGCCACTAATTTCATGTTCCAAGATTTCTTTGACATTTCTACTCCTCTTAAAAACAATTATTGGTTTGTCACGCAACTTCTTTTTCATATCTTGCCTAAAATGTAATTTTATTTCCTTTGGATGGCCATCTAAATTTTATTGACTATACATGACTAGGTTAACACAATGGATCTAAATCTATTAGTGGCCATGGTATCCCTGTGTTTATTAAAAGAAAAATCGTTGTTGCCCAAAACTGGACAGAATCTACAATGTCTGCCTGCTGATTCTTCAGTCTACTGAGTAGGTCATTGGGGTAGCCCCTTTCAGTAAACATCTGTATAAGCTTGGCTATTTGTGTCTTTCATGAAATTATAATCTTCAGTAATTAACCTTGATAGATGCACAAGCTGACCTTTAACTATGTTATGTTTATGAAAATAAGGATGGTTACGTTAAAATGGAGATAGGAGTTAGAAAAACTCTCTTTGCTGTAAATAATTGACTGAAAACATTTGTTTACTGTGCCTTTTGTGATTAGCACATCCAAAATGTTAATCTGTGTGAAGTTATGAGCCATTGTGAACCATTAAAAAGTAGTGGAATTTTTAATATGTTACATATAATCATTAAGTTCATTTACTGTATGTACCACTCCATAAAACAAAAGCATCATCCAGAATTGCAGTGATATAAAAAACAAACTTCCTTTCCCAGATGGCCATGACAATGTCGGTGTAAAAGCCGCACCCAGTGCCATATCAGTAACCTGGTGGAAGTAATTCCTTTCTAAAAAAAATATAATTCAAAACAATATGTATACAATTGTGTAAGTTGCTAATGTCCCTGTTAGATAACTTGGTAGACTCACTAAAATATTCAAGGAACCATCATCCCAGAAGATGTTGCAACAGTGCCCTCCGAATGTCCCGTCTATTCCATTGTGAAGACTGAGCAGCTGTTATTACCATTTCTGCCCACCTACCATTTTTTTTACTACCCCCTCCATTTCCCTTTCTCTTCCCTTTACTGTTTTATGTATCTGTAAATGATTTATTGTCCTTTTAGAATGAAACTGCTGTTACTGACTCAGTCTGAGTCTTTGTTTTTCTGATGGCCTTTCAGTCTTCATACATTGTTTTCTCTCCATCAGAGAATTCTAATAGGAGCAATATCTTCCTAGCACACAGCAGTGGGATTATTTTGACCCTGTGAGTACGCTTGTCCATGTATTTCCTAGACAGATTGTCTCTTATCATCCTTCAGCCTCACAAGTTTGGCTTTGCACCTGTCTGTTGTTAACTCTCTTTCATCCCTAATGGGGTTGCTAATCAACAGCGCAAAAGCTAACCCCCTTACCAGGGGTAGCCACAAGTTGCTTTATTTTCTCGAACCAGGTGTCCCCACAGCACCCAATTTCACTATTCAGATGCAGAGTGACGGCATAGCTGATAGGAATACTTCCTCTGCATACACAGAATAATACTTTAAAACACTATTTCTCAGAAGACTTACTGATTTCCTGAAATAACTATTTATTCTGACCGATATTTACTCATGTAAGAAGAAACAATGTTGCTAACTTAAGATTTTATGTTCATTGTTGCACTACTTTTAACATACCAAGATTACTCTACCATCATGGAAATAAGCTTGCATCTCACCCTTACTAATGTCTTGCATTAATGGGGGGGGGGTACAGCTATGAAAAGAATGCAGCTCAGAGCAAAAGATACACTTAATTTACCAGTGACTATTAAATTCATTAAGCTGGTTATATCCTTTACATTGTGTTATACTGGCAGAATGTGTTTGTAAAATGTCAAAATAAGCAAATAAATGTGCATCTGTAAAGTAATGTCAAAACAGCATGTGTGAACACAGTAGAAAAGATATGTGGCCAAGCTAGGTATGGAAATAAAGTACATAAGGAAAGCTGGTGATGAAATACCAAACTTCAGTAAGTTGTCCCAAGAAGGACTGCAGAAAGAACTGGGAGACCGAAAAGATGGACCAGGTTAAGAAGGAATACTGGTGGGTAGCAAACAGGCTAAGAGGGTTGCAATGGGAACAAGGCATCAGTGAAAGACTACCATCTTCAAAAGTGAGTCAGCAGATGGCACAAAGAAGTTCTATCAACTTGCAAAACAATGACAGAAAGATAAAGAAAACCCAGCAAAATGCTTGGCACAAAGGTTGACCCAAAACTTTGAAAAAGCTAATGCAATCCTTTTATTTATACCAATCGATAAAATTCCAGGGAAATTAAATGGTTTTGATGCTTATAGCATCCCCATCAGGGGACTGACATATCAAACAAAGCATGTTAATGTGAGAAATCAAATACAATACTCACAGAAAAAGTGATTAAAATGAAAAGAATGTAAATAGTTCTAAGTCCTGCCTTAGGATATTCATGGGTATTGGCTGGGCTCAGCTGACTATGGTACATGTTCTCATTTTACCTGATATTTGCATTATTGATATCTTTCATGTGGGAGAGTAAAGTTTGAAACACATTTAGGACAGATATGGTTCTGGTTCAGCGGAGAACAGGAGCGTTTAGTTTGTCTTAGTAATATAAAACTCTATAATGCTTATAGTCACTGACAGTATAACAGTTTGACTGGTCACTGTATGTTTGTTTATCTTAATAAATATTAATAGTTTATAGATATTTTGGGTACATGCACATATAGTTCCCTCTGACAGAAAGACCTCGTTAATTGAAACCTTTCCTCTTGGTCAATAAAAAAAACATTCTGTTAGGTGATTTTAATGCCTTTAAGTAATCCAAAGCAGACAATCTCTGCATATTAAATACATGTTTACCCATATTCAGGCTTGGAAATTTCTGTTTTGGAACACAACATATTCAGGCTTGGGAATTTCTGTTTAGGAGCACAACATATTCAGGCTTGGGAATTTCTGTTTAGGAACACAACATATTCAGGCTTGGGAATTTCCGTTTAGGCACACAACATATTCAGACTTGGGAATTATCGTTTAGGCACACAACATATTCAGGCTTGGGAATTTCTGCTTAGACGCACAACATATTCAGGCTTGGGAATTTCCATTTAGGAACACAACATACTCAGGCTTGGGAATTTCCATTTAGGAAGACAACATATTCGGGCTTGGGAATTTCCATTTAGGTGCACAACATATCCAGGCTTGGGAATTTCCATTTAGGAACACAACATATTCAGGCTTGGGAATTTCCATTTAGGAACACAACATATTCATGCTTGGGAATTTCTGTTTAGGAATACAACAATCCTTATGCTTATCACCAAGGTCAACAATATTTAAAACTGATTATATAATATTCTCTGTTGATTTCAGAGAGAAAGTAGTTTTTTCTTATTGTGTAGCAATTTTTAGTGACTTTAGTGACTGCCCAACTACATTTCACATACTGAAAGTAATAAACTGTTTGCATGGTTGGATTTATAGTAATCTGTGGTTCCAGCATGAAGCTGCTGTACTATAGTGACAACGCTTGGATATAGCAGGCAGTTGTCATTCTTGATGTGAGTGGATATATGCCTGTAAGAAGAATAATTCCAAGACGTTATATGTGCTGAGTAGTAAATGATGGAGGAAAAGCAAAATGTCAGATTGCAACCATAGCCTATGCTTTTCATGCTGGGGTATGCTGGGGGGATATGAGAGATTGGACATTTAAAATAATATTAATATGAAATTACATTTTTATGAAGACAGAAATTCACAGAGAGGAGCTTGAACTTTACTGGACAAAACTGACGAAGGAGCCAAGGTACTGGGATCAAATAATTAGAGAGGGACAGGTAACAGAATGAGAAGAGGCCAAGAATAAATTTGGACCACAGGCTAGAGACTGCCTTTCCTGTCAATGACTGATAGCAGATTATAGTCAAAGAGAAAGGGATAGAGGCATCCTACGTGAAAGAAAAGTACTGCTAGAGTTTTTAGTTGAATCCTGAACAGAAGCTGCCATTACAAAGGGATAATTAATTGGCCATATAACATATTGCATGATAATTATAGTAATCAATCAGAGTAGGTTATAAAGGATTAGGAAGCGGGACTAGATAAGCAATTCACAGCAAAACAATGGAAGGATATGTGTATGACTCCCAAATATCCAAAAAAGTCTAGAAGATTTATGATCTTTGCTTAGAAGTGTTTGCATAGGTATATTTATACCCCAAGCAGACTCCAAATAACTTTTCCACAGGTAAATTGCAAATGTTGGAGGTGTGATGGGGAAGAAAAAGGTAATTAGGAACATATTTTTGGGAGTGTAATGAGTTGGCAGACTTTAAAGCTTCTCTGCAGACTACTCTGTCAGTAATACTGAATGAGCAAATTGGAGTAACTAAGGACATTTTTTGACACGTGCTGCAGGTTCTGAATTGCCTAGGCATACTAAGGCCTTGCTGAGGCAATTAGTAGAAAATGTAAATCAAAGTCTAAACCAACCTTATCAGAAGAAGTGAATACAGTAACAGAGATAAAAACAGGAAATGGGATCTTCAGAAAAGGGTAGCAGTAGATTACATAGAAAAAATGGGAATTGAGGGAACAGTACATGCAGAATAATGCTTTGAAGGAGGAATAAGGTTTAAGGGAAGGCAGGAATTGAATGATCTATGTAATGTTTGAAGATTATATGTGATGTATAATGTTTGCAACTGAAAATATGTCAATATGGTTTATTTTCATTTATATAAATGTATGCTTGCCTATGTTAGAAGTGATAATTCAATGAAGATGTTTTTTGGTTAACAAAAATAGAAATTTACCATTAAGGGTAGAAAGGAGGAAATAAACACCATATTAGGTTGATGCATAAAGGGGCAGCCATGGTGGTGCAGCAGTTAGCGCTGTCGCCTCACAGCTAGTGGTTCTCCAGTTCGATCCTCAGCTAGGGTGCCTTCTGTGCGGAGTCTGCATGTCCTCCCTGTGGTCGAGTGGATTTCCTCCGGGTGCTCCGGTTTCCTCCCACATAGGTTCATAGGTAGGTACTAGGCTATCGACCCTAGGGCCTATACAAGCCCAGCCAAAAAGGTACCCTGGCTTTTGCCACCCAAGAAAATTACTTTCCTGTGCCACTGTCTAGCAGAGCCACAGAAGTGATCCCTGGGGTGAATTTCCTAGTTCCCATCCAATCATCAAGATTTTTCTTGAAGAGTGCTAATGACTACTTAAGACAAACAAGGATAATCACACAGAACAGTATTCTCAGTGCTTGTTACTTCTTTTTCTTTCTAAAGTGGTCAATTTTCATTCTTTTGTTATGCTTGACTTGTAGTCCTTAAACTACTCTCTCTCTCTCGCTCTAAACACCTGCCCTTTGTACCCATCAAAGAGGCAAATTTGAGCAGTTTGCTGCTATGATTCATAGCTGAGAATACTGTTCTGTGTGATTATCTCAGTTTATCTTTTAAATAGTCACTGAAAAGCAAGAAATAGTAATTAAACCTGACTGACGAAAAGACAGCAGGGCACTAGTGAAAACACATGTAAAGTCAATGCATTGACAGGAGCCCAGGAGCCATGCTGTAACATTCCAAAGCCAAACAATGCACTGTGAGATACCCGGAGAGAGACCAAAAAAATCAAGACGCCTAACCCCATGTGCGCAGACTCTGGTATTACATTTAAAAATATAACAAAAATGATATATCGTCCAAAGGTAGGGGAGTAAAATGTAGGAAATATAAAGACTTGATAAACATGTTTTAGTCAGTCTGTGGGTGCTGTTCATAGGTTCATAGGTAGGTACTAGGCTATTGGCCCAAGGGCCTACATAAGCCTAGCCAACAAGGTTCCCTGGCTTATGCCACCCAAGAAAGTTATTTTCCTGTGCCACTGTTGAGCAGAGACACAGAAGTGATCCCGGGGTGTATTTCCTATTTCCATTTCCCTGTTCTCCTTTAAGTTTGGAGCTTCTACAAATGGAATTAAATAGCCTCTGGACAAGACTCTTAAAACCCATGCATCTGAAGCGATTGCCTCCCAAGCTTCTGGGTGTAGAGCCAAACTACACCAGACTGCCTCCAAATCAGGACAGTCTGGCAACCCTTCAGGATTGCTGAAAGGCTTCCTGGAGAAAGCTCTATGGAAGCCCTGATTCTGCAGACAACCCCTGCCACGTCTGTGGTATCCATTGTGGTTACCCTCCCGACACAGGGTGAATCTTCAGGAGGACAGTTTTGAAATGTCTGTCGTCCCAAAGACATGCTGTAGGTGGATTGGACACTCTAAATTGGCCCTAGACATGAGTGCGTGCATGTGTGTGCCTTCCATGGAAGGTTGGGTACCGGGCTGGCAACTCAACACTGTAAAACTCTACTGCCAATCTTGAGCTGACAGGTGATCCACCGTGGTGACCCCTAACCGGGAAAAGCCAAAAGAAGAAGAAGAAGAAGAAGAAGGTTGATGCATAAAGGAGGATGAATTATTAATTACCACACTGAAAGTTATGCAGAGATTAGTATGGGACATGCACAAGAACATTCTAGATATCTAATGCATATATGTTAGGAAGTCCAGTGTTTCAGATAATATAGCAAGCTGGATGCTCAGCAAATTGTCACAAGAGTTACGTACTTTGGTAGATGGGAATATTTTCCTCTCCAAATTGAAAGATGCTTTGAGAAAACTAAACACAGCTTCACCTACCAGGTGGGACGGTGTTGGATATTATTATATTCTTTCTCAGATAAAAAGAAAAGGATTTGGGTAAATGTTCTTAACAAAAGTTATGATAAGGGCATGTCTATTCAGGATAATTTAAATGTTACAGTATATTTTAAGGAGATAATTTAGACATGGAAAATAGCTGTATGTCAGGCTTATTAGAAAATCTTTCCAAAAATGTTATAGTTATGATTAAACAGCATGTTGCATACTGTCCCGGAATACGACATTTATGATGTACATCAGAGACATGCTTATGCTGATTGTAAGCCAATAAAAGACTCAGATATGAAGTCACTCATTTGTGATAATAAGAAAGTGTTTAGCACCAGTAGTAATGATAGGTTATGAGAATTACTCAAAAGGTATGGCTTTTGGTGAAACGTTCTGTCTTTTTTTTTTTGTGTGCGTTTTTTTGTGAAAGGCATTTACCAGATGATGCCTTTAGTAAAAGACCCTTCTTTTATGATGCCATGCAGATTGAAGCAAAGCTGTCCTCAAGTTTTTATTTGAACTTGTTATGTATGGGTATGTGGCTTAGGTCAAGCAAAAGATGATACCAGCAACACGGGATGGTAGAACTTCCTCTCATTCACATATATGCTAATAACACTCTCCTAATTACCAGAAACAAGGCATAGATGCAGACATGGATTGTAGATTTATAGGATACATTTTTCTGTGGGTTTAAGTCCAAATAAAGAAGAACGACAAATATATTGGGGAAGCGGTAACACTGTTATAATTTAATTTATGAAAACAGTGATAGATAATTTTGGCATTTATTTTGGGTCTGGGAAAGGTTGGTGGTAGGCTGAATCAACAGAATTTGTAAAGCAGAAGCAGTGTATATAGTCATTTTACATCTATTATGCTACAGGGCAGGAATCTATAGTCTGGTTTTGAAAAATACACAATATTTTTTTCCCTTTGGGATCACATATAAACCCCATTAAAGGAGATACAATATAAAGTTTTGTTTGTATTTTTCCTCTTTACATCTTTTCCGTATGTCTGTCACCCAGTTTCTCCAGGATTCCTGTTTGTGTATGCTGTTAAATGAAAATATAAAGAATTTTTAAAGCTCGGTTATCAGGCAACAAGTGAGTATTCAATAATACTAGCTATTATAAGTACAGGCAAAATAATATAGAGTGGAGAATTGATGTAACTCATGGCAGATAGATCCATTCTATACAAAGAAGCAATGGCATCTCAATATTTTAAAGGTCCCTGGTACACTGCTGATAACAGGAAAATGATAATGCTATATCAATAACACTTGTAATTTAAGTAGATGGAACAATGGTGGGTTTTTGGGGGGAAGGTGACGTTAGAGAAAGGACCAATGGCTTATAAGCAAAACTTTGCTCAGTTTGTACAAAACTTTAACATTTTTTGGCTGTACTGAAAAGATTATAAGGGACGTTCTTCAATTCTGTAAAAAAATATTGAGCTTTTTTTTTGGGGGGGGTGCAGCATAAACTACTAAGAACCTTGCACCTGACAGTATAGATAAAATTGTCACCAGTTACTTATGGATAATTTGGCCAAGGAGATGTGGGTAGGTTCTGCTCAGAATACACTAGTGTCACTTTGATCCTCAGGGTGAGGAGTACAAATTTTGTTTGGGAGCAAAATTAGGGAGGTTAAAGTATTCTCTTTTTGTTCACACTGCACACATCTGAGATCCCTGATAAAATCCTCCAAAGCTAGTTACGAAAACAAAATCACCACTGATTCTAAAGACAACTACAAAGCATTCTATAGCTATGTCAAGAATCTCAATGGCAACACTCAGATCTGCTCTGAGTTACACCACAATAGCACTAAATATACAGAACCGATATTGCCAACATCCTGGCAGATAGGTTCAGTGCTAACTTTACCCCCCCCCTCTCACCCCCTAAAGGGCTCATCTCTATACCGGAAGAATGCAAAGTTCCTGTAATCACAGCTGCACAGGTAAAAACCACACTCTCCAAAGCCAAGAACACAGCATCCATGGGACCTGACAACATCCCAGGCTGCGTTCTACATGAACTCCAGAATGAACTGGCACCCCACCTAAGCACCATGTTCAATCATAGCCTCACCTCAGGCTTTGTGCCCACTGAATGGTGCACAGCGATGGTTATCCCACTCCACAAAGGGGGAGCCACCACATTCCCCGGGAACTACCACCCCATTAGCCTAACAAGCCTGGTCTGCAAGACCATGGAACTTATAAACTAAGACATTGGTAATCTCCAAACTCTGGATACCACCCAGTTCGGGTTTGTAAAAGGTAGAGCATGTCTCCTAAACCTGATAGACTTCTTTGAAGCAGTCACCAAAGTCGTAGACAATGGTAAGATGGTTCACAAAGCCTATCTAGATTTCACCAAGGCTTTTGACACCATCCCCCACTCTGGACTTATAGATAAACTCATTAAACTAGGTATAAATCCCTATGTCACAAGATGGGTTGCCAACTGGCTCACTGACAGAACCCACATTGTGAAAGTAGCAGACTCCAAATCCAACTTCAGACTAGTGACAAGTGGAGTACCACAGGGTTCAGTCCTGCATCCTCTCCTGTTTGGTATCTACTTTTCTGAAGTACAGGCTAACACAGAAGGTCTTTGGCTAATGAAGTTCGCAGATGACTGCAAACTAGTAGCCATAATTGAAACTCCTAACGATGTGGACATCCTACAAAAGGGCCTCACTGTAACAGATGCCTGGTGTCAAAGCCATGGCTTCAAGCTCAATGCCAAAAAGTGCATTGTCATCCCCTTTGGTAAACACTTTGTACCCATGAGATACCACATAGGTGGTAGTCTACTTAACACCGAAAGTGTGATAAGAGACCTTGGGACACAGGTGGACAGTAGTCTCTCCTTTGATAATCACATCACCACAGTAGTCAGGAAATCCTTCTACATGGCACACCTCATCACAAAAGGTTTCTCATCCAGGAAAAAAGAGGTCATTGTTCCCCTCTACTCATCACTCATTAGACCCATTATACAGTACAATGCCCCTTTTGGTGTGTACCTCACAAGACATCTACAACAATTGGAAAGGCCACAGAAATACCTCACAAAGAGGATTACTGGCCTCAAACAGATGCCCTATGCAGCCAGTCTCAAAAAACTCCAGCTTTACTCCGTCGCATATCGCCTACTCAGAGGCAATCTCTGTCTAACATACAAAGCTATGTCAAACCCAGAGCTGCTGGACATGCTCCACTTAAAGAAATCCCAACCCCTCCGAGCTACATGCTCTAGAGACCTAAACCTTGTCACCACAATAAACAGAACATGCTGGAGGGATAGATTTCTGTCCCAGAGACTTCCCATACTCTGGAACAGACTACCTATCTATCTTCACACTAGCCACTGCAGAAAACTGTGTCCCAGTTGTAGGTATCTGACACACTCATGCTTAAATATTTGATAATCGCACATACAAACAGTCTTGAGAAAGAGTGGCACAGCTTTACCTGTTATGTCCTCTTTCCTAAATTACACAGTATCCTTCAAAAGGGTATTCAATTATATTAGGTAAAATAAATTTTGATATGTAAGGTAGCATGAAACCCAAGCAGTCAGGCTTTTTGGAGTGGCCCTGGTGTTATCATACTAAGCATAAACACTCTCAGGTTACTAAAAGTATTTTCTCAATAACCAGCCACAGTAAAAGTAGTAAAATATGTAATAAATAAAATGATTTAAAACATATGTACACTGAATAACTGATTCCAATAAACCACAGAGTTTTACACACAGAAATTTTGAAAATAACACTGTAGGATAGGTTTCACACTGATTGAGAAAAGCTCAGCTATCTAACTGTAACTCCCTAACTGTCTAAAGATTAACTGTACCTGTCAAATCTAATTAAGTCAGCAAGGCAAGATGATATTCTTACTTCTGCAAGCAAAATAAGAATATGTCTCCACTCTTCAGGCTGTTGTCTGGTCCTCAGTGACTGGAATAACAAATCCTATTACTTCTGGTGAACAGCTCTGAAAACTCAGAGTGATAATTATTGCTCTGGAAAGCAACTGTTGACTGCTACAACAACTTTGAACTACTGAACTAATGCCACTGTTAACAAATGAACATTAACTGACTCAGAATCTTTTATAGCATTCTTCTCTTATATCAGACTTTTAGAAAGTAAACAAAAACAGTTGCTGTGGAGATTCCATTCTTTCCAGCTGTGGCACACGACATCACCTCCAGATTAGCTGACTTGTACAACCTGCATTCAGAATTCTTTTTAAGAAACATGCATATTTGGTCAGCCAGGGGAACACTATTTGATTCAAACATCTTACACATATCAAAGTAATAATAAAAAAAACATAAACTTATTTCCAGAATTATAGCTAGTGATGCTAGCATATATAACTCAGGGTAATATACAATTATTTACAAACTTTAGCCAGTTATGCTAGCACAGATAGCAATATCTGATATCCTCATATTTCTCCCCCCTTAAAGTCTCAAGCTAGATTTTCAAGTGACCCTAGAAACTCGTCACTTCAGAAAAATAGGGTTGTTTGAAAATGCATCAACCCACAACCTCTCTTAAGAAACCCTTTGCATTGGTATTGTTGTAATCTGGACTCGCTAATACAGGGAGTCCTCCAAAAGCTTCTTTAAGCTTCTGTAATGCCTGTTCATATTCTGGGGTCCACACTACCTTATCAGGCTTGTTTTTCCTTGTTAGGTTATTAAGGGGTGCAGCTACTGTTCTATAGCTGGGAACAAATTTCCTATAGTACCCCACTGTCCCTAGGAACACGGTTACATGCTTTTCGGTAACAGGGACAGGCCACGCCTGAATAGTTTCCATTTTAGCAGGGTCTGGCCTAATCTTACCACTTCACACTCTATGTGCTAGGTAGAAGAACTCCTCTATACCCACCTGACACCTACTAGGCTTAATGATCAACCCTGCCCTTCCTAATCCACCCAAGACCTCCCTGATATGTTGAAGGTGCTCTTGCCAGGAATTGCTGCAAATGGCAACATCATCCAAATAAGTGACAGCATAGTCCCCCTGATCCTACTAGGATATGGTCTACTAACCTCTGGAAGGTTGCTGGGGCATTCTTCATCCTAAAGTGCATCCTTGTAAACTCACATAATCCAAAAGGTGTTACAATAGCTGACTTCTCTCCAACAATGGGAGTCAAGGGTACATGCCAGTATCCCTTGGTCAGATCAATAGTGGTCAGATACTTAGCCCCACCCAGATACAACTGTTCTAAGGCTTCATCTGTTCTAGGCATGGGGTATGCATCTGATTCTGTGTAACTATTTAACTTTCTGTAGTCTATGCAGAATCTAACACTACCATTTTTCTTTGGAACCAACACTACTGAGGAAGCACCTTATAAGGAGCTTGCTTAATATGCCTTTGGGGTCCTGTATGCGCATGGTGCTGCACTAGGTGGGTGCACCCAGGTTTCCCAGTGAACATATCCCTAAATTCCTGTAACACTGCCCATATTTCTTTAACCTGAATAGGGGATAGCCGCCAAGATACTGCTACCTCTCCCACAGAAGTGTCAGTCTGAGTCTCACTGAAATCAGTCACTAGATCCCCCTCAGACTCTTCCTGCCATCCCCTGTGAATATTCAACACCAAGGCCTCCCTATTGTGATAAGGTTTCATTATGTCAACATGTTACAACTTATGTCCCTGCCTCCTGCCTATCTTTTGGTGCTGCTCAGAGGTCCTGCAGTACCCTGTTACATCTTTTGCAATCCCAAACCAATAAAAAAAATGCATAATGCTTCTCTTGGTATGCTTTATGCCCATATGACCTGTAACAGGAATGTGATGGGATATGGCTAGAAGTGCCAGACAGTAGGCTCTGGGCACTACCAACTGCTGTATTACCTTACAATCTAGCCCTGTCTCAGGGGTCCATTCTCTGTAAAATACCCCTTTGTTATCAATAAAAGGAATGTCATGGGTTATGGCTAGAAGTGCCAGATGTTAGGCTCTGGGCTATACCAACTGCATTATCACCTCACCCTCTAGCCCTCCCTCAGGGGTCCACTATCTGATCCAGCATAGTAAACAGACTCCCTTTTTTCTTGAGCATCAGGTGCCTCCTTCGCTACCTCCCTTAAGCCTCATAAGGTAGAATCTGTAAGCTATTCCTGTCTTAACTCTACTTTCATGACCTCTCCTAGCTTCCCTTCCACAGGAAGCCCAGTATCTTCTGTCAGTGGTGCCTCACTGTCAGCCTGGATACCACCTCTCACTTCTGTCATTGCAGCCACCATGTCCACAAGAACACCAGTACCTACCTGCTGTTGTGGTTCACCTTCAGGTTCACTGCTACAAGGAATCTCCACCCCTGAAGTAACCACATCACCAGCCCCAGCTTCAGGCATAGGTTCATAGGTTCATAGGTAGGTACTAGGCTATCTGCCCAAAGGTATTTATAAGCCTAGCCAGAATGTGTTGGCTTTCGCTGCCCCCTTAGATTAGTTCCCTGTGCCTCTGTCCAGCAGAGCCACTGAAGTGATCCCCAAGGTAAACTTTCTGTTTCCCATCCACTCAAGATTTCTTTTGAAGAGTGTTAGTGAGGAGCTCTGCCTGATGTAGATTGGGATCTTGTTCCAAAGCATGGGAAGTCTCTGGGACAGGAATCTATCCCCCCAGCATGTCCTATTTATTGTTGTGGTGAGGTTTAGATCCCTAGAGCGTGTGGCTTGTGGGGATTAGGTTTTCTTTAGGTGGAGCATGTCCATCAATTCTGGGTTGGACATGGCCTTGTATGTCAGGCAGAGATCACCTCTGAGTAGGTGGTATGCAACCGAGTACAGCTGTAATTTCTTCAGTCGAGCTGCATAGGGCATCTGTTTGAGGCCAGTGATCCTCTTGGTGAGGTACTTCTGTGGTCTTTCCAGTTGTTGCAGGTGTCTTGTAAGGTACATCCCAAATGGGGTGTTGCATTCTATGATGAGTCTGATGAGTGATTAGTAGAGGGATACAATGACCTCTTTTGATCTGGATGCAAACCCTTTTGTGATTAGGTGGGCCACGTAGAAGGATTTTCTAACCACTTTGGCAATGTAATTATCAAAGTTGAAATTACTATCTACTTGGGTCCCCAGATCCCTTATTACATCTTCCGTATTTAGGGGACTACCACCTATGTGGTAGTTTGTGGGTACTTTGATTTTTCCAAAGGGGATGACTATGCACTTTTTGGCATTTAGCTTGAGGCCATGATTTTGACACCAGGTATCCATCTCAGTGAGACCCTTTTGGAGGATGTCTGTGTCAGCCAGAGAGTCAATTATAGCCCCTAGTTTGCAGTCGTCTGTGAACTTGGTCAGCCATAGTCCTCCTGTGCTTGCATGTACCTCTGAGAAGTATATGCCGAACAGGAGGGGTCCTAGGACTGAGCCCTGGGGAACTCCACTTGTAACCGATTTAGAGTCGGACCTAGCTCCCACAACTCTCACCATGTGGGTTTTGTCCGTGAGCCAGTTGGCAACCCATCTTGTGACATAGGGGTTTATGTTCAGGCTGGTGAGCTTGTCTATAATACCAGAATGGGGAATGGTGTCGAAGGCCTTTGCGAGGTCTAGGTAGGCTGTGTGTACCACCTTTCCCTCATCTATAGCCTTGGTAACTGTCTCAAAGAAGTCCAGCAGGTTCAGGAAGCATGATCTGCCCTTAACAAAGCCGAACTGGGTAGGGTCCAGTGTTTGGAGGTTCCCAATGTCTCTGTTAATGAGTTCCATGATGATGCGCTCCATAGCCTTGCAGACTCTCCCTCAGGCTACCAGACTTATGTGCTTGTCTCCAAGCTTGACTGAATATCACTGCATGCACACAAGGTACTACACTATTGAAATCATTCCCCATTAAGACATCTGCAGGGATATCCTCAAACACACCTACCTGCTTGTTCCCATTTCCACTCTCCCAGTCAAGATGAACCCTAGCCAAGGGTGTTTGGAATGGGGTCTCTCATAGAGATCTATCTGGTGTCTACTGCCCAAGCAAGTACTGCTTCTGCTTAACTACTGCAGGTCTCACAGGGGTTATATCAGAAGGTGTGTCTCTCTTAGCAGTGGTCTGTCTTCCATCCACTAAGATAGGATACAAATTTTGGTGATAATTTGGCACATCTGTTGCTTCCAGACAAGTTATCACTGGCATTCTATCATTCCCACTTGCTCGCTACTTCACCTTTTGTTTCTCACTTTGTTTCAATGGAAATTGATATGCTGTATGGCCCCTCTGATTACAATTAGGTTCATAGGACTATACTAGGCTATTGCCCAGAGGCCCTTATAAGCCTATCCAAGAATTTCACCCACGTTCCCACAAAGTCAGTACCTGTTTTCCCTGTCCAGCAAGGACACAGGTGTGTTCTCAGGGGTATATTTTCTGTTTCCCATCCAGTTGTTCAGGTTCCTATTAGAAAGGGCTAGTGAGGTAGTCTGACATGCAGCAACTTCATCAAGGATGAGTCTGAGATGACCTTGTATGCCAGACACAGGCCACCTCTGTAAGTCTGTACAAGACTGAGTACAGGGACAGGGCTTTTAGCCTATCTGTACAGGATAGGTGTTTGAGACCCTAGATTTTCCTGGTCAGGAACCTCTGTGGTCTCTCTAACTGGTGCATGTGCTAGGCAAGGTACATGCAAAAGGGGGCATTGTACTCAATAATGGGTCTGATAAGGGAGGAGTACAGGGATGTTATGACCTCCTTGTTCCTGGATGAAATACCCTTACTTATGAGGCAGGCCATGTAGAAAACCTTCCATACAATGGAGGCAACATGGTGGCCAAATGTTAGGTTGTTATCAACCTGGGTGCCCAAGTCCCTCATGACTGATTGCGTGCTTAGTACATTGTTATTAATGCAATAATTAATGAGGACACCATTTTCCTCAAAGGAGATAATGATGCATTTCTTGGCATTCAGTTTGAGGCCATGCTTCTGGCACCAGTCATTAGTTTGGTTAATGCCCTCTTGGAAGATGTTCACATCACTAGGGGTATTTATGACAGTGCCCAGCTTGCAGTCGTCTGCAAACTTGGTCAGCCACAGACCACTGTTTTTGGCTTGCACATCAGAAAAGTATATTCCAAACAGTAGAGGCCCCAAGACTGATTCTTGTGGTACACTGCTTGTTACGGGTCTACTACTAGAGGTGGCTTCTCCTATTTTGACTGAGTGGGTTCTATCAGTGAGCCAGCAATCTACCCATCTGGTAACATATGGGTTGAAGCCTAGCTGGGAGAGTTTATCTATTATGCCCAAGTGGGAAATAGCGTCAAAGGCTTTGGATAGATCAAGGTAGGCAGTATGCACTGTCTTGCCCTCATCCATGGCTTTGGTGACTGTTTCGAAGAAGCTGACCAAATTAAACAGGCATAATCTCCCTTTAACAAAACCAAACTGTGTGGGATCAAGTGTTTGGAGATTGCCAATATCCTTGTTTAAAAGGTCCATGATAATGCATTCCATGTTCTTGCAGAGCAGGCTAGTTAGGCTGATGGTACTATAATTGCCTGGGTCAGTGGATGCGCCACCTTTGTGCAGAGGGATGACAGTGACTGTCCTTCCATTCTGCTGGGATGAAGCCAGTGCACAGGTGTTGGTTGAATAGGGTGCCTATTGGTGCTGAGAGCTCTTGCCTGAGTTCATGTAGGACACAGCCAGGGATGTTGTCAGGTCCCATGGAGGCTGTATTTTTTGCCTTTGAGATGGCATTAATAACCTGCTCCCTGGTGATGAGGGGAGGGGGAAGGTGCTGAGGATGTCCTGGTTTAGTGATGGGGGGACGGGGGGGGTGAAGTTTTCACTGAACTTGTCTGCCAGCAGGTTGGCTATATCTATGGTATCTGTGTATGTGGTATTCTAGATCAGCGATTCAAAGCAGATTTGGGAGTTACCTTTGAGATTGTGGATGTATGTGAAGAAGGCCTTGTGATTGTCCTTAGTGGATGTGGCCAATTTGGACTCAAAGTTAGCCTTAGATAATTTCACCAGTAACCTTATTTGCTTGTTCAGACAAAGGAAAGATTGCTTACAACTTGGCACCTGCTCCTTCTTGGTCCTGGACAGCAATTTTTTCCTTTTATTTTAGAGCTTGTTTATTGCTGCTGACCACCAGACAGGTTTATTCTTCCTTGAGGAAGATGATTTGGTCCTGTCAGGTATTGCTAAGTCCATGCAGCTATATAGGTGCTCATATAGTTTTTTGGTGTAGGCTTGGACATTTATGCTTGATTCAACTGAAAGGAATGTGGCTGTGAAGCTGCTTATACCTGCTCTCAGGAGGTTGTAGTCAGCTTTGGAAATGTTTTTTTTGTTTGACCCTGGCAATGGGGAGGGGGTTGGGGGAGAAGGTGACTTCGAAAGTGATTGCTTTATGGTCAGATCTTACTAAGGAGGATGACACTGTAGGGGTGCTACAGTGGCTACTCATGTTGGTTAGCACCAGGTCCAGGATATTTTCACCTCTTGTTGTGGTGTCAACCAGCTGATCCAATGCATTGACATTGATGAAGTTGAGGAATCTCTGGGCATTCATGTTTGAGCTAGAATAGGTCTTCCACTCTATGGTTGGGTAGTTAAAGTCACACAGGATCAGGGTAGAAGGTTGAATCTTGATGGATTCAAGTAAGTCCAGATAGGTGGAGTGGGCCTCCTGAGTCATGGTTGTGGGTGTGTAGCTAGCTATGATTTGAATAGGTATTTTCTCAATAGTTAACTGCATCTGGAGTGTCTCCTGTGCATCATACTATTTGACCAGTCTGGAGGTGTGTATGTCTTTCATAAATATTGAAACTCCACCTCCTTTGGCTTTGTAGCCCTCTGTTTGGGGTCTAAAAGTATGGTAGGACAATTAACCTGGTAAGGCTGAGGTGCTCTCCACAGCTTTGACCCAGGTTTCAGTAGTTGCACAAATGTCAGCATCTTTCGGGGTGTGGAATGATTGCAATGAGTGCAGTTTCATGTTAAGACTCCTAGCATTTAGCAGCATGACCTTTAAATTTTATTTAGAAGAATTTTTCACATTGGTAATTTTGTCCTTATGACTTTGCCTAAAAAAAGGCACTATGGGGGAGGGAAGAGCCTTTGCCAGAAGCGTGAAGCACAGGGGAGACAGATGAAGGCCATCTCTGGCAAAGCATCATGGTCTGTCAATCATGTCTTCCCAGGCTGTCAGGTACTGGATCCCCCTGGAATGACACCAGAAACTAAGCCAATTGTTAATGTCAATAATTTTCTGTTTGTACTGAGGCATCATTCTGGGTGACAGTAGGATGCTGCTTAAAGCTAGGGACATACTTGCCTGGGAGACACATATTCAGTGAGCACAATCATGTCTCTCACATCTCAAGTCATTCTCATCAACATGGACCATGACAGAGTCATAACAGTACCTGTTGTTGAGATACTCGAGTGCATGAGTGATATGGCGGATTCTAGCACCTGACAAGCAACCTATCATGACTTTCTCCTTGTCTAGCTTAGTGAGGGTCACATCTGTGGGTCTCATGATAGAGTCTCCTATGACTAGTATGTTGGGTTTGTGGTTGGGTCTTACAGGCTGTGGGACACAGGGATGTGTATTGTGTGTGGTGCTTGATGTCATGGGTTGTGATGTGCATTGGTGTTTTTACTTCGGAGGTCTCTTCTGTTAGGTATGTTTTTGTTGAGAACCTCCACATATGTAGGAATGTACTGTACAGGTGTGAGTGGTGTTAAAGGTGTGGTGCTTGTGGTGTTTGTGCAGACAACCTTCTCAGTGCCAGATGTACTGGCTTGTGATTGAGACAACAAGGATTCTAGGTTCTTAATGTAATTGCATCTCTTGCATATTGTGTTCCTAGGTGGTAGAAAAAAAAGGGTTGTCCATGTACATGAGGCAGTTGTTACACTGTCTCAGGATTCCCATATAAAGACTAGCAGGATAAACCAAAGGAAATTGTCTATCCATGGTTGTCAGAATTTGTGGAAGAGAGGTAAAGGATGGTAGAGTGGGTACTATCAGAATAGTGTGCCTATAGATGTGAGTAGGGCTAGATAAAAATCACAGTATTTGCAAGGAAGGGTGTCAGTTGCACAGGAGTGGTGCTAAGGGAAAAAATGCAACTGAGATACCTCACAATGGGTTAAAACAGCACAGCAGCAGCGCGCAACAAGCAAACAAGCGCAACGCCCTGCAAACACAGGGTATAAATACCAGAAAAGATGGAAGAATCTAGAAGCTTGAATTACTACCCAATCCTACTAGCCCCTGCTCTTTCAACCAATCACTAGTGCTAGAGAAGGTAAGGCAAAGACAAGGCACTACCAGCAGAAGATAGCTGCCAGAAACACAGGAAACTCAACCAGCAAAACAATCAGGCCTGGATAACAGATTTGAAACATCTAATCCCTGATCCTGACCATGTGCTTGAACTAGTGGCTTCCCTTGCTACTGGTGAACTTTGTTGGAGTGGTTTAGGCTGCCCCCATGTGTTTCCTTATGTCCATGTGCAGCACTGGGTATCCCCTTCTTATGCAGTGGTGTCCTATTTGCCAAGTAGAGATCCCCTTTTCTCTCCAACTCATTTGCAGAGTTAATCTCTCAGTCTTCAAACCAGATCCTCTTGTCCTCAGGCAAAGTGCTTAGAGCTTGTTTCCTCACCAAAAGGTCTGCCAGTCCTTCAAAAGTAGTGACCTGACATCCACTCACCCACCTGTGACAGTCAGTACTTAAATCAGCAGTATAATCACATACACTTTCATCTGCCTTGCATCTATCTTCATGAAACTTTCTCTTATACATTTCAGGAGTTAATTTAAAGCAATCAAGTAAACACTGTTTTACACAATCATAATTCAAACAAGCAATATCAGACAGTTTAGCAATTGCATTAACAGCTCTACCATGGAGTAAGGGGGTCAGGAATCATACCCAGAGCCCTTGCTCAACATTATATTGTTTATATACCCTCTCAAATATATAAAAAAGCTATCAAAATCATCTCCCTCCCTGTACTGAGGAAATACTTTACTGACCTTCATGGCTTCTGGAGTCGGTCATTCTCTTCCGCACTACCTCCATGACCCTGTCAAAGGGTTAAAAGCTCCTTTTCATGCTGTCTCTGCTGTTCATTTTCTTCAGCTTCCATCTCCAAACTTCACAGTTCATACTGACACTATTTCTCCTTCTCCCTCTCCCCAGTCTCCAAATGTTTGGCTTCCGGTTCATACTGACACTATTTCTCCTTCTCCCTCTCCTCAGTCTTCAAACGTTTGGCTTCCGGTTCATACTGACACTATTTCTCTCTCTTCTCAGCTTCCAATTTGAGTCTTCTTGACTCCAAACAAACTTTTAAGTCCTCTGAAGAAAAGTACAATGTCTTGTCTCAGAAGGCTGCTTATCCCCAGTGCCAAACTGGATATCCTCTGAGGTGCTGGGCTGCTCTGCAGTGGCATCTAAGGCTGTGATCATAGTTTCCTTAGTCAGGCTGGCATGCACCAGTCCTTTGGCTTCGCACACCTTAGCCAAATGGTTCCTTGTCAGGTTGCTATAATCCTCTGCTGACATCTTTGCCTGTTGTACCTGACTAAACTGACTAAAAAATAATTAGAACTGTTGTGAAATGAAACTCTGTATGTTTATCTTGCGGCTGTCACACCTCAATGACAGGTACCCACAGCCACTAAAGCTCAATTAAACTCCCACTGTTGCAACCAAATAATGTGGCGACCCCCTACTTAAACCTGGGGCAGTAACTAAGGAGCCTCAATCCTCACCACTTTCTCCAATAAGGGAGCGTCACTGAAAGCAGGGATAGAACACACAATTTCCCTGAAGGGTACACTGGGAACAGGCTCCAAACCTGGGACTGAACAGTATGTTTTCAATCCAGGTCCTCAAATGAGTTTTCACACTAACCACTGCAGAGCACTGTGTCCCAGTTCTAGGTATTTGACACAAACACTATTAAATATTTTAGGGTCCACACAGATAGCACCTGTATTCCCCTGCAGCAGTCCTGAACAAAGTGAACAAACTCACTATGCAGATAAGAATCTTTAATAGTCACACATAGATTAAGCACTTTCGTTTGCAAACTGCAGACTTATAGGTTCATAGCTTCATAGGTAGGTACTAGGCTATCTGACCAAGGGCCTACATAAGCCTAGCCAGCAAGGTTCCATAGCTTACGCCACCCAAGAAAGTTATTTTCCTGTGCCACTGTCCAGCAGAGACACAGAAGTGATCCCCGGGGTGTATTTCCTATTTCCCATCCACTCATCAAGATTTTTCTTGAAGAGTGCTAATGAAGAACTTTGCTTGACATAGATGGGTAGCTTGTTCCAGAGTATAGGAAGTCTCTGGGACAGGAATCTATCCCTCCAGCATGTCCTGTTTATTGTGGTGACAAGGTTTAGGTCCCTAGAGTGTGTAGCTCGAAGGGATTGGGATTTCTTTAGCTGTAGCATGTCCGGCAGCTCTGGGTTTGACATAGCTTTATATGAAAGGCAGAGATCACCTCAGAGTAGGCGATATGCTACAGAGTAAAGCTGGAGTTTTTTGAGGAGGTCAGTGTAGGGCATTTGTTTGAGGCCAGTAATCCTCTTTGTGAGGTACTTCTGTGGTCTTTCCAGCTGCTGCAGATGTCTTGTGAGGTACATTCCAAAAGGGGCATTGTACTATAATGGGTCTAATGAGTGACGAGTAGAGGGGAACAATGACCTCTTTTTTCCTGGATGAGAACCCTTTTATCATGAGGTGTGCCACGTAGAAGGACTTCCTGACTACTGTGGCGATGTGACTATCAAAGGAGAGACTACTGTCCACCTGGGTCCCAAGGTTTCTTATCACGCATTCAGTGTTAAGTAAATTGCTGCCTATGTGGTAGTTCATGGGTACAGAGTTATTACCAAAGGGGATGACACTGCACTTCTTGGCAGTGAGCTTGGGGCCATGGCTCTGACACCAGGCATCTGTCTCAGTGATGTCCTTCTGTAGGATGTCCACATCATTTGGGGACTTGACTATGGCTCCTAGTTTGCAGTCATCTGCGAACGTTGTTAGCCATAGGCCTTCTTTGTTAGCCTGTACTTCAGAGAAGTAGATACCAAACAGGAGAGGTCACAGGACGGAATCCTGTGGTACTCCACTTGTCTCTGCTTTGAGGTCAGATTTGGAGTCTGCAACATTTACAGTGTGGGTTCTGTCAGTGAGCCAGTTGGCAACCCATCTTGTGACATAGGGATTTATACCTAGTTTAGTGAGTTTAGCTATAATTCCAGAATGGGGGATGGTGTCAAAAGCCTTGGCGAGGTCAAGATAGGCTGTGTGAACCACCTTACCCTCATCCATGGCTTTGATGACTACCTCAAGGAAGTCGATCAGGTTCAGGAGGCATGATCTGCCTTTCACAAACCCGAAGTGGGTGGGATCCAGAGTTTGGAGGTTACCTATGTGTTTGTTTATGTGTTCCATGATGATACGTTCCATGGCCTTGCTGACCAGGTTTGTCAGGCTAATAGTTCAATAGTTCCCGGGATCAGTGGTGGCTCCCCCTTTGTGGAGTGAGATAACTGTTGCTGTGCGCCATTCAGTGGGCTCAAAGCCTGATGCGAGGCTATTATTGAACATGATGCTTAAGTGGGGAGCCAGTTCGTTCTGAAGTACGTGTAAAATGCAGCCTGGGATGTTGTTCGGTCCCATGGATGCTGTATTTTTGGCTTTAGAATCTGTTAAAAAATGTCATTAAGTGTGCATATATAGCTACTTACAGCCAATAAAATCACTCTAACAATTATATTTGAAATTTTAAATAATCTGTCATTTAAAGAAACAGAAGTAAAACTCATTACAATCATTTTCTTTGCATACAACTCACACTGACCTTACTAAAATATGTAAACAATATATATATTTGCTATTAGTAATAAAATTGTTCACAAGAACATAATGTAAACCAAACTCTTGCCAATATCTGCACAAGAAACACGAAAAAAGTGTGTAAAATGGCAAATTTCCATAAAAGACATAACCCAGGATAGAACCCTGGTTCTCAGATCTAAAATCTAATGCTCTATCCTCTGAGCCACAGCAACAGTTCTAAAAAAGGTATGACCTTTTTTATCTTCTATTGTCTCATTTCTAAGACTGGGGTTATAGTAACACTGTCATTAATACCTGGAAAACTAGTTGCATTTAACAATAACTGCCATCTGACTTCTGTTTCTTTTAAAATGCATTTGATGTCTCCTCCTCTGGGATTCATATAACACATTCTAGAATGGCAAACTTAAAATTGGAACATCCATTACTAGAATCTAAATGCCTATATACAGTGCATTATTTTTGTCCTTTTTCCTAATACAATAATAATGCTCATAGATTCTATTCTTAAGAGCTCTGTTAGTTTGCCCTACATAGAATGCAGAACAGCTGCAACATTTTGCCAAGTATATCACCCTCATGGTGTTGCAATTTCCTCTCCTAAAATGTACCCAAGTTGTGGGGATGTTGATAATACCAATGTTGTATCCTCATTTATTGCAAAGCATTGTTTGCAGCTGCCACATTTTTTAGTTCCTTGCAAGTTATTACTATTACCTATAAAGTTTCCTTTGTATTCAAATCTGTGCTTTAAATTTCATCATGTTTTATACACAAAAGTGGGCTTCTCTCCCAAGATGTTATACACTTCCATATCCCCCTTTAGCAATACCCACTTTTGTTGAACAATACTCTTTATGGTTTCAGCAGACTGATTGTATTCCAATATGAAGGCCCTCCCATAGTTGTCATTGTTTGTGCCTTCATGTGTGTAAACCATACCATCACCCAGTAGGGGTTTATATTTAATACCCCACTCACTAATAACGTATTCAGACACCTCCTTTATCATGGAAACAGGGTACTCCCATTCCTGAAACATTTTACCTATATATTCTATTTCTTTCTTCATATCCCCATACTCTGAAGTCATTCACGCTGCCCTTATGCATAGACCTTTTAAGATGCTCTTCTTTTGTTTCCATGGATGTCAGCTGGAGTACTCCAAATAGGAGTTGATAAATGTAGTTTCCTATAAATTTTAGATTTAAATCCAGTTCCAGAATGTTCTACATAGGTGTCTAAATAAGCTAAACCCTCTTCAATGTGGCTGTGTGTAAATTTTAAGTACATACTGGACTTGTTTAAATAGCTCACACATTGCTCGATACCATCACTAATACCATCCCACAGGACAAAAATATCATCCAAAAACTGGACGTAGCATCCAATATTAGGCATAAATCTACCACTAAAAATAGTGCGCCCCCATATTTGCCAACCTTGTATCATTGGACTGGGAAGACAAAACTACTGAAATGGAAACAAAAGACGAGCATCTTAAAATATATCCTGGATCTTACAAACTCTAGAAAATATGTAATTACTAAATCTGTGGATGCCAAAAGGTTCTAATCCAGTTACTACTACCAATAATAAATCACATGTTAATGAGATACCATATTGCATTATTCTGAGCTTATGTTGGAAAACCCATATGACTTGGTACCTTAAATCCACAAAATCTTCTGAATTATAGTATATTCCTCCCTCATCTATATCAGTTCAGGTGTAAAGATCCATAAATATGGATATCACATCCCCTTGTACTAAAAATGTTTTCATTATAACTGCAACTTCACTAACCACTGATGCCAATATCTGAATAACTATAAACCATGGAAAAACAGGTTCTTGCAGCGCCAATATTTTTCTATGGTACTGATCTACAGCGACAGTTTCTCCATGTGACATGTCTTACAAAGCTGTAAGAATTTAAAATAAAGTCATTGCCAGTCGAGCCAACAATGATTTACAAGTTAATGTTACTGTCTCAAACTCTTGGTTCTCTCATTTTATTTCTTGTCTGGCATACTTGCTGTGCTGAGTCAGAAAATCCTAGGTCCACGTGAGTTTCCACCAGCTGCCCTTGTTAGGAACTTAGACGGATTCTGAAGTTCTACCCACCTGATTTTCTTTTGGCTTATTATTAATTCCTCTTACTCCACACAGCTTCTCTACCAATTCTGGACACCTTGTTTCAGAAACAACTGCATCAGGAAGGAAGCTCTGACGTTAAAGAAGAATTACCTCAGAATCAAATCTGACCTTTGTCCAGTAGGCTAACACTTCTATACATACAGACATATACACACAAACATGTATATACACACATTCACTATAAAAAATATGTAATATGTATGTATATATGTGTGTGTGTGTATACACACACACACACCGATATATATATATATATATATATATATATATATATATATATATATATATATATATATATATATAAAACATACCAATCAGGAAAATGTTTGAATCCACATTAGTGAATGGTAATGTGCATTCAGTAATGAGGAATCAAAGTTCTGATTACAAGATCACACTAGAGTGGAGATTGGGAAGTGTACCCTTTTCTCACTGTAGTGTGAACTCAGAGTTGGAATATATAATATGCAGGGGGTATGGGGGGACACAAGGGGGCTTGCCCCTGAAAAATCTTTACCAGTAACACAGACTTTTGACACTGGAACTTCCGGTGTTCAAATGTCGATTCTGTTACCATTTCTGAAATTTTGGTAATTTATTACAAATTTCAGTGAACTGGTTCAAAAGTTTTAAAATTTGTTTTATTTTCCACATTTTGATAGTAAACCATATAAATACACACACACACACACACACACACACACACACACACACACACGCACACACACATTTCTTAAGAGATATGGCTGGTATTTCCTTCTCAAAAGACTGTTTCTCTTGTAGGAATTTTAGACATTCCTTCACCAAAACCAGAATGATATCCACACAGTGTCTTTCAGTAAATCACCACAGTGCAGTGCAAATCCAGCTCATTTCAAAATTCACAAGGTTTTTGGGACTCTTCCTAAGTTCACAGAAATATGTCACATCACGTCTCACTTCCAAACTCCTCCTAATGCACACACCAATATGACCTGCTCCCTGCATGGACAACACCATATTTGGACATCAGCATTTTTAACAATATTCTGATTATCCTGACTTGCATTTTAAAGATGTCAGCAAATTTTCCATTCCTTATACAAAATATACATGGTTTATATTAAGTAAGTACAGCAACAGATTTCATTTGTAAACTGGAAATGTCACAACACAATGGAACTTTATATTTACACTTTATTGCAGCATATTCATCTGGCTTTCTTTTTCTGAGATTTTCTTTCATAGCATTTTGTTTCATCACAGTTACTTGGATTGTGCAAGCTTATGGTGCACTGTAATTTTTTTTTTTAATTTTCCCCACTGCAGTAGGTTTATATAAGTTAGGGAGTGTGTGAAGCCAAAACCCAACATGAGGATGCGGGGGTCAGATCACGGACTTGACCCGACAAAAATGTTTTTCCTTCTTCATGTTTTTCAAGTTGTACTTTTTGGTCCTGAAAAATTAAGGTGTGACCAGTTGTTCAATATCTTGACTGAATACTTTATGACTACTGAATGATTTACTAAAAAAAAAAAAAAAAAAAATTATTAATTACTTTTAAATTTGCTTAACATTCATTTGCAATGATCTTAATAATGTTTTACCTGTATATGCTTATAGCTTGATATTGCTTTGTTTTCTATAATTGTATAATTAATGCCCTTCTTGGAGCTTTTCTCCCCGGGCCTCTACTGAAAATGGACATGTATCCAGTTAGACTAGCCCGGTCAACAAAATGTAAATAAATAAAATAAATAAATACATGGACACCAAACATAATAGTTAGGAATGCACTATGTTCAGGGCTTTCAGACAAAATTAGATCAGTCTTTTTAACTCTGAAACCAGTGCTAGTAAAAATAATGCAAAGTATGATACCCACCAGTAAACATCTACCAGAAAAAAAAATGATATATGTGTGTATATATATATATATATATATATATATATATATATATATATATTTCTCAGAAATATTCCCTTATTTATGCACATCAGAGTTTATTAAGAATCTGTATGTGTAAATGACAGCTTGCAGCAGTTATGTCTGAACCTGTACTAAATTTGAAGTAAAGTAAACAGAGTTTAAATAATTGCCGGGAATTAGTTTTGAACTGTATTTCTAAAGTATATAGGAGGTAAGATTTAAGAAGGAAGTGTAAACTATCTTTCTGGAAAATTAGAAAAGAGGATTAAGGCTAGAAACTGTTAATAAGCTTCATCTGGTAGTAGTGGGTTTGATTCTCTCTATCTGCATTTGCTTACTGTTTGAGCCTAAGGAAGCCACTTAACTAATTTTCGTAACTAAACACTACTACCTAGCTGCTCTCAAAGCAGGCACTTGTGCCTAATGAGTTTACCTACTTAAAGAAATAAACAGTTTGTTGCACAGGATACTTAAAGGAGATGCTGTTACAAGACGTAAGGGAGGTTTTTCGGACTGGAGCACAAGGGTAAGCACTGCTCTGCAGTAAAGCCTTCTGTGACTGAACAGCAAGCTGTACAACACATACACACACACACACACACACACACACACACACACACACAGACACACACACACACACACACACACACACACACACACACACACACACACACACACACAGACACACACACACACACACACACACACACACACACACACACACTCTGGGTAATTACCTTTTTTAAATGAACACTGCATAGACCACGGTGATCTGAAGAAGTGCCATTTTTCTAGGCCTGAAAGCACTTACCTGAATTAAATTTTACTACACTTTTCGCTGTGTTTTGGTTCTATTTTGGTTCTGATTTGGTTCACATTCTATTAACTCTGCTACCGAAGAACCATTTATCCACAGTGGAGTGCCATGTTCCTCTTTTAATAGTATTAAGTTTAATATTATTGGCTGCCAAAAATGCAACTACTAGACAATGGAAATCATAATCTAAACCAACTGTATTTGAAATATTTAATATTGTAAACAAAAAAAAAGATAAAAGAACTGGAAATGGGATCTTTAGAAAAGGAAATGAACAGATTACATAGAAATAATTAGAATTTTTGTGAATAATGTTGAGGTGGAGGAGGAGTGAGGTTTAAGGGAAGGAAGGAACTGAGCAATTTAAATAATGTCGGACTAAATGAGATTTGTAAAAATATATATATAAATATATAAATGAAAAAATGAGTATGACTTGTTTTTGTTCTGTTATGTAACTGTGCTTGTGTCTTAAGTGATCATTTAATAAAGGTGTGTAAGACGGCAAAGTAAACAAGGCATCTTTAAAAATGACCTTTTCTTTTTAATACACTGCAAATTGAGGAACTGTATTTCACTTTGCTACTACCATATTTCTATAATATAATGTGAAAAATATTACACAGTCTGATAATAGCACATCACTCATGGGAATTCACACAGTATTAGATGAGCTAAAACATGACAATGTTGGGAATACTTTGATGAGCTTCCCTTATGAACAGCATACTACAAAGGAAGTGGCCATGTTTGCTGCAGTGATACAGTTCTGCAATATGAAATTATTTAAGCATAGAGTTTACACTGTACTGCATATACAAGGGCCACACTTAGCTTTACCCACAAGTAAATTACTGCCACAACTGATGGTTAGCAAGTTATATGCTGACATAGATTCAATTGACAGACAAAAAACACTTCTGTGGAGGGCTGCACCTCACTTACTCTGGTACTGTGCTTTTCATGTTCTCGCCAACTTTACATAATCGCCATTAAGGCTGCAAAGTGCCCAAACAACCTGAGCACTGGCACACGTGCACACACACACCACCCACAAAGTAACAGCCTCCCCCTTCATCTCAAAGCATCTGACAGCTGACACGGCTCTCACTCTCATCGCCTCTCACAGAACACAGACTTATAATTGAGGATTTCTATACCCCAGCACTGACAAACACACATCCTCAGTCCATGGCTGTCGCTAGTGATGAAAATAAACTGACAGCTTTACCAGCCACTGAATGCATGCAGTAAGTGTTCGTATATCCAAACCTAAACCAGTTATCTGACTGGCAGGACAATACCAACTTATTTGTAATCAGGCAAGGAGGTGTCAATTAGTCTCGTCATTCAGTCATTATATACTATGCACAATGACATAATTAAAAATAAAACATGCTTTAACAGATTTGTTATATCTGGATTTAAAAGTTCAGTAAAGTCTTTTTTGCCTGTTACTTTTACATTTGTTAACCGGGCTAGTCATGTTATACAAACATAATTCCTTGAATGACACCGTGAAATGGTTTTATAAACGTCTATTTCATTCACAAAAACTAATACTGGTAGTTACACTTATACTGGTAGTCACACTTAGTTGCTCTTATTCAAATCTTTGATTAGCTCTCCTCTGAAACAGCTGTCATAAAAGTTCGGGCACAACACTTCAAACAGGAGGTAAGAATCAAAAACTGTAACTTCAGCAAAATTCACGAACTGTAGCATAATTAAGTTTAAATAATACAAGAGGTGCATGATAATACTGTTTTATAGTATTTTTATTAGCTACAGTTAAATGAGATTTATTTGGAAATCTGTGATGTATCATTTGCAAACATCAATAACTCATACACAGAATATCTGAATAATAAAATGTCAACTGATTAGCAATGTTGCACTAAACATGTAAAAGGGAACACTTTCTGTTCTGAGACAGGCTGATGATTGCAGGTGCTACAAATGGAGTATCTGTTTTATTCATAACATTTTAAAAGACACAGCAGCTTACAGAAAAATCTGTCGGCACTTTGTATCTGGTATTCTGAATAGAGTGGTTAAAAAGACCAACTTTTAAATATTCAGCTGCATTTAAAACAACACTAAAGCAATATTTATTGAAATAATGGAAAATTGGATGTGTTATCTTCTAAGTTTGAAGGTTTATCACAATGTCGTTATGCTGACATCAGACTTCATCTCTTGCATGTCTCATGACAAATTCGAAGTCACTGTAGCTGATGCGACCGTCACAGTCTCGATCTACCTCTCTGTAAAAACAGAAAATATCAGGAATGAGTCTACATTACTAGGTACATTTGTTTATTCAACAGAGATTTAAGTTATTATGAGGTGTATTTAAGTCTCATAGAAGACCTGATAAATACTGACTACAGCATAAAGTTTTAGTGGAGATAAAAAAGTACCTTACATGTATTCCTCTGCAACCTTACTAAAGCCTTCTGCAAATAATTTCACACTTTCTATGTGATTCCCCTGGCTTGGACTTCCTTAAGATGGAGATTTAGCAGTGTCAGTGGCACAACCACTAGCACACTTGTCTTTGGTGCTGGAAGACCAGAAGGCTCTGGGTTTTATTCCCCCTTCCAGTGATTGGATTGCTGACACTACACTGCAACATTAAGGGGGTTCTGCATTGTGTTTCGCCCTTTTGATGAGATGTTAAAACCAAGGTCCCATCTGTTTTAGTTGGTGGCAGCTCAGGTGGATGTAAAAGATTTCATGGCACCTGTTGAAAAGAGTAGTACAAGTTCCTGATGCCCGGGACAAATTTCCCCTAGTAGTAGAAATTCCACCTTGGGTCTGCCATGAAAAGAGGCCACTAGCCTAGTGGGACTTACTTGGTCAACAAAGGATTAATAAATAAATTGTGTTTATAGTGTCATAAACTTAATGTTTTTTGTGTGATCCCAGGCTGAAAATGAAATTGGTCCATTAGTATTTGCACTCTACACCACTTAAGAAAATTCAAAATAAAATAAAATAAATCAGTTCCCAACCCAGGTGCACCCTCAAGTACTGCTGCGTCTGAAGTAGAAGGAGAATAAAAACATTTTTAAGTTTTATTACTGCTAAGTATTTAAACAGCAAGAATTATCACTGAAAGCACACAGTGAGACATTCTGGTGTGATGGCACGTGTCTGACCTTCAGTCACAAGGTCAAACTCATGTAGATAAAACAACAAGACAAATACAGTGTTCAGTTGGCGTGTATATTTGTGACAGGCAGAGACAAAGACAGAGTTACAGCTGAAGCCGAAGCACCTGCTCTGCTGTCTGCTGGGTTAATTATAGCCATTTCTAGCACAAGGTCAAAACGTAATAGGAAATGGCTGGCATTGTCCTTTTCAAAAGACAGTGTGGGAGACAGAGAGGAGTTTGACAATACAGTTCCCACAAGGTGAAATGGAAGACCAACTCTCACCAGAGTAGTACTACTCATGACTGCCTTAGGAATTCACTTCCAGCTTTTAATTTGCTTTCCACTCCCTCTGTTTCATTTAACATATGTGTTCCACCTTTCACTAAGTAAAAAATAAATAACAGTCTTATATTTTGTTTCCCTTCTCTTTGTGCATCCTTATGCATGTGAGAGCTGTCCAGAAAGTGCCCTATCACCATTAGGTTGAATCGCATTGTTCATTGAAGAAAGCACAGATGCAATGGATATGGCCTAACCTGAACCACACAGTATTACATTTGTCTGAATAACTACAGTTATTTGGATACCCCCCATACAGATATATATATATATATATATATATATATATATATATATATATATATATATATATATATATATTTATATATCGCCTAAGCCCGCAATGCTTGACATACTGCCGGCTTACTGACAAGTGGCTACTGCTCTGGGCTACAGGTCTAGAACAAATATAAATTAATATTAATACACCAATCCAACCTGGTTCACTGGAAGTGCAAGAAATGTAACCATTAGCTGGTCCGTGGAGGCTCTGCTACACTGGCACCAACCAGTCTTATGATTGTCCAGGCTCGATGCCCTTTATGAAAGAAATCTTGAGTGAGTAATCAGCTCTGTTTGACCCATTCACTTCTCATGTTCACAGCATTTTAGTAGTTCAGTACCATACCATAAGCAGGTCACCAGAATAAGGTTATAGGTTCATACATGTATACTTGGCTAACACGCACTGTGGCTTTTATAAGCCCAACCAAGCATCCCAACTGTATCTTGCAAGTTTATGTGCCTTGGAGATTATTTTAAGGGATATATGTAAGCTAGGTCAACATTTACAGACTGCCTCTGTCTATTAGAGACATAGGTGCTAGACCCAGGGTGAACTTCTGATTTCCCATCCACTGATCCAGGTTTCTCTTGAATAGGGTTAGGAAAGAGATCTGCTTCATATGGATGGGAAGCCTATTCCACAGAAGGGGAATTCTCTGAGACATACTGTCCCTCCAACATATCTTATTTGTGTCTCAAGTAGAATTTTAATCCCTGACTCGAGTAATTCTGATGCTGCAAATAGGCATAAGGTTCATCACAGTGGGATCCCAGGATGCCTTGTATGCCTGGCATAGATCATATCTCAATAGTCAGTAGGAAATAGAGCACAGAGATAGGGCTTTGAGATGATCTACATAGGACATGCTGTTTATGCCCTGTATTCTTTTTATGAGGAACATCTATGGACACTTCGGTTGTTGCATGTGCCTGGTTAGGTACATACAAAAAAGGGAGATGCACTAAATGATGGACCTGATGAGGGTCAAATACAATAGAACCAAGACATCTTTGGACTTAGAAGCCATGCCTTTGTTTATAAGTTGAGCAACATAGAATGATTTCCTTACTACATGAGATAAATGTTGGTCGAAAGACAGGTTACTATCTCTATACATACCCAAATCATTGCCTACTGGTTCAAATCTTAGGGATGTGTTACTGAAGAGGTAATGTTCTAGGGTGAGTGACTTCCCAAAGGATACTATTATACATTTCTTGACATTGAGTTTTAAGATGGGGCTTTGGCACCAGTCATTTCTGTGTTAGTCCTTCTTGTAGAATGTTAGTAACTTGGTGGGGTTTTGTGACTGCTTCTAGGTTGCAATCATCTGCAAACTTGGTCAGCCAAAGGACCTTGACATTGGCCTTGACTTCCAACAGGTAGGTGCCAAAAAAGGAGCAGACCCAACATAGTGCCCTGAGAGACTCCACTAGTGACTGGCTACTTTCTGGAGATGGTCTCCCCTATCCTAAGTTCCTTGGTCTTATCTGAGAGCCACATGGCTATCCAGTGCATTACATAGGGGTTTATACCTATATCCATGAGTTTGTTTGTAATGTTTGAGTGCAGTACTGTATCAAATGCCTTAGTCGGGTCAAGGTAGGCAGTATGTACCATTTTGTTCTCATCCAATGCCTTGGTGACCTTCTCAAATAAGTCCACCAGGCTTAGTAGACATGAACTACCTTTGCCAAAACCAAACTGGGTTGGATTCAGTGTTTGAATGTTGTCTATGCCCTTATTAATCATATCTATGATAATTCTTTCCATGGCTTTGCATATGAGAATAGTCAGACTTATGAGTCGGATGATGGCCTGTTTTTGTGCAGAGAGATGACCATTACAGTTCTCCATTTACTTGGGCAAAGCCTGTCTGGAGTCTATGGCTAAACACTGACTCCAGTGATCTTGATAGGTCATGTTTCAGGCAATTTATGAGGCATCCTGGATATTATCAGGGCCCACTGATGTAGTATTTTTGGTCTTAGAGAGTGCATCTAGGACTTAATCCCTAGTAATAGTTGGGGGAGAGTTTGACATTTCCTGTGGGAGGCCAGGTGAGAGAAAATGGTAAAACTGGACCCAAATTTGTCAGCCAGGAGATTTGCTACATCTTCTAGCTCCATGTAGGTGGCTCCATTATCAATCAGTTCTGCACACTGCTGTGTGCTGCCTTTGAGGTTTTGCACATAAAGCCTCATTGTTATCCTTTTCCTAGGACGCTATATTTACCTCAAATTTGGCGTTAGTTGACTTAATAATTTGTCCTTAGTTGTTTGTAGTGTTTTAACATGTTCAGTTGTTATACTTCCTAATCTTGGCAATGGCTTTTTTTTATTGTACAACCTGTTTATGCATTTATTCCACCAGGGTAGTTTGTTTTGGAGCTAGTCCGGGGCTTATTTCTGGTAGGCACAGCTCTCTCTATGCATTTACTGACATGATCGTACAGGGTTTCTGTGAACAATTTTGTATGGGCAGCTATGTTCTGAGTTTGAGGTGGGGCTTGAAATTTGACAAGTTATTACTTATTAGTAGGAAGTTTGCCTTAGAATAGCTCATAAATGTTATGGGGTTAGCTGAGGTCACAGAATTGATTTTTATTACAAAGGAGACAGCTTTGTGTTCTGACCTTACCAGAAAGGACACTAAACATGGGGGGCTACAGCATTGTCCCATGTTTGTGAGCAGTAGGTTGAGTGCGTTTACATTCCTAGTAGACGTATGGACTATCTGGTCCAAAGTGTTTGTGTTTACAAAGTCCAGGAAGCTCTGGGGCTGTAAGTCTGGGTTAGTGCAAGTATCCCAGTTTAGAGTGGGTCGGTTGAAGCCACACTTAAATACGGTATTGTGTTGAATGGTGACGGCATCCAGTAAGTCCAAGTATGAGTTATGGGTTTCTTGGATCATAGAGGGTGACCTATAGTTTGTAAGGATATAATATGGGGTTTGCCTTTGGAAATCTGGACATGGAGAAGCTCATGCATGTCATCCTGTCTGACAAGTATTGAGGTGTAATTGTTGATAAAGAATAAGACACCTTTACCTTTGGTCTCTGCTTGTGCTGTAGCTGGCCTGAACATGTGGAAGGTATTGTAGTCCTGCACTGGCGAGGTGCTCTCGGCTTCAAATCATGTCTTATCAACTGCACAAATGTCCACATTGTCCAGAGTGAGGACAGCCTAGACGGAGTGGAGTTTTTTTTTTTTGGACTCCTGGCATTGAGAAACACCTTTAAATTCCCTTGAGTTGGTTTAGCTATGCCAGAAAGTTTGTCAGTTTGAAATGGTCTAAAATGGCACTATACAGAAGGACAATGTTTTAGACAATATTCAAAATCCTAGAGGGGACAGGTACAGACCATCCTTGGCAAAGTAACATGGTCTGTTGACCACATCCTCCCAAACTAACATATATTGTATCCCCTTAAAATGACACCAGAAACTAAGCCAACTTTGTGGAAGTGGCAGTTGCAAACTTGCACCAGGTATTTATCATGCCACGTTTTCTAGGACAATTTGCTTCTTTACCCATGTGAATAATACTGACTTTTAGCATCAGAACAAAGCTACAGCAATGGCTGGGCAATCCACTACGGTATATACCCCCTCAACCAAAGTTTAGGACAAATAAAAAGTCCTCTTATAGATGAAAAAATGTACTCCAATCTGTAGCAAACAGCTAAGCTTGCTCCTTGCTACAGCATCTAGCATTTGCACATACACATATACTGCCAGAAAACCATTTGAGCAGCTGCATAAAGATCATGACTGCATAAATGACTTGCAATACTCCATTCATGCCAGCTGACTGAACATCACTGACTTGCAAGGATCAATCAGCACCTATTCTACAGTACCTATTGCACCCTCCTAACAGCTTGCATGTGGTGTTGCCACCCCTTCACTCTGTTCTATTTATGTGTGGCACTGCATCAGGATCAAAACTTGCACAAAATCCGGGAATCTTCATATGATCCTGCCGACAGCTCACTATTACTCTGACAGACTGACAAATTAAAACTAGAACTGTATTTCACAAGGAAGATGGAGAAAGTTTAAACAACTACTTTCAATAATAATTCTGTTTTTACATACTTTTAATGGCTTCCAAATTCCAGTTATGGGTGTCCTGTTAGTTTTTGTGAGGCAGCTTTAAAACATTATTGTTTTTGAGTAGTACACCTGTTATGTCAGATTCTCATTGTTATGTAGCAGTGCTTTAAAATACTATAACTGCTAGTCACTGCATTTCTTTTACCTTGCAATAGGTTGGCATTGCAGTCGTTTGGATAACTAAGGATCCAGAGAGCTGGGAAAGTGCTCATCAGTATTCTTGGGTGTCCAGCTGAAAGTTTGCAAACCACAGCAAGAGCACTGAGCAATTCAAAATATGATTACAAAACTGAAATTTTCATAAATGAGGGGCACATCACATAAACGGATCAAAATGTTGGAAAATGTTCTAAAAACACCATAGAGCATTTAAATTCTGTTGGTTTCTGGAAGCCTAGTGGCCTCCTGACCCCTTGCTTAACTCATGTCCTTCCACCAGTAAAGAGTACGGATTCTCCATTAAATCTTTTGGTCTGTCTTACAGGGTATGGAAGATAGACACAAGGGGATATGTTGGTTTTATACGAACTAAACCAGATGAGGTTCTCTAACTATGCACAATTAGTTATAACTAGCGGTAAAATAAATGCTAACAATTTTTCATGTTCCCTTTTCCTTAGATTTATAGCTTCATAAGTTGATAGCTAATTACTAGGCCACATTTCTTAATAGGTCCTTCTAAGCCTATCCAATTGTCCTCTCAAAGATGAGAATCAAGCATTGTACCTCATGTCTGTGAGTTAAACACCTTAACCATTACACCAAACCCCAATCATTAGCTGTACGTATTCTTTTTCATTCAATTTCTTTCTTTTGTTCTTTTGGACTTATCCCATTAAATTTTCTTTTTCTTTTACCAATAGAATTCTTTTTTCTTTTACTACTTCTCAATTTATGTCTTCTTCATCACTTATTTCAGAACCTTTTTCTAGGTCCTCTTTATTTTTTTTCTTATCTATTTTTTCTTCTATTTCTACTACTTCTAAAATTTATTTTCTTTGTTCATTTTCCTCTCTTTCTTTTTCCTTACTCTTATTTTCAATTTTGCAATTCATCCATAAATGTCCAATTTTGTTACATTTGTAACATTTCAATTCACTTTTTTTGCATCATGTCCCATTTCCCCACAAATATGACATTTTCTTTTATCACAGCTACTTAACTAATGTTCTTTTCCACAAAAACATATTTTGGGTTGTCCCCAGTATTTCCATTCACATTTCTCATGCTTGGAATTATGTATATTTTTTTCTCTATTTTTAACACAATATTACAATCCCATCTACCAGTCCATAAACCTAATTTATTATATACGTTTGCAATGTCCAGTACTTCTTAACATAAAGTTTTCAAATATCATTTCAAAGTCTCTCTTTCCACCTCTCTTTGAAACTGTACATGAATTATCTTTTTTTGTTTCTCTGTTAAATGCTTTTATCACATAAAGATTCCATGGGTTACAGGTCTTTCTTTTTTATATTCTCCAAGAAACTTTTCCTTTGAAAAAACAATCTCAAATATAATGTCACAAAATGTCTCTTTAACACGAATAACTGCTCTTACCTCATGTGCTTTTACACCCAAAGGAGCTATTAAATTGTCCTACACTTCACACCTGTCAATTTCTTTGTCTTTTTTTACTTTGAATCCTTAGTACATACTTCAGTTTTTCATTTTCATCTGCCTACTTTACCGCAACTCCTCTTTTGTCTTCTTTTACTTTCTCTGCATGTTTTCTTTTCCATCTCACCACTATTCTTCAGGATTGTCTCTGCATCCTCCTTTTGTATTTTCTCCATAATGCCCCCCTCAGAAAACATCTCCTTCATTTTCTGGCTCACTCTGCATCACCATTTCTTTAAACCATCTTGCAAACCTCCCAACTGGAGGGCTGTAATTATATGTCCATCATTTGCTGACTCATCTCCATCAAATAGATTTCTTTGAAACATCTCCTCAGAATGCTACACACATTCTCCAGTCTTGATATTTACTGTCTCGTCCATTTATCTCACCATTCCATTATCCCCTTCTCTCTTGATCTGCCTCCATGTTTCTCCAAGCTGCCTCTGTGTCTGGAATGGAAACAGGAAGTGTTCCTGTGAAATGTGTCTCACTCACAACAATGATGAGTAGTGGGAGTTCCTCAATGCTCTGGCCAAATCTGCCCTAAGAGTATAAATATCTACTCAGGTCTCCCCTGAAAAGAAGCTACTAGACTTGTGAGAATAAATGGGTCAAGAAAGTAAATAAATAAATACATAGACATACTTTTAATGATTACAGTGATGCATATATGCAATGAGCTTATACAAACCGCTCTCCTGCCCTGCTCTCTCCTCCTTAGTCTCCACCTATACTCCCACTCGCACACTCCGCACCTCTAACCAGCAACTCCTAGATATCTAACAAGGAAGGAAAACTCTCTGTAAACTACTGCACAAATCCTCCATATCCCAAACTTGGAATAAACTTCCAACACGCATAAGCTCCATTACCCACCCTATACACTTCAAGAAAGAACTCAGACTTCACTTACTTTACACCAAAACTTGTACATGTCATGACCCTAACTCCACTACTATCCTTTATCCTAATCTTCACCAAATTTTCATATTTGCCTTAACATCTTAATCTACCTCCTGCTACCGCTTCCACCTTATACATGCATTCTCATCTCTCATGCCTCACACTTGCACTATTCCTAAAATACTACTTCCTTAACAGACTCAGTACTACACCACTTCAAAACTGTTATGGATTGCTCTGGCAGTAGTATTTGCTGAGCATGTACCATAACAAGTTTTACTACTATTGTGTATACATCTACTCATCTGATTTACCCTACTCATTTTCTTATCTAACACTGTGGATTTCTATGCATTTGTATTGTAAACTGCAATTTTATGTATTACAAACTTGAATTTTTATGTATTGTAAACTGAACTTTTGTGTATTGTATACTGTCTGTAACTGGAGCTTTTCTCCTCGGGTCTCCACTGAAAATGGGTCTCTGGCCCAGCTGGACAAATCCGGTTAGCAAATGTCAATAAATAAATAAATAAATATATGACAATTTCAGAATAATAGGGTATGATTAGCATGGTCAGGAATAAATGAAAATTATTATCCTATAGAAAAGTAGTAATATTTCCACCAATAAGGATATATATATATATATATATATATATATATATATATATTTTTTTTTTTTGCCCTTATTCACTGTGGATCATGAGCCCCCTCTTGACCAATTAGCCTGTTCATTCACTACTGGGGCGAGGGTTGAAAGAGAAGGTCAGACAACAATCAGGTATTATTCAAAATTTTATTGCTTAAACCCTACTCCTGCATGCACCAGGCAATGTATCAGGGAGGGTATATGCAATAAGCTTAGTATACAGAACATGTCTTCCTTCTGATAGATGTCTTCATAACCCTCCCATCAATGTCTGTAACTGGCTTTAAATAACTGACCCTTTGAATGTAATGTTTTAGAACAAAAACACTCATCCATCTACCTACTTAACTGAGTAAACTACTTGAAACTTCAACAAGACATCTTTTTTCCTCTCTCAAGCAGGGCATCAGAGAGAAAGTCTGTTAGAGCTGCTAGCTACAGTGATTTTATCTGGGGTAACCCTTTGCACTCTGCTTCTTTCCGATACAGTCATTCCCTCACTGCAGCCCTACTGCTCCCCTGAAAAACGTTTTACTGGTGGTTCTCCTGGTCTTCACCAGGAAAACAATACTGCCTTATGTGCCTGCTGAGTGCATATAACCATGCCAACCTCCCCTAGAAAGATGAAGAGGTCATGCCTTTTCACTCCTCCTCCTTTGTCTGACTTTTACAGTGCCAAAGCTACTAATCAAACCCCAACCACCTGAGTTGCAGCTAGGGCTCCATCGCTATGTGCCACACAGCCAGACTATCTGTTATTCTTCATGCATACAATACTGTCATAAAGTGGTGAATATGTAATACCATTAAGATATTATATATGTAATACCAACACCTTACCTGACTGTATAAAATATTCTACTTAGTTTATTTCTAATTACTAAAAATTGTATAAAATTTGTTATCGTTGTTCTACTATTGTAATAGTATGTCTTTGTAATAATCTTTGTACTGTAAATGGAGCTTTTCTCCCCGGGCCTCCACTGAAAATGGGTTTCTGACTCAGTGCACTTTCCTGGTCAACAAATGTCAATCAATTGTTTCTTTTGGCTTTTCCCGGTTAGGGGTCGCCACAGCGGAACTCCGGTCCGCTAATAATCGGTAGTTGATTTTTACGTGCTGGGTTACCAGCCCTGACACACAACCTTCAACGAAGGTACGCCCATTCACGCATGTCTCCACGCAGAAGACACTCTAGCTGAGAATCGAACTGGACAGTGTCTTACTGTGAGGTGACAATGCTACCGCAGCACCACCGAACTTAATATTTATAGGAAGCTACAAGATTCCACTAGTAATTAAAAGCCGAATGGTATAAATGTAACTTTACTGTCACAGTGACCTCTCCTCAAAGGTCTTCTGCTATGGTAAGCACAGTTACACAAAACTGTACTATCTTTTTCATGGTGAGTCAGTGTGACAGCAAATCATAGCATATGGGTATATTGCTAAGCAGTAACAAATTTCACTAGTGAGATGGTAAAGATAAACAAAGATGTACCAATAAAACTAATTGCAGAATAGATTAGGTCTCTTGATTATAACAGATGTTCATTTTATAATTAAGACATAGCACAATAGGTTATTCTGCTCCATTAAAAATGCTATATACGATGCTACATTTAAATTGTTTTATTATTAATAACTGTTTGAAATAAACATATTCAAGAAATAACTATATAAATATTGCTGCAGCTATAAAGTAGAAAGTGGAGTCCGAATGGAGAGATGATAAAATCAGCAAGCGAAGGAAAGTAATATAGCTGGAACTGAATTCATCCTCAAGTCTTGGATAAGTATATTCACAAGGTGGATTCTGCTTTTACAAAATCTCACCAAGATGACACTGATATCTAGACTGCATTTTATATACAAATAAGGACAGAAGTAGGTTAAAAAATAAAAAAAAGTCACAGAATAAGAAGTGTCCAATTCTGGTAGGTACACTGGTGCCAAGACAGGAAAAAATGACTGTGTGGAAACCTCAAAATTCAGACACATTCTTACAATGGGGCTAGGCCAGATGTATTATTACTGTTATGCAAGAAGCCCAGAATTTCTGGATGGAAGATATTCAAAAAGATTAAGTGAGAAATTAACGGAAAGAAAAACTGTCAAAAGCTTCAAATGCCAACTTTCTTCATTAATACAACAGATTCATGAAAAACATTATACAGGTCAAGAAACCCTGGGTTGGTTGGAAAAAGAAGTGACCGAGGAAATGCGAAAATATAAAGAACAAAATCTAGAGATTTTTGAAAGGTATAAAAAAGAAACATGGACATGGGAAAGAAAGAGAGATCTGATGTAGTACAACACTTATACCAAGCATAAAGCCAAACTAATCAATAAAAAAGCAGCTCCAAAGATATTTGAAGAGAAATACAGGAAAGGCACCCACATATGGAAAATTTCACAGTACAAACAATAAGATCACAAAGGGGTAACATAAAACAGAAGATTAGTAAAGTACAAGTTAAATAAATGGAAGCTGAAGAATACCTGGAAAGTGAACGATTTTGTGTAGAAAGTCTAACACAGGTTAAGTCACGACATGATGGAAGAATGAGTCCCAAAGTAAGGAGAAACATGAGGAGTGGGAGACATACAAAGAAATATGGACATGTGAAAGAAAAAAGAGATTTAATCTTCTTTTTCATTTGGCTGTTCCCGCTAGGGGTCGCCACAGCGGAACACCCATTTCCATTTCTTCCTTGCTCTGTCACACCAACCACCTGCATGTCCTCTCTCACCACATCCATAAACCTTATCTTAGGCCTTCCTCTTTTCCTCTTACCTGGCAGCTCCATCCTTAGCATCCTTTTTCCAATATACCCATCATTCCCCCTCAGCACATGTCCAAACCAAGGTAAACTTGCCTCTCTGGCTTTGTCTCCAAACCGTCCAACCTGGGCTGACCCTCTAATGTACTTATTCCTAATCCTGTCCATCCTCGTCACACCCAGTGCAAATCTTAACATCTTCAACTCTGCCACGTCAAGCTCTGACTCCTGCCTTTTTGTCAATGCCACTGTCTCCAACCCATATAACATAGCTGGTCTCACTACCCTCTTGTAGACCTTCCCTTTCACTCTTACTGGTGCTCGTCTGTCACAAATCAGTCCTGACACTCTTCTCCACCCACTCCATCCTGCCTGTATTCTCTTCTTCACCTCTCTTCCACACTCACCATTACCATGAACTGTTGATCCCAAGTACTTAAACTCATCCACCTTCACCAACTCTACTCCCTGCATCCTCACTATTCCTGTGTCCTACCCCTCATTCACACACATATTCTGTCTTAGTCCTGCTGACCTTCATTCCTCTCCTCTTTAGAGCATATCTCCACCTCTCCAGGGTCTCCTCAACCTGTTCCCTACTTTCACTACAGATCACAATGCCATCTGCAAACATCATAGTCCATGGGGACTCCTGTCTGATCTCGTCTGTCAACTTATCCTTCACCATTGCAAATAAGAAAGGGTTTAGAGCTGATTCTTGATGTAATCCCACCTCCACCTTAAATGCATCCATCACTCCCACCGCAGACATCACAGTTGTTACTCTACCCTAGTACATATCCTGCACCTTACATTGCCACTCCAGACTTCCTTGTGTAATACCAGAACTCCTCTCTAGGCACCCTGTCATATGCTTTCTCTAAGCCCACAAAGACACAATGCAACTCCTTCTGACTTTCTCTATACTTCTCCATCAACACTCTCAGTGCAAACATTGCATCTGTAGTGCTCTTTCCTGACATGAAACTGTACTGCTGCTCACTAATCATCACCACCCTTCTTACCCTAGCTTCCACTGCTCTTTCCCATAACTTCATGCTGTGTTCAGTTTTATCCCTCTGTAGTTACTACAGCTCTGCACATCACTCTTATTCTTAAAAATCGGTACCAAAACACTTTCTATCCATGCCTCAGGCATCCTCTCACTTTCCAAGATTTCATTAAACCATCTGGTTAAAAACTCCACTGCCATTTCGCCTAAACACCTCCAAGCTTCCACGAGTATGTCATCTGGGCCAACAGCCTTTCCGTTCTTCATTCTCTTCATAGCTATCCTTACTTCCTTCTTGCTAATCCGTTGTACTTCCTGATTCACTATCTCCACATCATCCAACCTTCTCTCTCTCATTTTCTTCATTCATCAGCCCCTCAAACTACTCTTTCCATCTGCTCAACGCACTCTCCTCACTTGAGTACGTTTCCCTCATTATCCTTTATCACGCTTACCTGCTGCACATCTTTCCTAGCTCGGTCCCTCTATCTAGCTAGTCAGTATAGGTCCTTTTCTCCCTCCTTAGTGTCCAGACTTTCATACAACTCTTCATACGCCTTATCCTTAGCCTTCGCCACCTCTCTCTTTACCATGCACCTCATCTCCTTATACTCTTGTCTACTTTCTTCATCTCTCTGACAATCCCACTTCTTCTTCACCAACCTCTTTCTCTGTAAACTCTCCTGTACTTCTTCATTCCACCACCAGGTCTCCTTGTCCTCCTTCCTCTTTCCAGATGTCCCACCAAGCACCTTTCTAGCCATCTCTCTTACTAGCTCTGCTGCAGTTACCCAGCTATTTGGTAACCCTTCCCTGAACTTCACCTCACAATCACCCTTTTTCATTTTTCACCATTTGATCTTTGGTGCTGCCCTTACACTCCTCCTCCTCTTCTTGATCACCGTCATCCTACAATATTTGTGCAAATGAGAAAGAAAAACTAATCAATACAAAAAAGTAGCATCAAAGATATCTGAAGAGAAATACAGGCAAAATAATTTCGATATGGAAAATTTTACAATACAAAAAATAAGAAAACAAAGGGGGGAAGTAGAAAACAGGATTAGTAATGGATAAGTTAAAGAAATAGAAATTGAAGTTACGGATGACCTGCAAAGTGAAGGATTTAGTGCAGAAAATCCAACTCTAATATCATCACAGCATGACAGAACAATAAGTCCCAAAATTAAGGAGAAACTTGTGGAACAGAAAGCATCTGATCAGTTGCCATATGAAGATACTTTAAAGCTTTCATAGGTTCATAGGTTGGTACTAGACTATCGGCCCTAGGGAGTTGCACAGCAGCAAAAAGTGGCAACTCTGGCACAGTCAATGTTGTGGAGTAACAGGCCAGTGAGTTCCCTATGAGACAGCAACAGATGACATAGGATGAAGCTGAACAGAATATGTCACAGGAAGATGTTCTGGAACTTTCCGTAGAATACCCGCAGGAAATGGAGAACAAAGACTGCACCCTTCATTTAGAAGACAATGATCAAAGGGAAGAATTGCTTGATTTAATAGAGATGGATAGACATATTGTGATCAATGAAAGAAACAGATTATATAAAATCAATAAGATGTAAAATGTTAGAAGTCTGATAAAACAGAGTAATCAAGACTGTTCACAGAAATTCATATGATACAACAAAAGTAAACAGGATATATTACTGTGCAGCTAAATTAATAACACAGTCTTACTACAAAACATATGACAATAAGGGAAAAGAAGGGAAGAAATCATGATATTATGGAATGAGGGAATAGAGAAAACTATAAAGCAATTAAGACTAGAAGCATCACTGTTAGAAGAGTACAAAAGAGGGAACAGATCAACAAACATACTTAGAAAGGTAGACATGATAAATGCAAGATGCAGTATCAGAACAGTCCAGGATCTATCATAAGCAATTGCAAATAATAAACTAAAGATATCAGCAAAGACAGAAAAACTTAAAAGATATGCAGATAAATATATATGAAAAGTGCAAAATAATTCATTGATGAAAAGGAATAGAAATACCACCAAAAAAGAAGAAACAGACACATTCTGGAGACATATCTATGAAGATCCTGTGGAACATAACAAAGATGCTGGATGGACAGAAGAACTAAAGGGAACAGTAAGAGGTTCAAATGTGCAGGATATGAAACGGGATGAAGTAATGGTCAGAGAGAATGAAACAAAATAAGAAAAGCCCAGGCCCAGATGCAGTACCTAACTAATGACTGAAAGTATTAACATCTTTACATGAAGATTTAGCCCTGAGTAAGAACTATTTATATGCGCATTCCAGACACCAACATGGTCTACAACAGGAAAAACAATACTCCCTCTTAAGAGTGAACCTACAAGCTATCATGAAAGCTACAGACCAATAACTTGTCTTCCAATGACATATAAATGTTATACTGGAATTGATGCCGATATAGTTTATAGTCATTTAGAAGAAAACTCAATCATGGCAATAGATCAAAAGGGTAATAAAAGGAAGTCATATGGAACAAAAGCTCACATGTTGTTAAAGTCATAACGGAGAATTGTGAAAAGGGGAAGGACCTAAGTATGGCATGGAGACTACAAAAAAGCATTTGACAGTATCCCACATTCATGGTTAAATGAGTGCTTACAGATGTATAAGATACACCCTATACTGATCGATTACATTACGGTGACCATGACACAGTTGGTAGTTTACACTGCATCTAAGCCAAGATGATGGACAAATTATAATCTCTAGGATAAAACTTCAAAGGGGATATTCTAGGGTGACTCTGTCACCATTTGTCTTTTCTCTTGCCCTTAACCCATGAAGCTGTCTATTTAAAAAGATCATGGTGACAATTTGGCTCCCAGAAAAAGTACAAAGACTTCTCATCTTCTTTTTTTCAATGATTTAAACTGTATGGCTCATCAGATGAGGAACTGAAAGCACAACTGCAAGTCATCAAAACTTGTCTTAATGAATGAGCAAAAGCAACCTTGAAAGCAGGATCGACAATAAAACATGAACAAATGCAAACAAAACTTAGTAAGGAATATTTTAGAAGACTAAAATTACTACTGAAAACAGCCCTGACATCTATGAACAAAACCCAACCTATAAACCAATTTGCTCTTCCTGTTCTAACTTACAGTTTTGGAGTGATTGACTGGCCCCAAAAGGTATTGAATCAGTTGGACAGAAAAGCAAGAAAAATACTTCAAACTTATCAAATGATTTATAAAAATCAGTGTATACAAGATTATATATTATCCATTTTGAAGGAGGTATGGGCCTCCTTGAAATTGATTACATGTATAGATCTGCAATCATAGGACTGCATACATATCTGCTGACCTCACAAGATGCAAACATAGTGAAAGATTGAAGCATGAACAGAACAAGCCTCGGATGACTTTCCTGCATAGTTTAGCAGAAGCATATCAGTATCAAGCGGGAAAGGAAATCAAACCAGAAGTAGACAAAAATCAAGCAGCAACTGAATGTGCCAAAAAAACAAAAGAAAGAATATAGCATGAAGGATCAGATGAGAAGGCAAGAAATGTGGAAAATGCAAAAATATAGATGCAAGTACAGAAAACTCCTGCAACAACCTCATGTTGATCAGGATCTGATGTAGGAATGGCTAAAGACAGGTGAATTTAAACCAAAAGAAGAAAGGTTAATATTGGCAGCCCAGGACAGTGGACTATGTACACATTGGTTTACAAAGTCCATTGAAGATATCAGAGAAACAGACAAATGCAGGTTTTGTAAAACAGAATTGGAAACAGTTACACATCTTGTTACTGGATGGGTACAATAATGGCAGAAGGTCCATATACCGAAAGGCGTAATAATATGGCAAGACTGTTGCACTGGGGATGATGCAAACATTGCAATATGGAAGTACCCGAGAAGCAGTGGAAACATGATCCACAAAGTGGTACAGAAAATGATGAAGTTTATATTACATGGAATCACCCATTACCAACAGTTCAAAAACTAGTTGCAAGAAAACCAGGTATGATAGTTCATGAAAAGAAGAAAAAAGTATCATTGATAACTGAAATTGCTACACCCAGTGATTACAGTGTCTTACATACACAGAGAGACAGAGTAATAAAATACCAGGATTTGTAGGCAGAAATGAGGGCACTTGGAAAGAAGGACACCCGGACAGTTCTGACAGTAGCAGGAGCAACGGGTATCATAACAAAGAATTTACAGTCTTATTTGGATATGCTGTCACTCCAGAAGAATTGGAGCAGGAGTAAATTCTGGACACATTGCAGGTGCCGTGAAGAGCACTTTTGGCTATTATCAAAGACTGAAACAATACTAATTTCATGAACTTTAATCATACTTTGACTTAGGAATGGGGCCCATTCCTATCTTGGTATTAGAAACTCAAAAGACTTGGAGAAATTAAACTGGTAGGAAAAGATTTATTGCATGCAACTATACCTTTGAAACTACTGGTTTAAAAACAGAGTTGAATCTAAACAAGGACATCAGCTGAAAAGGAAATAATCTCAAACACATCTGTTTATTTTATTTATTTATGAACATACGTTGCTATCCTAGAATTCTAGTAAGCGTAAGAATTTTGAGTACCTACATTACTTACAAAGGTATACTGAAAATGCACCCCTATTGAAGAAACATTAAAACTCAAGTGATACAGATATAACCACAAAAAAAAGCAATGGCCTGATTAATTTTGAAGTATATATACAAAGCACAAAATAAATGTATGCAAAAGACCACTGAATTGTTTGCTTAAACATATTTTAACAATATATATTAAAAAAAACTAGAGCAAACATGTAGTTATATATATATTTTCCATTAATAATAAATGGCAGGACTTGCTGTTTGTTGATTTTTTTCAAAAGAAGATAAAACAGTAAGAAGATATAAGCTCAGCAGTTAGACTTTCCTTTAAGACTCTCGCCACATAAACAATTATGGCAAAGAATTTAAATAACTGAGGAAAAATCAGAATTTGTTATTTTCATTTGTTTTAACATTTTTCAGCAGGCCTGGGAAGAAAAGCCCATCATTCTTACATACAATAAGTAACTAAGTTGATTTCTATAGTTTTCTTAGAATACATTTAGAAAAAAATGTAGACAGAAAAAAAAGTAATTAGAGAATATTCAGTTTGCAATAATTGTATTGCAACAAAAAGATAAACAGAAGACACTACATTGATTCTGTTGTATAGCAGGCAGTTGGATTTATGCAAAAGAAAATGGGGACCAAACAGTTTTAAAATATATCAACTGAAAGATTAATAAGGGAAAGATAAAGTTTAATGAAAATTGTGATTTTAAGTTATGCTTATGAAAATAAGATTCTCAAAATAATTGTGTTTAGGTAGGAGGTTTAAATGAAAGATTGTGAGAAACAAAAGTGTTGATGGATTTATTGAGGAAATCATCCTAGTTCTTCAGGTGAAAATATATCAGCTTGATGACAGGAGTTTGAATGAATCATATAGCAATAACTGACGACGTCGGTATGATACATTGAAGATTTACCCACGGTTGGCATGGTTTAATCCCGAGGGCGAACCGTGGGTATATGTCAATATACCACAACCACGGAGTCAGTTATTGCTGTTATACAACGACATTATTTAAGAAAAAAACCTTACTTTTCTTAAATAATGTCTTTGTATAATGTTGCATTACTGTTCTTCCGTGGCTTGTGGTATACTGCTTCCCTGAGTTGATATACTGTACATGCGTATGGGACTTGCGTTCCCAGGCATACCCAGTATATCAGTGCTCGGGAAAGTAAGCAACGGAGAAAAGAAGATCTCCGTTGCTTTGCTTTTCCTTTCTTTTTTTTTTAATTTAAAAAAAAAAAAAGGTTTGGGAAGTTTAGGGTAGGAGAGAGACAGAATGGAGGAAATACAAGGGAAATTGGGTACGTGTGTCTAGTTTTAAACAGCGTACCTGATTTCCCTTGTATTTTCTGCATGGTGTCTCTCTCATATGCCTGGAGTCTGGACTACAAATCTTGTTTTAATTTTGTTGAAAAAATAAAGTTAAAATTAAAGAATATACCAAAGGAAAAAAGTTTGGGAGACCGGACCTTTTTCCATTAGTATATTCTCAGATTTCCAATGGGCACACTGGTTGGGCTGGCCAATCAGCATGCTCGTTTTAGAATGTTAATAGTCAGTCATTTTATAATGACAATTAACTTGGAGATGGAACAGCTTTAACCTGTGCGTGGTGAGTAATAACAGCTCCAGCCAAGTAATATGAGTAGTGAAAAAATAAGAGGTAAATGAGGAATTAAGCTATTGAGTAGAAACTGACAAAAGATGTGACACATAAGGGAGTTAGATAGGGTGTTAGAAATACTACATAAAGTAGTGGTAAAGAGAGCTTATGTTTATGGAGGATGGGGTACAGAGTGTCAGGGGTGGGGAGTTCCACTTGAATGTGGTGTGATAGAACCAAGAGGAATACCTTATCTTAAGATTAATCATATTTGGTTAGAGTAATTTTATTTAAATTAAGGAGGTAGGTGTAGGAAGATATATTTAGATATTGCTTTAACCTGGAGAGGTAGTGAAAATGCATAACCAGGAGTTAAGTAAATAGTCAGTTAGTCTGTCTTTAAAACATTTAGGGGAGGGTATAAGATTGATCCGATGCTTTCTGGGGCCACTCAATCTCACCAAACTAAAAAATTATAACAGGAAGAGCAAGGTGATTTATAGCTTGAACATTATTTCTAAATGAAAAGACAGTTTTCAGTATTAGCTTTAGTCTTCTGAAGTATTCTTTAATAAGCTTTGTTCTCATTCATTCATGTTTTATTGTCGACCCTTTATGTATTCCTAAATATTTACACATACCCTCTTGTTAAAGTTCATTTATATTACATTCCTGTCCCAGGCTGATATTTTCTTGGGACTTCAATTTTACAGCTTCAAATGTTGCTTTTGCAAATTTATCAAGACCAAATGCCATTCATATTCTCCTGAGAAAAGTTTTAGCCATTTGTAGTTGCGTTTACAGGTCCTTGTCTGGTAAGCTATACAATTTTAAATCCCTAAAAAGGAGAAGATGTGTCTTTGAACAAGTTAGGTTTCTGGAAGTTAAGCTGTAACCACAGCCTATTCTATTAATTAATTAATAATAAAAAAAACTTAATGGCTTAAGGGCAAAATCAAACACAAATGGTAATAAAGAATCACCCAGGAATACCCCTTTTGGATTTTGATCCCTGGCCCCTTGCCATGACTCAGTTGTAAAGTGGCTTGACACTGTTTCATAGCCACTGCTATCTAATTTATCAGTATATGGTGATCTTAAAGCATTCCATAATCTGTGAATTGGGGTGCTGTGAATTTTTTATTTTTGGTAAGCTATCCATGTCATACTTGAGTTTCTTCCCTTTTTACAGCTTTCTATTAAGGTTTTATTATAAGTTCATAGGAGGTTACTAGGTTCATGGCCCTACAGCCTTTACTAGGTTAATGGCCCTACAGCCTTTACAAGCCTACCCATGTTATAACCATAGGTGCCATTCCCGAGGTGTATTTACTGTCGCCCATCCAATTGTCCAAGTTTTGCTTAAATAGGGTCATTGAGGAGCTTTGCTTCACGTTTATTCCAGAGAAGGGTTAATCTCTGATTCTGAAGAGGTCTCCAGTGGGAGACAAAAGCGCTGAATCCGTACTGATTTTCCTGTTATTGTAGATCTTTTGAGTATATTTGTAATAAAACATTTCGCATTAACAACGGTGGTGGTCCTTGGTACATTTGGTGGAGTTATTGGAGGTGTTGAGTATTTGGAAGACAGCCTTTATAGCAACCGCTTCTATTCTGGTTTTTGGTTCCTGGTTTGAAGTGGAGTGTGGACTTGGTTATTAATCTCTGGGAGACATATCTCTCTCTCCAGCATCTCCTGTTGATGTCACAGGCTAGGTTACCAGTCACAGCCTAGGCTGACATACCTGGAGTGAATCTTGTCCCATTTAACTTGTGTATCTGTAGCATCTCCATTAGCTCTGGGTCAGAGACTGCTCTGTAGGCCAGGCATAAGTCGCCTCGCAGCAGCCTATAAGATACAGAATACAGTGACAGGGCTTTCAGCCTCTTCCTGTAGGTCATGCTTTGAAGGCCCTGTATTTTCTTGGTGAGAAACCTCTGTGGTCTCTTCAGCTGCAGGAGGTGTCTGGTGAGGTACATACAGGTGGGAGCATTATATTCTATTAGTGGTCTGATGAGGGTCAAGTACAGAAGAGTTAGCCCTTAGCCCTAGATGTGATGCCCTTACCTATAAGATGTGCAGTGTAAAAGGCTTTCTTTACCACTGCGGACACGTGGTGATTGAAGTTCAGGTTGCTATCAACCTGTGTTCCTAAATCTCACACCACCGTTTTTGAGCTTAGGAGTGTACTGTTTATATTGAAATTTGCAGGAACATCCCCTTTGCCAAAGGGACTAATAATGCACTTCTTTGCATTTTAGTTTGAGTCCATGGCTTTGGCACCAATCATCTGTTTATGTTAACCCCTTTTGTAATATGTTAACATAACTGATTGCACCCAGTTTGCAGTCGTCAGCGGACTTGGTAAGCCACAGGCCATCTAATTTCGCCTGGACTTCAGAAAAATAGATTCCAAACAGTAGAATTCCCAGCACAGATCCTTGCGGTACACCATTGGCAACTGGTCTACTGGTAGAGGTGGAATCCCCAACTTTGACTTATGGGTTCTGTTGGTGAGCCAGTGGGCTACCCATCTACTGACATATGGGTTATCCCCAGCTGGGAGAGTTTCTCAAGGATACTGAGTGGGGGATTGTGTTGAAAGACTTGGCTAAGTCAAGACAAACAGTGTTCATGTGTTCATAGGTTCATAGGCTCATAGATTAGTACTAAGCTAACTGCCCTTGTAAGTCATTTTAAACCTAGCCAATTATCCCTTGTGAGACTCAAACCCTGCAATTGTGTTTGTAAGGCAAACATCTTAACCATTAGGCCACCCTCCCAACCCTGTGTGTACTGTTTTGCCTTCATCCAGAGCTTTGGTGACATTCTCAAAGAAATCCACCATGTTTAATAATGTTTAATAAACGTGATCTACCTTTAATGAAGCCAAATTGGGTCGGGTCCACAGTTTTAAGGTCACCTATGTCTTTGTTAATAAGGTCCATGATGATTCTTTCCATGGGTTTGTAGTTCCCAGGGTCATTTGATGGACCCTTTTTATGCAAGGGGATTACTGTTGCTCTTTTCCACTCTGCTGGAACAAAGCCCGTGCTTAGGCTGTGGTTAAAGAGAGTGCTAAGTGGTTCCACAAGGTCCTGTTTTAGGCTTTTTAGTAAGCAGCCTGGGATGTTATCTGGTCTTTGTTAGGGGCTGTGTTTTTGGCATTGGAGAGTGTGATTATGACCTACTCTTTGGATATACTAGCTAGATGACTGGTGGCTGATATGGTTGGGGTAAGACAAGTGGAGAAAGGGGGGTAAAGTTTGCGCCAAATCTGTCAGCTAGCAGGTTGGCAATTTCCTCAGGTTCAGTATGAGTGGTACTGTCCACTACTAGTTTGGCACAAAGTCAGTTCCCTAATGTTCTTAAACATGATTTTTTTACTCTTGTTATATAACCTATTTATACTTGAAGTGTACCAGGGTGGCTTGTTTTTTCATGAGGACCTGGTTATGATCCATTCAGGTACAGCCAAGTTTATACAGTTGTATAAGTGTTTATACAGGGCATTTGTGTACACCTGCACAAAGGAGTCTTTGCTTGCTGTGTTAGCAGGGGATTCAAAACTATTTATATCACTGCTTAGTAGCAGTGGAGGAATTTTTCTTTATTTTAGCTCCTGCTAAGTGGGGGTGGTGGTGGTGGTCAGGTCCAATCATTACTTCAAACGAGACTGATTGTGATCAGACCTTACCAGGGAAGACAACACACAGGGGGTTAGTGCACTGACCCCCCCATGTTGATGAGTACCAGTTCTAGGACATCTGAGCCCCTTGTGGGGGTGCAGACTAACTGTTCCAGAGAATTTGTATTGACAAAGTCCAGTAACCTCAGGGTGAGAATATTTGTGCTTGTATATGTCTCCCAGTCAATGGAAGGATAGTTGAAATTACCCATGGCCAAGGTGTTTGGCTGTATAGTGAGTGAATGTATCAAGTCCAGGTAGGCAGTGTGTTTCTCTTAGTTCAGTGGGGGACCTGTAGCTAACAATGATGTGGATGGGGGTTTTACCTACAGTTAGTTGCACTTGGATCAGCTCAAGAGATTCATACTGTTTAACCAGTCTCTAGGTGTTTTTGTCCTTAATGAAGATGAATACACCCCTCTGTCTTTGGTTCTTTCATGCTCTTTTTCAGGTCTGAACATGTGGAAGGCATTGTAGCCTTGCACGGGTGAGGTATTCTCTGTGGCCTCAAACCATGTCTCAGTGACTGCTTAACATCAGCATTTTCCAAGGTGAGAAGTGCTTCCAGAGAGTGCAGTTTCCTGTTTAGACTTCTAGCATTAAGCAGCATAACCTTGACTTTGTCTTGAGTGGATTTTTTTACATCAGAAATGTTGTTGTTGTGAAGTTGCCTAAAAAGGCACTATGGGGGAGGCAGGTACCTTTGCCAGTAATTGAAAGCCAACAGGCAACAGGTGAAGACCATCCCTGGCAAAGCAGCATGGTCTGGCAACCACATCTTCCCAGGATGGCAGACACTGGATCCCCCTGGACTGACACCAGAAGCTAAGCCAATTGTTGAAGTCAATAATTTTTTGTTTATATTGAGGCAACATCCTGGGTGAAGGTAGGATGCTGCTTAGGGCTACAGAAATAACTGCCTGGGACACCTAATCTGAGAGTTCAGTCATGTCTGTCTTCATATAGTCCAGAGAAATATGTCTCAAGTCATTCACCCCAGCATGGACTATGACAGAGTCATACTGGTACTTTTTGTGGTGAGAGCATGATTTGACGGACCCTGCCACCTGACAGGCAGCTAACCAAGATGTTCTCCTTGTCCAGCCTGGTGAGGGGGACATCTGTGTGTCTCACTATGGGGGTCGCCTATGACCAGGACATTTGGTTTTGAGGCATTTTTGCCTTGGGAGATTATTAGCTCAGACACCGGTGTGTGTTACATCATCTGTAGTGGATTCTATTGGCTTTGCAGTGTGTGCAACAGGTTTGCATTTGGGTTGTCTCCAGTCTTTTGGTAGGATTCTAGTGAGTACCTCCGCATATGTGGGTTTATGTGTTGTGTGCTTATTATGTGCAACAGGTGAAGTGCATCTTGCTGACAACTTGTTTGATGTCTGACTTGTTTATGTGAGAGAACTGTTAGTAAACATAAGGCAATTACTACATTGCCTCAAGAAGCCCATGTCAATCAGGCTAGCTGAAGAAATGGTGGGAAACTGACCATCCATTATAGCAAGATTATACCTTAGTTAGTAGTGGGGTGTGGGCTAGTTAGACTAGGTTTTGCTCTAGGACTAACAAATGGGTCTATTCTGAAGAAGGCTAGGGTTAAAAACTGCGGCAATGCCTCTCAGTGCGCAGCTGACGTGCTCGCATTGCAGCAGGGGAGTTTCGGAGGGTTCACTAGCAGCTATCTAGGGAAAATTGTCTTTCAAGGCATTTGAGTCTATGCATGGCAGCATTAAACCCCATTGCACAGTGTGCAGCGCATGCACAAATGCAAGGCTTAAATACAAGAGGAGTTAAACAGTTTTAACACAAATTAACCAATAGGAAAACTCAAAACTGAGCCTTTTTCCAGCAATCCCTAACTCAGATGGGTCCTTAGCTATATACTTCTGCCACAAGAGTTCAGGGAGGCCCTCTTAATGTAAGATGGCTGGTTTTAGTGCTCAAGTGATACCAAACAGTCTAGATTCAGCAAGTGTGAATCTAGCCTATGCTTTAAAAGGCAGGAGCACTTAAAAAAATACAAAGTGCAAAATAAAACAGCAGAAATGAAGCCACAGTTTAGTTAAATACAGTTCTCAAAGTGCAATGCAGGCTTAAAATATACTTATTTTTAAGTTGATTTCAGTGGATGCATTGGGTTTCAGTTCAGATTCACTCTAGATCTGTGGTTAAGGTTGCCAAACTCTGAGCAGCTCCGGTAAACTGATTGATCCTTTGGTCATATGACTTTTATTTGTTATGTTGCTTGCAAAGTGACTATACAACCTGTCCACATCAACACACACTGTCCACATCAATTACAGTATATAATTTATGTACTGTTGGTAACCAGCGCTTAGTCTACAGTTATTAGGATGGCTCTTGCCAGTTAACTCTTAAGGAGATGCACGATTTTTTCCTGTAACTAACCAGGATGGTGCCTTTTTGAGATAATCATATAAATAATTTTTATTCAATGCTAAATCTTTATGCAAAGATGTCAATACCTTTAGCCAAAAGTTAGCAGTTGCATCTGGACTTGGGGTTTTCCCATTAGAAATGATTCTTAATTTCTGTCTCAGTTTCTCTGATTGTTACTACATCCCATTTCATGTCCACTATATCAGAGCTTCTTTCTCTTGTTTTAAATCTTCCATCCATTCAGAATTTTTGTTATGTTCTTGTTCAACAGGGTCTTCATAAATACCTCTCCAAATTGTACCAGCTTCTTTTTAGGTGATGTTACTATTACTTTCGCCTTGTTTCCCTAATTCTCTGTAAAACCGTTTTTGAATCTCAGTGAATTACTTTGTTTGTACTTTGTATTTGTCTACGTTATTCTACCTCTGCTGATACTTTCTGTCTAGTTTTTGAGATAGTGTATGATAAATCCTGAGTTGTTTTAACATTGCCTGCTTCTTTTACTCCATCTAAGAATTGTTCTGATTATCTGTTCCCTCTTCTGTATTTTTCTAACAGTGACACTTCTTGTCTTAGCTGGTTTATAGTTTCTTATATTTAATACTTCCATGGTGGCATTCGACTTGTCCCCTTCCTTTCCTTTGTCACTCTGCATTTTTGATACTACACTTCATCTGTTATTAGTTTAGATGCACAGTAGTATATTCTATTTACTTCTGTCGTATCACATTAATTCCTCATTAATTCATCCATTTTACTAGCCTTAGAACATGTTAGATCTTACTCACTTTCTGTAATGTTTTTCTTTCATCTTGGTTTAATATGGTAGTCCATTAGTCCATTTGTATTAAATCGAGCAGGTCTTGCATAAGATCACCCTTTTATAAACTGAGAGCATTCACTTTGTTCCTGTTTCATGCTCTTCCCCTTGCTTTACAGTTCTGAATGAACTTTCATAGGAGTCTTGTGCAGAAGGTTCCAGAATCCTCTGTACATGTCTTTCCTGGTGAATCACATAATGGTCTCTGAGTCTCCAATGTTTGTCTGAAAACTGTGTGGTTCTTCTCATGGTGAATCAGGTAATGGTCCAGAGGCACAGCTAATATGAGGCAAATGGGGTGGCTGCCCTGGGTGCAAGATCTTAGGGGGGACATGATCTGCAGATGTTGAAGGTGTGTAAGTGTAGTGGTGGCCTTTAGAAATCAATGCTGATACTGCATTTGCAGTCATGGCTGAAGGGCATTTTTTTTTATTTCAACTTAGAGAGGAAGGGGCAGCAGATCAGGGAGGTACACAGGGTGCCACCTAGCAATGGCTCTATAATGGTCACTCAGTCACCAATATTTATTTTGAAGACTGCAAGGTCTCTCATAAGGAATTAGGTAATAGTCTCTCAGCCACCAACATTTGTGTGAGGACTGAACAGTTTCTCCTGATGACTTGGGTAATGGTCCTTCAGACGCTGATCTGGTGGTGATTTCTGTGCCACAATTTTTTAAAAATCTTTTTATTAACAATTTTTAATAATACAATACAAAATGGTAACAGACTATGCACAACCAAAATAATGAAAGTAATATAGACTTATATACAACAAATAACTATTTACAGATACATCTTATGTCCAACAAAATAGATAGGTTAACAGAGATTAAGCTAGAAAGATATCAAATAAAGTATCTCAGTATTCAGTAAAGTGTGCACTAAGTCTTTGGGTGTGCTTCAGATATTTGTGGGCAAGTAAGTGTTTGGTAGCAAGTTGTTTAAATCCATCCCAAATGAGTAGAGATCTATCCTTCCAGTTAAGGGTGATATAAAGTTTGACAAGGGAAAAGAGTGTTATTAAAATACGAGTCTGAAGTTTGGATAATCCTGTAGAGGGGATATATAATATTGCAAATTTCCAGGACAAAGTCATTTTTTTATATCCCTTTTTTTCCAATTGTACCCTAAGGGAGCACCAGAGTCTATAAGAGCATTTGCAGCTCCAAAAAATATGGATCAGGTAAGCATTGTGATTGGTACAGTGGGAACAGAGGGGAGAGGAGGAGGGACAGATTTTTGAAAGTATGGCAGGTGTGAGGTATGCGTTGTTTAAGATCATAAAATTGGGTATAGTTAAGTTTTTAAGGGGATTACGTTTCAAGGAGAGTTGAATAGCTTGGGAGATTTAGTTAGAGGGAATTGAGGGATCTTGGTCTTTGCAGTAGTTTGAAAACATATGATCATTTTGGGTTCGGATAGAAAGAATAAATTTGTATGAATTAGAAATCACTTTATTCTTAAGTAAGAGGAGGTTCCATATGGATTTGCAGGCTTTAATATCATTTAGATTTAGAGAGGTATCTTCTAAGGTATTGTGACAGAGTTCAAGGATTTGTCTCAAGATGACTGTATAACATTTGGGTAGAGACATGTGTAGTCTTATTTCGTATAATGAATTATTTCTGACAGGAAACAGATCTGCTATAGTTAACTCTCTGATAAGGGGGTATTTATCCAGGTTGATCATTCTGTTGTTCAATCTAAGATTGGGGTTGAGGTGGAATGGTTGCAGGGTATTAAAAGCAATAGATAGTTTTAGAGATTTGAAAATCTTCTGAAGAATAGTTATTTTATGCTTAATGGTTGATAGCAATTTGAAGTTTCTAAGGTTTTCTGTATTCAGAAAGGGGAGATCTTTGGGGTTAAAGCTGAATGTTTTGATATAGTTTGTTATAGTTATAGTTATAGATATGTTTGGTATAGTTTTACCCATGTAGGAGACCAGGTAGATGAATTAGGAGCATAATCAGATATTGTTACTATCTTGCTACCATTGATAATATTGTAATAAAGTGTGAAGTCAGGTAGACTTAAACCACCCTTGCTTTGGGAGAGTTAGTCTATTATAGCTAATTCTAATTGATTTGGGGAACCATAGGAATTTGGAGAAAGATGTGTGGAGAGTTTTAAATAATTTGTTATGAATTGTTATGTTACATGCATTGAAAACATAAAGTGGACGAGGTAGAATGTTCATTTTGATTATAGCAGCTTTGACGAGAAGTGGGAGCTGTAATTTTGCCCATCTGTTCAAATCTTGTTGGATGTTAGATTATAGTTTGAATATATTATTTGAATAGTTATGGTTGGGGTCTTGGTGAAAGGAAATACCGAGATACTTTAGAGAATCATTAATTTTGATTTGGGGGGGGGGGGGGCAGCAAGGCAGTCGGCAAAAAGTGTTCAGGGGAAAATGGCTGATTTCTCTAATTTTAGTTTATAGTTGGAGAATTTCGAATATTTATCTATGGAGTATAATATTTTTGGAAGATCAGAACTGGGGAGGGAGTAACAAAGGTTAATGGCATCAGCAAAGGCTGAAAATGGAATTTTAGTACTGAAGAGGGTGGGAATGCCATGAAAGGTTTTTGGGTAATTAACAAAAAAAGAGGTTCATTATAGAGGTTAAATAGGTAGGGCAACATTGGACACCCTTGACTAGCTCCATTTTTAATATCAATTCAAGAAGAAAGGTTGTTGTTGGTTTGTAAGAAAGTGTGGACATTGGAGAATAGAGTTTTAATGAATTGTATGAAAGCTGGAGGAAAGCTGAACCTAGGGAGAGTGGCTAGGAGGAATTCTACATTCAATCTGTCAAAGACTTTAGAGGCATCGATAGCCAGAGTATATATAGGGTTGTGATTAGTGGTAGAAAGTGTTAAGAGGGCATCAAGGAGAAGAGTGTGGTCAAAGGTTTGTCTATTCTGAGTGAACCCTGATTGTTCAGTGGAGATAACGGTAGAGAGAATAGGTTTAATTCTGTTAGCTAGGATAGAAGCGTATATCTTCAGGGGTTAATAAGAATGTTGGGCCTATTATTCCAAGGGTTTTTAAGATCCGGGTTGGATTTTGGGATGAAAATCATTTTGGAGGCATTTAAGTGTAAATCTTTTACTCCATTATGAGTAATGTAGGTAAATAGTTGGAGAATGAAAACAGATATTTTTTAACTAAAAGCTTTGTAGAATTCTGTGGTAAAGCCATCCGAGCCTGGGGCTTTATTGGGCTTAAGCTTGTTGATACCCGTCACAATGTCTTATTGGGTAATGGGAGATGATAGGGTGTTTTTTTGTTCAGTGTTAAGTTTAGGAAAAGCTAGTTGGTTCAAGAAAGTTTCTATATATGGTTTATTTGAACGAAGGTCGGGGAAACTATATGAACCTTTATAGAGTTTTTCAAAAATGTCAATTATATCTTGGTTTTTATGGTAGCTCTTACCTTGGTAGATTTTTTCCATCACACTTGGGGAGAGTTTGTTTTGGTTGATTAATCTAGCAAAGAATTTTGAGGGCAGATGGGACCACTCCGAATAGTTTGTTAGAGTCCTTATTTCGTGGACAGATAAGTTTTTATTGTTGGGGTCCAAAAGCTTTTTCTGTAGATGGATTAATTGTTTTTCAGCTATAGGACTGAAAGTTGATTAAAGTTGGGTCTCAAGCTTATTAACTTTATTTTTGATAGATGATTCTTGGGAGAAGTACCTTTTTATAATAAGATGCTTTATTGATGAGAGTGCCTCTGATCATGGATTTAATGGAAGCCCAATAAATGTCAAAAGGTAGTTGGTTGTGTGTGATAGAGGTCAGGGCTTGGTTGAGGGTACCTTCAACTTCCTGTAGAAACTCTTTGTTGTTTAATAAGTTAGGGTTACGTGCTCAGCTGTGGCCTCTATTTTTAATAGATGGGTCTTTGGATCAGTCAATATTTAGAGTAATCTTAGAGTGGTCCGAGAACAACCTGGGTTCAGTGTGAAATAGAATGTTATAATTGAGGAGAATATTAGAATTAATTTATTATTGGGGGTATTACTGGACTGAGAGGTACAGGGATCAAATAAATAGAAATCATTCTTGAGTTCCATTATGACTAAAGAAGCATGGTTGTTATGTTTGTTTTTTGTGTCTGTTCTGTCAGTCAGTGGATCTTGAATAGCATTCCAGTCTCCACCTAGAATATAGTAGTGGTTAGGGAAGAAGGAGAGGATTTTGTAAGTAGTCATAATAAATTTATGTTGTTTGGTTCAAGGGGCGTATATGTTTAATAAGAGAATAGGTTTGTCTAAGTGTGGGCAGCAGAATGTTATGTAACACCATCTGCCTTCAGTATCTGTGTCATAACTTTTAATTTCCTGGGGGAAGTTCTATTTCACTATGATAGCTACCCCTGAACTATTCCTATTCTTGCCAGAGGCTATGTTAGACTTAATCCATTTTTTCTTGAGTGCAGAATTAAATTGTTCTGGTAATAAATGAGTTTCCTGCACTAGAGTTAAGTTGGCTTTAGATTTAAAGACCAAGTAAAAATAAATTTCTTTTCTATCTGAATTCCCTTAATATTCCATGAATCAATTATCCACGTGGAGCTGGATTATTTTTGGTTACACTGATAAGAAGAAAGGGGGGAAATATGACAGTAGAAACCTTAATTTATCGGGACATAGGCGTAAGTCTCTTCCTGCAATTACCTTGTGCCTAATCACAAATCTACATAGCCCGGAAGAGATAGGGAATGAAAGTGATAGAGATCTAACTTTACAAACATTGAGATGTTTAGTGAGCATGCAATCTCTAAGCATTGTACTTCTAATAATATGTAATCCCAAGGTTAAAAAAGCATACTTACAGAGTATAGATAGCATACCTTCCTAACAATTCAACTGCAAATCTCTTAGTGTGTTAGGTGGGGTAAGGTAGAGAGTAGGGACTAAACGTGATTATGGTGGGTCTCTCATAAGGTATAACTGGATATTTAAGTATGGCACAAAAGATGTCACAACCCATGTTGAACTGTGTGAAAGTAATTTGAGTAATGTGTTCTATTCCATTTCGTGGAGACACTTCTCCATGTATAAATAAGATAAACAGTATAATATAACCATAAAGTTTCAACATGACATTAAACTAAGAAATAGGTATAGTTGTTAACATTACATAACTGTCAGTACCTGGCAGATCATGCAAAGAAAGACTGTAAACATTTCCCATATACACCAGAGAGATTACACATTTACCATCTATCCAGTTCAAATTTCCAGTTAATACTAATTATACTATAAAAACCAAGTTAATAGCATCAGGCAGACAACATATGGTAGGTAATGACACCAGGTATAATTTTGGCAGCGACCCAGTTCATTTAGAGAAGAACTGTTATAGGTCAGTTGCTTTTTAGTGTAAGTGGGTGAGCCTTCATGAAAATAGAGTGCATGATTGTTCTGCAACATATTCATGGGCCATGCCCAAAAAGCATGAAGGAAACATATCATTTTAATAAGATAGGTGAATTATATCTGTGTTTAACATTCTCTTACAGTATGAGGGCACTATGATATGAATATGTCAAGGGCTGTGAGTACGTCTTGCCCATGATACTGTATATTTTGTATGGAAAAGGTTGAGAGCCACTGATAAACATATAATAATGCAAAAGCCAAGTATTTGTAGGAAAGGCAGTGCATTTAACCGTGGACTGCCTTGAGAGTAAACGTATAAGAATTGAGTTTAACATACCGTGGATATAACAAGTTTACACACTCCTTTTAAAATGCCAGGTTTTTGTGATATAAAAAATGAGACCACAATAAATCAGTTTTTCCACCTTTAATGTGACCTATAACCTGTACAATTCAATTGAAAAACAAATCTGTTAGGGGAAAAAATATAAAAAAATAAAAAACATACAATATACTGGTTGCATAAGTGTGCACACCCGTAATCTAATACTTTGTTGTGTGTGCACACCCTTAAACTAATACTTTGTTGAAGCACCTTTTCATTTAATTATAGCATTCAGTCTTCTTGGGTAGGAGTCTATCAGCATGGCACATCTTGACTTGGCAATATTTACCCAGTCTTCCTTGCAAAAGTGCTCCAAATCTGTCAAATTGAGAGGGCAACTATTGTGCACAACCCTCTTCAGGTCACCCCAAAGATTTTCTATTCGATTTAGGTCTGGGCTTTGGCTGGGCCATTCCAAAACTTTTAATCTTCTTCTGGTGAAGCCATTCTTTTTGTTGATTTGGATGTGTGCTTGGGGTCATTGTTGTGTTGAAAGGTGAAATACCTCTTCATCTTCATTTTTCTAGCAGACGCCTGAAGGTTTTTGGCCAAAAGTGACTGGTATTTGGAACTGTTCATAATTCCCTCCAGCTTGACTAAAGCCCCAGTTCCAGCTGAAGAAAAGCAACCTCAAAGCATGCTACTGCTACCACAGTGCTTCACCGTGGGGATGGTGTTCTTTTGATGATGTGAAGTGTTGTTTTTGCGCCAAACTTATCTTTTGGAATTTTGGCCAAAAAATTCAACCTTGGTCTCATCAGACCATAACACATTTTGCCACACGCTTTTGGGAGACTTGATGTATTGTTTTGCAAATTTTAGCTGGGCCTGGATGTTTTTCCTGTGTAAGCAAAGGCTTCTGTCTTGCAACCCTACCCCATAGTCCAGACATATGGAGAATACGGGAGACTGTCACATGTAGTACACAACCACTGCTTGGCACAAATTCCTGCCGCTCCTTCAGTGTTGCTGTAGGTCTCTTGGCAGCCTCTCTGACCAGTTTTTGTCTTGTCTTTTCATCAATTTTGGAGGGATATCCAGTTCTTTGCAACGTCACTGTTGTCCCATATTTTCTCCACTTTTTGATGACTGTCTTCATCCAATGCTGTGGAAATTTTTTTGTACTCTTCTCCTGACTGATACCTTTCAACAATGAGATCCCTTTGATGCTTTGTAAGCTAACAATGAGTTCCCTCTGATTGGGGTTAATCAGAATCTCTTTAATTGATGGCAGATGTGTACCCAAGTAGACTGAATGCTGTAATTAAATCAAAAGGTGATTCAACAAAGTATTAGTTTAAGGGTGTGCACACTTTATGCAATCAGTGTATTGTACATTTTTTATTTTTTATATTTTTCCCCTAACAAATTTGTTTGTTTTTCAAACTGAATTATACAGGTTATAGGTCACATTAAAGGTGGGAAAAATTTTGAAATGATTTATTGTGGTCTCATTTTTTATATCACAAAAACCTGGCATTTTAACAGGAGTGTGTAAACTTTTTATATCCACAGTATGTTAAACTCAGTTCTCATGCATTTACTCTCAAGGCAGTCCACGGTTAAATGCACTGCCTTTCTTACAAATACATGGTTTTTGTATTATTATATGTTTATATCCACTATAAGTGGAATCAGTGGTTAACTGTATTATAAGGATATGTACAAAAACTGAGAGGGTTAAGCCATGTTAAATATAATATAGCAGTGTAACTTAACATCCTGGACGTAGCCTGTAAGGGTTACAGAAAACTAGCAACAAACCACATAGTATGTACTTAGCTGTAGGGTTGCATACAGAGCAGGGTATGAAGTCCTGTGTATAAGCATCAGCAGTACTGATTCTAGAATAAAACAGCAGTCATAGTCCAAGGATGCTGGAAAAAAAACAGAAACAATTATTCTTGAGGATATTCCTCACTAAAATCTCATTTGAGGGTGACTCATGACTTAGAAGTGAGGCAGGAGCCAGAAAAAAAACAATCATTTTGAGTCTCATTCTGTAAACCACGTTTTTAAGGCTGGAGCCCTTTAAGAGAGTGTTGCAGACTGGGTAGGGAGTAGGGAGGTCAGAGTTGAAACTAAGTGTCTTTGGGCCTACCCAGGGCTGTAGAATCATGGAGATCGTGGTATGGAGCAGATCAGCAGTTCCCACATGTAAAGAAGCGCTTTGGACATCCATAAAACTGCTGTTTTGCCATGGTAAGGGCTAGAATGAATATTTAAGCATTAAAATCACTGATTATAAAGTCGGAATGCAGTGATTTGTGTTTCTGAAATATGTAAGTAACAAGCAGTTATTAAATTCAACATTTTGGTGTATTAGGTTCAGAAACAGTTTTAAATACGTTGAGAAAGCTTGACTTAGCTTCTTTTACACTGGAGATTGCATATTTGGATCCTTGGTGTTGAAAAGAAAGGGTATGAGGATATTTCATCTGAAGCTTGATTTGATTCTGTATCAGACAGGCACAGAAGTGGGATAGTTTCTGCCTTGTTTAATTTGTAGTGGCAAGTCTTGATTAAAAAAGTTTTTAGCTCCATTCCAGGTAACTGATTACTTTTTTTTTTTTTTTGCCAAAGCAAGTATTTTGCTAACATCTTGGTAATTAAGACTGACATAGACTAGTCGTGGTCTGGTAGAATCCAAAGGCGGGGGAGCCCTGTGGGCTCTCTCAGTGACTATTTGTCTAGCTTCAGCTTCAGCAGTATGCAAAAATGTTGAAAATTGTATTTAATAAGCTAGACTGATGCATGCTTTCCAGCAAACCCCTTAAGATAATGTTGTTACATCTGGATCTTGCTTCCAGGTCCAGTATTTTTTGCTGTAGTTCCTGTATGTATTTTGCATTTGAAGAAGATTCTTTCTGTAGTGTTTCAATTTTGATTTAATTGTCCACTACTTTAGCTTCTGTTTTTTCAACCCTGGTTATAATCTGGTTGATGGATTCTCTGAAGGTTTTTAACTGGTTCGAAAAGTTTTGGACAGCTAGTTGTAAAGGCTGTTGTGCTATTTTAAGTTCCTCTAGGTTTGAAAGTTCAGTTTTGTTCTTACTGGGCATTTTACTAGATTCTTGCTGCTTACTCGTTCTGGGCCTTTTGGGTAAATTGTCTTTTTCTGGAGAAGCAATCAGTGAAAATTTAGTCTTAGAAGTTTGTGTGTTCATAGAGTCAGCATCAGTGGGCACTTTTGTCTTCTTTGTGTTATTTTAGGCTGAAGAATGTAGCAGCAGCAAGCACATGGCAGACAGCATGCAGAGCACGTGTACTGAACAGCCCGCAGGATCCGAGGTAATCTGCTCATTTTCCAAGTACTACTTCCACTCTCAAGTAGTTGAATAGCTTGTATGCATAGAGTAAGTTATCAGGTTGTTAATTTTGAGCTGAAAAAACAATTTCTTTACCTTAGAGATTAGTATTAGCTTTGTGAGAGCTTAGAAACAGGAGTGTCTATAGGATGGCAGCCATCTTAGTCTCCCTGCTGTGCCACAATTTTAAAGTTTCTAAGCCTGTAAACAAAAGACTCCCGATGTCTTTGGTTTCTCTTTTCTTCTCTTTATAATTCAATGTTCTTACAATAATTTGCTCTTTAAAGCAACTTCTTGTTTCTAGAGATGAACAAGACGGAACGGCAGAAGGATTAAGAACCACTCATGTTTTCTATACTTTGGACAACTGGCACACTAAAGTCAAATGTGCTACAACCAACATCCTGAAACCAAATTTGCTGAATTCAGGAACTCGCTCTTTTCCCAAGGAAGTAGTGGTTGAGAATTAGAAAAAAACTAAGATGAGAGCTGTCACTGCCGAGAGCTGTGTGGGAGAACCTTCCTGTAGGGTTGCCAATTTTATGTTTCAGTTGAGTGGCTTTAACAAAAAAGCACTCTACAAACTGGTCTAAGTGGCTGGTAACATTTTACCCACACATTTATTTTGTGCAACAACAACATGAAGATTTCTGGGTTTCCTGGCTTAAGTATTTTTATTAAATTTATCACAGTTCAGTACTGTGGTCCAGTGAAGATGAAAATCTTTGAGAAAAACAGGACATCCTCACAAACACTTAATGGTACTTTTCAGTGAGGATCATCGTCAGTGAGAATTCGTTCCTAAAAATCACTGAATATCTAAACTGATGTTCACAATTATGTACTTACCACTACAAAGATCCATTTTAAAAAAGGACAAGAAACTAATGAAGCACAGAACAGTGACCATTCATTTTCAATACAAAATGGGTAGCAGTGGGTACCCCACATATTCCTTATTGCTGTGCTCAATCCAATAGCCATGAGAAGAGATTGTTATGCTGTGCATCCGTGTGGGTGCCTCATTGCAGAAAAAACAACCGACTGTGGGGACACGTATCCACCTGTGTCTATTTCATATTTTTATGTTTCCCACTTCAATTATTGTTAGTATGAGCAGCTTCAGTTATTGTGCAATAAAACTTTAAAAACATTAATGTCAATACAGAATTTCTGGGCTGTGACAGTTAACACTTATTTTGTATAAGTGTAAATTTGCCTATGTCACACCTGATAATTCGGTAAAGGTGTTTAAAATCTGCTATCTAGAACACTGGTGATTTTCAGTCTTCTATTTCATGAAATCACTTTCCATTCAGAAGATGAAGTAGCACCTTAGTTTTGTAAGCTTCCAAGTTGTTCCAGCTTTACTGGTTGTTCTATGTACTGACTTAGCCTATTGACACCCCTCCCCCATTCATATTATACACACAAAGCAAACGTCAATGGCAAGTGAGGCAACTAAGGTGCTTTACAACTTAAACTTAATCAACTTTTTCTACTGGGGCTATAAACTGCAAAAGAACAAAAAAGAAAATGTGATTTGACTATTCTCAAGAAAGCTATCAAAGAATGTTTCTTAGGTGCATCCCATACCTAAACTGCATGGTTACTTGCTTCCTCCTCTTTCCATCATACAGCAGTGCTGCTGAAAATAATGACGTACTATTTCTAGCAAAACTGTGTCTAACGTTCAGGATAAGCACAGCTCTGTAGCTTCCTCATTACCCGCTATGTTGTTGTTTCCTCTTGTATATCTGTGTCCTTGGATAGCATCAGCTGAGACCCATGTCACCCCCTTTCACAGAAGTGGCTAGCTAATGCAGGCATCTTTCCTCTTATAGGTTCATATGTTCATAGGTTAGTACTAAGCTAACTGCCCTTGAGAGCTATTTTAAGCTTAGCCAATTATCCATTGTGAGATTCAAACCCTGCACCTTGTGTTTGAAAGGCAAACACCTTAACCATTCGGCCACCCTCCCAACCCTCTTCATTGCTTTCACCTTTGTCTGTCACAAAAGTCTCGTCAGCAGTTAGGGCTTGAGTGTGCCTTTCAAACAACCTAGAAAAATACAACAATGCATGTTCCACTTGACATCTACTCTAGTTTATGGATATTATATGCAAAATTAGTATATCTATGTGTATAATGTTTATTTATTTTGCTGCAAACTGTATGGAAAAGGGATGAGATTAATATACTGCATTTTAATTGTATATTTTATGAAAAGCTACTGTATAACTATTAATTCCATCTCTAGGACTTGGGACAGTGTACATTTACCTATGCAAGCAAAATGTTTTTATATCAAATTTTTGGGAAACATTTCTCCAAACGGCCCTCTCTAAAAATTGGCTGTGACCGGCATGGCTAACCCAGTCTATATACACACGGACATACAGTGATCTTATTTATAATAAAATAAATCACTATTCAGTTAGGTTTTTAACCCCTGCATTTGTTTCAAAACAGACCCCATAGCATATTGGCTATGGAAAAATTATAAAAAAAAAAAAGATCTATTTAAGAAATGATAAAAGTAGTTTTGTAATGTCTGCATTATTAGCAGTAACTACAGTAGAAACAGCAGCCGTTGAAGTGGCAAATGTAAAGTTTTGTAAATCACCTCATGAATAAGACATTTCTCATTTTTAACACCTAGGATGAAATATGTTTTGAAACCAGTTAAGAAATTATATGCTCTCAAAAATGTTAACAAATACATATGACATGCCAAAAAAGTATGTCATAAAATAAGACCTCGGGGGTTTAGACATTGATATTCTGTTTACTTGACTGTATTCTGCTAAACAGGTAGGCCCAATAAAACCAAGAGTACTTTCTTGGGGGGTGACACATGGTTCAAGACTTTTAACTGATGCTATTTCTTTTATTCAAACATTAAAGTAATAGATGGCATGAAATAGGTAATGCATTTCTTTATATATTTCATAATTACTATTATAATTAGACAATAATAAGAAGTTATGTACTTACCATAACGTTCCATGTTAGTTGTCTTCTTCTCGCCTTCTTTCTTGCTGGATGGGTTCGTTGCCGATCCTCGGCTCCGACTTGGCCTATTCTATAGCTCGAGAGCTATTTTTACCGGCTCGAGGCAGCCCTATATCCCACAATACCATGCGCTAACTCCCCAGATCTCGTTGGCAGCTAACACATAGTATACATTTATTATTATTATTATTATTATTATTATTATTATTATTATCATTATTATCATTATTATTATTATTATTATTATTATTTATTATTATTATTATTATTATTGTTATTATTACCAAATACGGTCTCCCTGCTGGTAACACTAATGATATGGGGTAACCGTAAAGGACTGTATAACATGAAAGAGAAGGACTCAGAGACCTTCAAGTCTGTCCAGGCTAGGGGGCAGGAGGGAGGGACGCAAGAAAGAAGGCGAGAAGAAGACAACTAACATGGAACGTTATGGTAAGTACATAACTTCTTAATGTTAAGTTGTCATTCTCGCCTTCATTCTTGCTGGATGGGACAGCGTCCCTAGCACCTTGGTCCTGGGTGGCTCAATGGAACAGACTCCTGAGTACGGTGGAACCAAAGTCAGCTCTATTTCTGGAGGCTATATCAAGCTTATAATGGGTAATAAAAGTATGTTGAGAAGCCCATGTAGCTGCTGCACATATGGCATCTAACGGTAACCTTGCTTGAAAGGCTGTTGATGTTGATAGTGCCCTAGTTGAATGAGCCTTAGGTCTAGACGGGAGTTGTTTGTGTCTCAACTGGTAGACAAAGGTAATGATGGATGTCAACCATCTGGAAAGAGTTACCTTTGATACTGGAAGTCCTTTCTTTCCTTCAGCATAAGAGAGTAAGAGCTGGTCTGACTTTCTGAATTGTTTTGTCCTGTCTAGGTAATACCGCAGCTGGCGATGAACATCCAAGGAATGTAATTTCTGTTCAGCCCTGTTTGAATAATCTGGGAAGAACACAGGCAAGTCAATAGTGTGGTTCAGGTTTGATTCAGAAGAAACTTTCGGTAGAAAGGAAGGTTTTGTTCTGAGAGTTACCCTGTCTTTATGAAAAACCAAATAAGGGGGACGGACAGACAATGCCTGGAGTTCCGATACCCTTCTGGCAGATGTTATAGCCACCAAAAACAGAGTTTTCCAAGAGAGAAGTTTGAATGAGCAAGAAGCTGCAGGTTCAAAGGGAGGGAGAATTAATGATGTTAGAACTAAATTTAAATCCCATTGTGGAGGAGGATCCTTAATGGGAGGTCTGAGCAAAAATACGCCTTTGAGTAAAGCTTTACAGAGTTTGTGGGACATAATATTTGTTTCCGATAGCCCCACATGAAAATTGGCAATGGCCACCAGTTGTAGTCTGATAGTGGCCGACGACGATCCTGAATGAAAAAGCTCCACCAGAAAATCTAGAACTTTATGAATTGGAGCATTAAAAGGATCCAAGGACCTAGCTTCTGCCCAGAATGAAAAACGCTTCCATTTGCTCACATAAGTCTTCCTAGTATTGGACTTATGGGAAGCAAGAATGATATCACGGACAGGAAGAAAAATGAAGGGAAGCCTGGCTATGGTTGGAAGTGGAGCAACCAAGCTGTGAGGTTGAGGGAACGAAGAGACTGGTGCAGCTTGCCCGTTAGATGGGTCAAAAGGTCTGGAAGGGGTTCCAGATGCCAGGACTGTTCCAGTAGATGATGGTGCAGGAATGGAAACCATACTTGTCGAGGCCAATAAGGGGCAATGAGGATCATTTTGGATCTCAATGCGGTTGCTTTCTGAATTAATTGCGGAATCAGCGGGAAGGGGGGGAATGCGTATAGAAGACCCCGAGGCCAATCGTGGACTAGAGCGTCTCTGGGGGGATGGCCTAGTAGAGGGAAGAGTGTGAAGAAGTCGAGGCACTTGCTGTTTTGTGGGGTTGCAAAAAGGTAGCAGCAAGGCTGGCCCCACTTCTGAAAACTTCTCTCTGCTACCGCTAGATTTAGAGACCACTCGTGAGACATGAGAATTGTTCTGCTCAGTCTGTCCGCAATGACGTTGGACCTCCCGGGGATGTGCGTTGCTATCAGAAACCGTTGAGAGGAGATCACCCACTGCCAAAGTCTGAGTGCTTCTCGACATAGGGGGTAGGACTTTGTTCCGCCATGCTTGTTTATGTACCACACTACAGACATATTGTCTGTTTGAATTGCTATAGTCCCGGTGGGAAGAAAGTCCTGAAGGGCTTGCAACGATAAAAGCACTGCTCTCATCTCCAGGACATTTATGTGCAAGTGGCATTCTAATTTTTGCCATGTGCCCTGGACAGTCCTGCCCTGATAATGCCCCCCCACCCGATCAGGGAGGCATCCGTTGTCACAGTGGCAACTGGAGGGGGGAGAACAAAGGGTCTGCCCTGAAGAAGTTGAGGGGAGACCATCCACCAGGAGAGGTGTCTGTTGCAAGATGGGGTTATCAAGATGTTGTGAGTCATTGGGAGCTGTTGAAAGGACCACTGAGAAAAAAGCATCCACTGGAGAATTCTCATGTGGAAGCGAGCTATGTGGAAGGAGAAGGATCGCCGCTGCCATGAGGCCTAACGTTTTCAGTACTAAGTTGACTTGAATTCTGTTGGACTGAAACAGTAACTGAACATTCCGCCGTATGTCTGTCACTCTCTGAGGTGGTAATGTTACAGACATTTCTCTGGTGTTTAGTACGGCGCCTATAAAGTTTATAGATTGACAAGGCGACAAAGAGGATTTTGCAAAATTTATGGAAATACCTAGTTTGTTGCAAATGTGAATGGTGTAATCCCTGGCTATTATAAGATGCTGTTTGGTGGTAGCAGTAATGAGCCAGTCGTCTAAATATGGAAACACCTGGAATCCTTTTTGTCTCAGGTGAGCCGTGACCACTGCCAAGCATTTGGTGAACACCCGGGGGGTTGTGGTGAGACCAAAGGGCAGGGCACTGAATTGGTAATGACTGGCTCCCAGCCGGAAGCAGAGAAACCTTCTGGAGCGCCTGTGTATCTTTATATGATAGTACGCGTCCTGAAGGTCTAACGAGCACATCCAGTTGTCTCTGCCCAAAAAGGGTAGAATGGACTGCAGTGTTACCATCTGAAATTTTGTCTTCTGTACAGACTTGTTCAGTCTGCTGAGGTCCAAAATGGGTCTCCAGTCTCCTGTCTTTTTTGGTACCAAAAAGAACCTGGAGTAGATTCCGGATCTAGCTGGTCTGCTGGAACTGCCTGGATGACTCTTTTTTCTAACAGCTTTTTTATTTCTAGCTGTGCCTGACCCCTTTGTCTGGGTGGTACATTTGGGGGGGGTCTTGGCGATTGGATCGGAGGGGAGATGAAGGGGATTTTGTAACCCTCGAATATAATCAACTGTACCCAATTGTCCTGAGAAAGGGATTGCCAGGCTTCCGGGTACAGAGATAATCTTCCCCCGACTGCCTCCGAAAATGGACAGTCGGGCAGCGTCTCAGGGATGCTGAAAGGGTTGGTCAGGGAAGGATTCCCCGGAACCCTGGTTCTGTGGACCCCCTCTGCCTCTGGGGTGATGTCTGTTATTATTCCCCCCTCTACCTCTGGGGGGAAGTTCACCACGTGCGACTGGAGCGACTCCCTGTGGTTTGCGGAACCACATCTTTCCACCCTTCTGACCTTTAGGGTAAGGTCTAGATGGTGTGGAAAAGTGGACTCCCACGGCAAAGAGAGTCTTACCAACTTGCTCACACCTGGTGAGGGTATTCTTCACCTGAGGTCCAAACAACTCTGAACCATCAAAGGGGGTGTTGGTGAAGGACGCCTTGAAGGGATCAGCAAAATTACAAAATTTGCATCCAGGCATGACGTCTCAACGCAACACCTGTGCCTGCGGCCCTACTCGCTCCATCGGCTGCATAGGATATAAGCCGCATGGAGGAGTTGGCAATGGAATTCAGGGTAGCCAGCTGGGAGTTAATCTTGTCCTGATACCCCGCAGCAGAAGGATCCTGTATGGTTTCACCCAGTTCTTTGAGCAAATCTCTCTGAAGGCAGGTGAAATGACATAAATAGTTCAGCGATCGCATGGCAAAGGTCGCTGAAGCAAATGTCCGCTTGCCATACCTGTCCATGGTCCTAGACTCTTTGTTAGGAGGATGAACAGGTACAGAATGATCAGCTAATTCCTTCTTAGTGGTGGCTGCTACCACCATAGCATCTACCGAGACACCTTTGGTTAGAAATGGTTTGTCCTCCGGAGCAGAAATAAATTTAGAGGGTCTCCTAGGGGTAGGTTCCATTGAGTCAGGAGCTGCCCATGCCTTTCTGGACACTACTTCCATCAGTGGGTCGAAAGGAGGAGACACCCAGGAGGTGGAAGGGCGAGACCCAAAAGCGTCAAGGTAAATCGACTCGTCCTCGGAGGGTTTAAGGGTGGACCAATTCCCCCCTCTGTTTCAGGATCTCTAGGATGTCTGAAAAGGAGACATCCTCAGAGGGGGATCTCGGGGAACCCTCCGACTCATCCAAGTTGGTGTCCGAAGTCAGAGACTCAGGGGAGTCTACGTGCTTCCTCTTGCACTTTTTTTTCCTAGGGGGTTCCCCTGAAGCTTCAGGGGAGGCCTCGGAGGAGGAAGAGACACCCAAAGTGGGTACCCTGCGCTTTGGATCTCTGCTATCAGTTGCAGGAGGATGGCCAGAGACCGTAACAGGCACTGTAGAGGGAGGAGCTGAAGAACCCAACCTTGGAGTGGACACTGGATCCAGCACGCTCCTCATCACATCGAAAGCCCCCCTATCAGGCACCAAAGACAGTCCCGGCTCCGAAGACACCCGAACCACCCCCGGCACCGACAGAGAAGGCTCCGAAAATGATGTTGGGGCCGAACTAACCAGAGCCGATGCTCAGAGAGGGAGAGTGGGGTCGGACAAGGGTCCGATGCCACTCGCCCCCTCGGAGCCGACAATGGAGTCTCGGCGCCCGGACCTCTCCACGGACGTTACCAATGAAGAGGTTGGAGCCAACGACACCGGAGCCGAAGGTGGAAGTATCGGCTCTGACGTGGGCAAGGTTACGGTTCCGACAAACTCCAGCTCCGAACTCGACTGGAGAGTCGGAGGAGGAATCGAAGGCGGTACCGAGGGAGCCACAGTCTGGTGAGACGGGCTTTAAAGCATTTGGGCCAGTGCCTGAGATTTTATGAGTCTACTGACCACCCTCTCAATATCGTGGTCGGAAAGCCTAGACGACCTGGAGGAATGAGTCCTATGACTCCGCTCCGATAGCAGGGGCGATCTTGGAGCCAATCGGACGGACTCTAGGGAGGGAAATCTAAAGCGCTTGCGCGCTGAAGTCGGATCCGATACAGGTGTCGGAGCGGATACGGTCTTGCTCGTATCGGCTCCGACTGGAGCCGATGTCGGAGCAATGTCAGATTCGCCAGCCCTCGACTCAGAAACTGGAGCCGAGGGTTTGGCGGGCTTAGATGACTTCCCTGAGCCAGACTTGGACGGGGAGTCATTGGGCTTCAGTAAGCCCCTCAAAATAAGTTTATTACGACGCTCCTGCAGGACTCGAACTAAATCTGTGACAAACGGAACAAGAGTCCTGCAGATGCAAAGGCCCCAAAAAGTAGACGCAAGAAGTGTGACCGTCTATCAGAGACATTTTCTGACAGCACGAGTCACACTTCTTGAATCCCGAGACCTTAGCATCTTTGGACATTGCCCTAAGGACAGTAATACAGTCAGCACACACACTCACTCACTTACACCCAAGGGGGAGTTAAGGGGGCTGACTAAGACCAAAACACACACACACACACACACTATACGTGGGGGGGTAAACAAAAACTAAAGCCCGTAGGCCCGATTATAAAATTAGCTAAAGGGGTGGGTAGGGCTTAACAAAATATCACTAATAAGAAAAACTAAATCGATAGGGAACTAATGTAAGGAGTTAACTATAAACTATCTTTAATTCGAAGACTTATTGAAAAAAATTTCCTTACTGACCTGAGCCGGTAAAAAAGGCAACCTCGCAGCGAAGCAGCAAACGAGATCTGGGGAGTTAGCGCATGGTATTGTGGGATATAGGGCTGCCTCGAGCCGGTAAAAATAGCTCTCGAGCTATAGTATAGGCCGAGTCGGAGCCGAGGATCGGCTCTGAACCCATCCAGCAAGAATGAAGGCGAGAATGACAACTTAACATTGAAAAATAAATAATACACTCCTTGCTTTCAAATAGCAAAATTACAAATCTCATCAAACAGTTCACACAAATAATCCAATGATAAACACAAGCTCTTTATATTAGGAAAGTTAAACCTATACAAACAAGTACATTTTTCAAGATGTGGAACGTTTCTTAAAAATGTAGAATCTGCATACGTAGCATCACTATGGCTCATGCCCCCAGAACATAACTGCTGCAAAAATATACAATAATTACCACAAAGCAGGTGCTGCTGTAAAAGCATCAAACAAAATAAATAACTACTTTTCCCTCTCTCTGTCTTTTAAGTAAAACTATTAGTTGTCAATTTGTACAGATATTCAGTATTCAATACACCACATCCTTTCTATGTATGCCTCTGGCATCCCAAGGGCAGTGGGTCTTTTCTCAGTAAGGCAATCTGCCAAGTGTTGCTTGGTAGCTCAGAATACTATGAGTTTTTGTGGGTTTGGAGAATACTATGAGTTTTTGTGGGTTTGTATTAAGTTCTTTTATTCTACTTCATGGGCAATTTTTTTTCTACATTAGGCTTTGTATTGTCAATTGTCTCAACAAGAAGTCGTTACCTGAGACAGAGGATCTGAAGGGTGTCACATCTTGAATCACCAACTGGGAGCACACAAAAGAGTGTAGTTAGCTGTCCAGGTTGACATCACAAGAGCTTCTCCACCCTTCTAATTCTTGTGGGCTGTGAGGAAAGAGGTGAGAATTTCTTTAGTTCCCACATCAAAACAATCAGATGCTCTCCTGGAATGCCATCATCTTATAGGTTTCTATATGAAGCATCACTGAAGATGACTAGTTTCAGGGATTCATCCTTCACTATGGGTTGAAATTTTATTCTTTTGCACATTGGGCTTGATTTTATGAAAAGTCTTTTCTGTAGCATGTTTTATACTGGATGCCAGACCAAAAAAAAAAATATATATATATATATATATATGTAAATAAAGCTTTGTGAACCACCCTACAAGACAGGCATATACCCCACTGACATTACTGCTACCCTGTAGCCAGGTGAAGGCAGCAGGGTCACCCTGTAAGAGTCACCATCCTAACTTAAAAAGTATGTCTTTCACTTTGTTAAACTGCTAGAGAGTAATATGGACTCTAGGCCACAAACACGTTCTTTTGAGTTTCCACAGTCATACTAAACATCTTGCCTCATCATGAAAAAGTTATATATCTTGCAAAAATGAAAACGGAATTCTTTTGACTGTTTTTTTTCGAACTATAGTCAAAAGCAGACATCGACAGTGTGATGCACATGTTGGTGAATCTTTCTGAAAGTTCCTTTGTACAACAATCTCCAAGCCCCCGTAGCCACCAGCTTTGCCTTGGATACTATTTCTTTTGCGCTTTCTTTGTGCGTATATATCCACTGCTGTACACGTGTTTTTGGCCTCAATTTTCAGCTTCCTCAAAAACATCACTGTCTGTCTAGATTTGTATCTCATTCTGTTTTGCTGATTCAGACAATATGTCCTTTTCAGCATGTTCCATATACAATTGAGAAGGGTTTACTGGATTAGTGCCTGGTTCAGTGTGAAAATCATCTAATTGTGTCTTGTCAACAGAACCATCTGTACCTGTATTATCAGCTGGGTCTATCAATTCTTCTTTTTTGCTGTAGCTTTACTAACCCACTTTTAAAATTTCAACTTTCCATTGTGCTAAGTTTTCCTCTGTTCACCGATCTTACAATTCATCCTTTTTTGAAATTACTACCTCACTGCAGTGCAAGTAGCTGCTTTCCTCTATCAGTGCTGGTCTCATCTGCTCTCACTTCAAAATTCTTTATCTCATCTTCATTTTCACATCATGTCTTTCACGTCACTCCTGTCACTTTTACTGAAGGACTGTTCCTCCACTTCAACCTTGACTTTACACAGCCTAGAATAATGCACCCTTGCATACACTGTATCTTCATTCTGGCCAGTTAGACCTCTGGTTCCTTTCCATTCTGCATAGTCAGCACTTTCGTAGTACGCTTTGCCTCCCATTTCATGCCTTTCATTTGTGGTATAAAGTTATTTCCACTTTGCTCATGGAATTCTGCCTGAGCATTCATTCTCAAGAAATAATCTCCCTGATACATGTTATGCTGAAACATTTTGTGGTCTCCTTCTAGGGCAGGCAACCTGTCAGTTATAGCAGGAGGGAGATCTGGATTCTGACCAAACGCAAACTGATATGGACTGTAACTATGGACATTTTATTATTTTGCTGTTGGACCCCAATAAAAATGTAATTTCTGAGTCACATCACACTAGCTCTTTCTTTTACATTACGTCTGTTGGTGTCTGTGTCTTCCCATGAGCCCATTGCTCCAAAGATTAATCACCATTGGTGTGGACACAGTTTAATACTAACGTTCTCTGCCACATATCTGACTGCCTCCTTATTCTCTTCTCCACCAGAATAACTGTTGGGGTAAGCCATGTTTATTAATAAAGCAATAAATACATTTCTTTAAAATTTCTCATGGTTTCTTTGTGTTTATAAAGATTCAGGACTGAACCACGTGAAATGGCCAATGACATGAACATACCACTGCCAGGTTAAATTTCATATGAGTTCATAGCAAAAGTCTCATTGTACTCGAGATCAGAGGCAGGCCAACAATAGTTCTCAGTCTGACTGCTTTATGTCAAGCAAATCCTTCAATTGTCATCTATTTGTTTTAAGGCAGAAATTAATTCAGGGTTCTTTCTTCCTGGACTACAGTGTCAATCTGTCTGCAGGGGCATTTGTTCTTTCTGCATCTCCTCCCATGGTCATAAAACTGTGAGAAATATTTTCTCACACTAACTGTCCTTAATGTTTCTATTTAGAATGTTGACACAATAATGTTCAGAGCTAGTGAATTTAAGTCACCTGCTGTTTAAACATCACTTCTTGGTCATTCCCCATTTCTAGGATTGTTCTGCCCTTTTTAAGAATGTCTTACTCAGTAACATAGGTATCTCAGCTGTTTTTCCAACATCACACTTAACTTGTCATACGTTTGCTGATATTTTCAGTTTCTTGTTGGAAAACACTACTTTTCTATCTCCAGACTTGAAATCCCTTCTAGTAGGCATACCAGCTTTCAACACCTTATCCAACTTACCCGGACTAAGCTTAGTGATATAATTGTTTAACCATTTCTCTCCCCAAACTGTATGACCTAAAAGATGGTGCAACAAAAATCTCTGCATCTAAAGCCAGCTCTTTAACAAAGTTATGTTGCATTCCTTCCTCTCTCTCTCTCTCTCTCTCTCTCTCTCTGTATATATGTGCATAAATACATATATATATATATATGTGTATGGTCCAATATGCTGACACAACTCTCATATGCTCTGCACCCAACATTCATCTTCTCCAACAAAAAGCAAATGACCTCAGACTACAAAACTCCACAGCCTCCTTCAAAAGCCTACTTAAAACATACCTCTTCACCAACCATCTATGCAACTGTAATTGACCCCCGGTAGCCTCATCCACTTATTATTTCTACACCCCATCTGTCCTGGACAACACAAACAACACCATCTAACTATACCTATCCATGTGTGAGCAATAACCTATATATGAGTGTATGTACAAGTGTGTGTGTGTGTGTGTGTGTGTATGTATATGTATATATATATATATATATATATATATATATATATATATATATATATATATATATATATATATATATATATATATATATATATATATATATATATATATATATATATGCGTACATATATATATATATATATATATATATATATATATATATATAGTATGTGTATATATATATATATATATATATATATATATATATATATATATATATATATATATATATATATATATATATATATATATATCACACACAAAGAATAGGAATGTTGCTTGAGTGAAATGACCCCAAAGGAAATAACAGCATACAACAATTTATTTATTTATTTATTTATTTATTTATATTTGTTGACCGGGAGTGTCCGACTGGACGTAGGTCCATTTTCAGCAGAGGCCCGGGGAGAAAAGCTCCACAGTTAAAATAAACAGACAGCAGTTACATTGGATTACATAGCGATTAACAACTTACATAGCAATTACTTACAACATATTTACAGATGAAGAACATAGTACATCAGCAGACAACTAGAATCTTATCTGTGAAGTACATAACAGACATTAACAAATGTTAAAATAAGAAGTTCCTGCTGTATAAGTACTAGGCTTATGAGTATCTGAGCTTGCTATAATCAAGGTAGTTAGTGGAGTGGAAAGAAAGGTAGTGGTTGGATGGGGTGGGTGATATTAGAGTGGGAGTTGCAAGGGCATAGACAGCATGTTTTTAGGTGCGCTTTTAGTAAAGTTTTGAAGTGGGTGCATGATGGTATGGAGGTAATTGTGGGTGGGAGTGAGTTCCATAATTTGGCTATGATGCAAGAGAATAGTGCTTCACCAGCAGAGTTATTGGCTTTAGTGATCTGCAAGTGATTTTTGTTGCTGGATCTTAGTGGTCTGGTGGTGCGATAGGGTTGGAGTAGATTCTGGAGGGATGGGACATTTAGTGGATGGTTTACTAGTTTGTGGGCGAGAGAGAGTTGATACCATTGAAGGAGGTGAGGGAGTTCAAGCCAGCCCAGTTCAGCAAGTGAGTGACAGTGGTGACTATGGTAGGATGCCCCTGTGGCGAATTTGGCAATTTTGTTGTAGCAGGTCTCTAGCTTGTATAGATTGCATTGCCTTAGGTTGGTATATATTGGAGAGGCATAAAGTAGGGTGGAGATAAGGTGGGAATTTGCTACTGATTTGCTGCTTTGGTGAGAAGATGCTTATTTCTGTATAACGCTCCTACTTTTTTGTGGACTTTTTTTATGGTCATGGATATGTGAATGTCAAATTTTAGTTTATTGTCTATTTCCACTCCTAGCAATTTGGTGTGTTCAGTTGGGTATATAGTGGTGTTGTCTTTTGCTGTGATGTTAAAGAGAGAGTTGTTTTGAGTATGTTTGGTGGGTTGGAAGATGAGTAGTTTAGTTTTGTTTGGGTTGAGTATTAATTGGGCATTGGATAACCAAGTTTCAACAGAGGAAAAGGCTTTCTGTGTGACTTTTTGCAGTTTGGGTAGGGACTGGGCTGAGCAGATGATGGTCGAGTCATCTGCGTATTGTATGAGTGTGCCATGTGTGGTGGCAGAGGCTAGATTATTTGTGAAAACAGAGAAGAGTAGGGGTCCAAGGTTGGATCCTTGGGGAACCCCTATAGAGACAGGTAGTTGGGGAGATATGTCATTCTGCCATACAACGGATTGTTGGTGGTCAGACAGGTAACTCTGAAACCAGTTGGTCACTGATTGTGAGAAGGATAGGTTATTGAGGACAGAGATAAGTTGTTTGTGTGGGACCATGTCAAATGCTTTAGATAGGTCTAGGAAAGTAGCAGAGGAGAGATAGCCATTGTTTTTATGCTGAAGGATAGTGTTAGTAAAGGAGAGTAAGGCAGTGGTGGTGCTATGGTTTGGTCGGAAACCATGCTGAGTATTGGAAAGGAGGTTGTTAGTAAGGAGGTAGTCTGAGACCTGAGAGTGTATGCATCTCTCTAGTATTTTGGAGAGTGGAGAGAGAATAGCTATGGGCTAACAACACACAGAACTTCAGGGATCATAAACAATGCTGAAGAGAAGTAACGGCAGTTCATAAAATCAGAGTTCTTCATTCGGTAAGCATTTTCATGGGAATAACTCCCACTTCTTCAGACCATTCATTAAAATGTATTTCAAACCATTCCATATATATATATATAGGAAACACATAATTAGTACCAATCAAATCAAAGCCACACCATCTTGCATTCTTAAAGTGATAAACATATCCAAGTACATTCATAGTAAAACTGCATTTATATGTCACATCAAAAAACACAAGTATAAAAATACATATATGTAATAAATACAAGTATAAACGCATGTATCATCTCACATTCTATAAGACAACATATATTATCTTAAAATCTTAAAAATCCTATAGAGTGTCACATACTAAAACCTATATATAAACATTATGTGAAACATTATGTGAGAACATATACATAAACATATATATATATATATATATACAGGCATATAAAACATAAAAACCTCCACTTATAATGAAATACAGAGTAACCCTAAATTACGAACGTACTATCTATGGAGGCTCCTATTCTTCAAAATGGGCTTCAGGGGAACTCTGTCAATAAGGCCACTACCCCTATCATCAGCCTGTAATCGAATGAACCATCTCACTTCTGAAGTCTGTATTCTGTTACTAATATCCACCCCCCCCCTTTCATTCTCATTCACTATCTCTATGACCATAAACTTAAACATATGAGTTTCTCCCTTTTCCAGTATGTGTCTGGCTAGGGCATTAGTTTTATCTCTATTCCTAATACCTAAAAGATGCTGTGTTATCCTGTACCTAAATTCTCTGTTTGTTTTTCCTACATAATATGCTGAGCATAAGCTGCAGATTGCTAAATATACAACATTTTTGATGCAACAATTGGCTGTAACTCTAAATTTATATTCCCTGCCTGTATCAGGGTGTTTAAATGTAATAGTTGTATCTGTCCATTCACACTGATTACAATTCCTACATAATGTGGTTCCCTGATATTCCCCCATGAATTCGTCCATTTTAGGCCCATAACAGAGCAACTTTTTTAAGGAATTCTTGTTTTTAAATAGGAAGCTAGGTTCATTCCCTACAATTTCCCTAATTCGCCCTAACTCCCTAAGAGGGAGTGGCCATGGATACATCTAGAGCAAACAGTTATGCCAATATAATTATGGCTAACTGGGAGCAGAAGTATGTGATAGAGGGTAGATGGCAACAGGTCGTCTTTTATAAATGTTTTGTAGATGACCTTTTCCTGCTTTGGAGAGGGATGCAACATAAATTGATGGTTTTCCATGATGAGCTGAATAGGAGCACTTCTTTCTTAAAATTTGAGTTGAAATTTTCATATAACACTATCGACTTCCTTGATGTCAGGATACATAGGGACCCAAAAGGGGAATGGTCCACGAAGGTCTATAGGAAAAGTTGTCACAGGAACATGTTTGTACATAGAAACAGTATGCACCCCCAACATATATTTAAAAATGTAGTGAAGGGGCAGATCTTAAGAGTGTCTAGACTGACAGCTGAGGAAGACACATTTCAGGAGAAAGTGAATGAACTTTGTACAAGGTTCAAAAATAGAGGCTATAAGGATAATGATATCAGAGGCACAGTTAATGAGATTAAAACATTGAGAACTACAACTGGGAAAACATACTTCTCACTTAGAGAAGAGACACAACTGAAATTAATTTTTTTTTTCAAAACAAAATGAGGATATCCACTAGTTATACTAGTAATGTAAATGTGATGAGAGGTGTGGTAAGGAAGTACTGGCCAGTATTGAGACACGATCCCCGAATTAGGGAAATTGTAGGGAATGAACCTAGCTTCCTATTTAAAAACAAGAAATCCTTAAAAAGGTTGCTCTGTTATGGGCCTAAAATGGATGAATTCATGGGGGAGTATCAGGGAACCACAATATGTAGAATTTGTAATCAATGTGAATGGATAGATATTAAATTTAAACACCCTGATATAGGCAGGGAATATAAATTTAGAGTTACAGCCAATTGTTGCACCAGAAATGTTGTATATTTAGCAATCTGCGGCTTATGCTCAGCATATTATGTAGGAAAAACAAACAGAGAATTTAGGTACAGGATAACACAGCATCTTTTATGTATTAGGAATAGAGACAAAACCAATGCCCTAGCCAGACACATACTGGAAAAGGGAGAAACTCATATGTTTAAGTTTATGGTCATAGAGATAGTGAAGGAGAATGAAAGGGGGGGGGGGGATATTAGTAACAGAATACAGACTTCAGAAGTGAGATGGATCATTCGATTACAGGCTGATGATAGGGGTAGTGGCCTTATTGACAGAGTTCCCTTGAAGCCCATTTTGAAGAAAAGGAGCCTCCATAGATAGTACGTTCGTAATTTAGGGTTACTCTGTATTTCATTATAAGTGGAGGTTTTTATGTTTTATATGCCTGTATATATATATATATGTTTATGTATATGTTCTCACATAATGTTTCACATAATGTTTATATATAGGTTTTAGTATGTGACACTCTATAGGATTTTTAAGATTTTAAGATAATATATGTTGTCTTATAGAATGTGAGATGATACATGCATTTATACTTGTATTTATTATATATGTATGTATTTTTATAGATGTGTTTTTTGATGTGACTTATATAAATGCAGTTTTAGTATGAATGTACTTGGATATGTTTATCACTTTAAGAATGCAAGATGGTGTGGCTTTGATTTGATTGGTACTAATTATGCGTTTCCTATATATATGGAATGGTTTGAAATACATTTTATTGAATGGTCTGAATAAGTGGGAGTTATTCCCATGAAAATGCTTACCGAATAAAGAACTCTGATTTTATGAAGAAGTGGGAGTTATTCCCATGAAAATGCTTACCGAATAAAGAACTCTGATTTTATGAACTAACGTTATTTCTCTTCAGCATTGTTTATGATCCCTGAAGTTCTGCGTGTTGATGTGTGTGTGTATATATATATATATATATATATATATATATATATATATATATATAAATATAATAAATATATATATATATGCACACACATACTTATATATATATATGTGTGTGTGTGTGTGTGTGTGTGTATATATATATATATATATATATATATATATATAAATATGTGCATGTATATGTATGTGTGCATGTCTGTGTATATACATGCATGTATATGTGTGTGTGTGTGTGTGTGTGTGTATATATATATATATATATATATATATATATATATATAATATATATATATATGTATATGTGTATGCGTATGGATGTATATACGTGTATGTATGTGTATGCATATATATGTATGTGTACTCTTACATGTATATTTGCTTGAATGTATATATGGAAAACGTAAACATTTATATACTCTTATTCAATTGTGAAATATCTTGTAATGCTCTACCATGTTCTTATCGACTCTCACTGTATATTTTGTACACTTGTATTTTCAACCGAAAGGGGGAATATCCTCTTATTATATACTAACCGCTGTAAAGTCTACAATTTGTATGCTGCTACTCTGTAATGTCTCTTATGTAAATTTTTCTTCTCTCTGTAAACTTATGGAGTTTTTCTCCCCAGGACTCTGCTGAAAACGAACACTTGTTGCCCAGTCGGACTATCCTGGCAAACAAATATTAAATAAAAATAAATATATGTGTGTATGTTTTGGTTTTATCTTTCAGCTTCTCCCATTAGGGGTTGCCACAGTGCATCACTGGTCCACAGATTGATTGGCAGTGGAGTTTTTAAGGTGTTGAGTTGCCAGCCCAACTTTCACAGAAAGCACATACACGCACCTACTGCATGTCTTTAAAACTCATTCGATTGCTTGCAGGAAGGACAGGCAGATTCCACACAAAAGGCACTCCAGCCGAGAATCAAACCAGAGAACCTCTTGCTGTGAGGTGACAACGCTAACTGCGGCCAACATATATGTGTGTTTATGTATACATAGACATACATATGATATTTTGCCTTCTTCATTTATCTTATTTGTCACTAGACAGTTTTAGCCACGTGACAGGTGCTCTGACATGCATCACATTTGGATCTCTTGCACATTTATCCCAGTATTGGCAGCCTTACCAAGCTCTTTTGTCTGCCTAACTTGTTACTTTGTTTCTGCTCTGTGAGATATGTTCTGTGTTAATGCCTGCTGCAAGGTCTGATGTCTTTTCTTTATACTGAGCCAAAAGTAAGTTCAGTACATGCAGTTATGCTTCACATTTAACCATGCCAGTGTCTTACAGTTTAAAAGCAAACACTGCATCTGGGAAAGTACAGTTGTGTAAGTAAACTTACCATATCAGTAGATGTTCACATGATCACTGCTGCAGTAACCTTAGCTATATGTGTTATATCCTGCCAAGGATACGACAGCTGGCTGGCTTCCAAAGCTTCAGGCACCTTCCATGCACCCAAACTGTCAGGCAGCTCGAGCTGAGCTGACTAAAAGTCAAGTTTCGGAGCAAAGCCGTTCAGAGCTTTCCTGCCAGCAGAGAGAAAGAGGCTAAGCCTTGAAAGGACAAACCTAGGAACAACAAAAAATATATTATGTCCACACCCTGACATAAAAAGCACAACAAAAAACAATGAGGTTGATGGGAGGGATACAGAAGTAATCATTTGAACATCTACTCTTATGGTAAGTTCCCTTACACCACTGTACTATATTCATCATATTGATCACTGCTGCAGCAGCTTAAGTAAGCTATATGGGTAGATTACCTTAGCTAACTACATTTGGGAAGTTGAACGAAAAGGGTCTAGGAGCTCCTGGAGAATGGTCCTAGTAAAGCCTGATCAGACACAGAGAAGATATCAAGCTTGTAATGCTTTGTAAAAGTATGTACGAGGGCCAAGTAGCAACTTCTGGCATACTTATACAATCCAACCCTTTCTAAAAAGCCATAGAAGAAGCCAAGGCCCTGGTAGAGTGGGCTTTGACCCTGCCTGGAATAGTTTGCTATGGTGAGTATAGCAAAAAGGTAACAGCCTTGGACAACCATTTAGAAATAGTCCATTTTGACACAGGTTGCCTCGTCTTCTTACCTTCCCATGAAATGAACATCTGATCTGAAGATCTGAAAGATTTAGTTCTGTCAAGATTGTACCCAAGTTGCCAGGAACCTTGTTTCTATGGAAAATAAGACAGGGTTGAATCACCATAAGAGCTTGCAAATCAGATATTCATCTTGCAGAGGGCAGAGCAATCAATAAAACTGTTTTCCATGTTAAAAACCTCAAGTCAGCCTGGTTAGCTGGTTTGCGTAAAGCAAGTGTTAGCTTCTCTAATTCTCTTATGCAAAACTCCTTTCAAAACATTTTGAAATCAGACTGCCTTGAAAGAGGAGGATCCATGGACAAACATGCTGAAACAGCTGATAAATGAACTTTGATAAAGGAATATGAATGGCCACATGACAGTAACTTTACACAAATATTATAAAAGAGAGAATAACTAGCCCTGAATGGGTGTTGATTATGTTGTTGGAACCAACCAGAAAACATTTTCCATTTGCTATGATGACATACCTGTGGAAGCATGGAAGTGTTTAGGAGAAATGGCAGTAGAGTTTTTAACCAGAGTATTTAATGAAATTTTGGAAAGTGAGAGAATGCCTGAGGAGTGGAGAAAAAGTGTTTTGGTACCAATTTTTAAGAGTAAGGGTGATGTGGAGAGCTGTAGTAACTACAGAGGGATAAAACTGATCAGTCACAGCATGAAGTTATGGGAAAGAGTAGTGGAAGCTAGGTTAAGAATGGAGGTGATGATTAGTGATCAGCAGTATGGTTTCATGCCAGGAAAGAGCACTACAGATGAGATGTTTGCTCTGAGAGTGTTAATGGAAAAGTACAGAGAAGGTCAGAAGGAGTTGCATTGTGTCTTTGTGGACTTAGAGAAAGCATATGACAGGGTGCCCAGAGAGGAGTTGTGATATTGTATGAGGAAGTCGGGAGTGGCAGAGAAGTATGTAAGAGTGGTACAGGATATGTACGAGGGTAGTGTGATAGCGGTGAGGTCTGCGGTGGGAGTGATGGATGCATTTAAGGTGGAGGTGGGATTACATCAAGGATCAGCTCTGAGCCCTTTCTTATTTGCAATGGTGATGGACAGGTTGACAGACGAGATCAGACAGAAATCCCCATGGACTATGATGTTTGCAGATGACATTGTGATCTGTAGTGAGAGTAGGGAGCAGGTTGAGGAGACCCTGGAGAGGAGAGGAATGAGGGTCAGCAGGACTAAGACAGAATATATGTGTGTGAATGAGAGGGAGGATAGAGGAATGGTGAGGATGCAGGGAGTAGAACTGGAGAAGGTGGATGAGTTTAAATACTTGGGATCAACAGTTCAGAGTAATGGCGAGTTTGGAAGAGAGGTGAAGAAGAGAGTACAGGCAGGCTGGAGTGGGTAGAGAAGAGTGTCAGGAGTGATTTGTGACAGACAAGTACCAGTAAGAGTGAAAGGGAAGGTCTACAAGAGGGTAGTGAGACCAGCTATGTTATATGGGTTAGAGACAGTGGCATTGACAAAAAGGCAGGAGTCAGAGCTGGACGTGGCAGAGTTAAAGATGTTAAGATTTGCACTGGGTGCAATGAGGGTGGACAGGATTAGTAATAAGTATATTAGAGGGTCAGCCCAGGTTGGACGGTTTGGAGACAAAGCCAGAGAGGCGAGATTATGTTATTTTGGACATGTGCTGATGAGGGATGCTGGGTATATTGGGAATAGGATGCTAAGGATGAAGCTGCCAGGTAACAGGAAAAGAGGAAGGCCTAAGTTAAGGTTTATGGATGTGGTGAGAGAAGACATGCAGGTGGTTGGTGTGATAGAGAAAGATGCAGAAGACAGGAAGAAATGGAAACTGATGATCCACTGTGGCAACCCCTAATGAGAATAGCCAAAAGAAAAACAAGAAAAGATTTGCTATGATACGATTTTCTAGTCGCATGCTTTCCTGCCTCCATTACTACCTGCTGCACATCCTCAGTAAACAGATGCCTAAAGGGATTTAAGACCCTATCATCCAGGTAGTCAGCTGAAGTTGACTGATGTTGAGGTGTGTTCTTGTGTGAGCAGATCTCATGAGGAAGCTTGTGGTAATTGCCCCTGGCCATTTCTGAAAGAAGGAAGAATCAAGGTTGCCTAGGCAAGAAGGGAGTCACTGCAGTGATCTTGGGGTATTCTTTTTGAATCTTCAGAAGTATCCTGCATGTTACTGGAAAGGGTGGAAAAGCATACAGGAATGTTCTTGTCCAAGGAAAAGAAAAGTTATCTGTCTTCTGGGCCTTCTTTCATGAAGGCCTGGAATAGAACCTTGACAGCTTATTGTTCAGAGAGAAGGCAAAGAGTTCTTAATGAGGAACTCCCCAAACATGGATCAAATCCTGGAAGACTCCCTGATCTAGTTTCCATTTGTGAGGGTCTACCCTGGTCCTGCTCAGCATGTCTGCCATAAGATTTTCCTCTAACAGAATGTAGGATGCCTGTAGACTGAGACTGTACTGCGAAGTTATATCACAAGCTAGCACAGCCAGTCCGCAAAAGGAGTGTGACCTGGTTCTCCCCTGCTTGTTGATGTACCACATGACTTTGGCATTGTCTGTAACCACATGAAGAGGTTCCAGGGACAAAAGATGGTTCAGACAGTTGAATGGCTTTGATCAGGAAGCATATCTCCTTGATATTTACGTGCTTGGATCGATCCTTGATGTCCCAAACCCCTTGCACTTTTATTCTTCCTGAAACTGCTCCCCAAGTAAAGCTCGAGGTCTCTGTGGTGACTGACTGCTTTGGAGCAGAGATGGAGAAGGAGAGACGTGGATTTAAGGATATCTGTTTTCTCCACCAAATGATTTCTCTTATGACAAACTCTATGAGATTTAAAAAGATAAAGAGTCTTGGTTCTAGAACTAAAGAGATTTCAGATGCCTCTGTATCTTTCTCATGTATAGTCTTCCCAGGGGTGTCATGAAAATCATAAATGCCATGAGACTCAAAATCCTGAGATATTTCCTTAAAGTGACCAAAGTCTGAGTGGAAAACCTTAGAAATAGATCTAGATAAAGATCTATTTTACCTGTGGAAGAAAAGCTCTTTGAACTGTGGTGTCTAGTTAACACCCCAGGAACACAATCCTGTGCGAAGGAGTCAAGAAAGACTTTTGAATGTTGTTTTGAAATCTCAGCTTGTGTAAGAGCTCTGTCGCCTAAGAGAGATTTCCTCACACCTTGAAAAAGAATCTGCAAAGATAACAAAGTTGTCTAAATACGCACAACTGTTGATACTCTGCAGCCTGCAATGAGCTATAATTGGATCTAGTCACTTTATAGGTTCATAGGTTGGTACTAGGCTATCGGCCCTATGGATTATACAAGCCTAGCCATAACAATTCCCTGGATATTATAGGTTCATAGCCTGGCACTTTGTGAACATTCTTTGTGCAGTCAATAGTCTAAAGGTTAAGGCAGACAACTGATAATCTGATCCAGACAAACAAAACCTAAAGAAACGTCTGATGTCTGGATGAATAGGGATTCAATGATAAGCATCTTTTAAATCTAGTTTTATCAGGAAACTTGAGGAAGAAGAGGTAACATGTTGCGAAGTGACATCATTTTTGAATTTGGGCACTATCAGAAACAGATTTAAGAAAGAAAGATCCACAAATGGTCTCCAAACATTTTCTCTCTTTGGCACTAGGAACATCCTTGAATAAAAACCCTTCCCCACTTGGTTCTGTCACTCCTTGGAACAGTATGTGATGAAGAACCGGTGGAAACAAGAGTCTCGTCTGGAGAATGAAGAATGACCCCTAGAAAGGAGGAATTTCCTTCCACTGTCATCTGTGATCTGTGACTTTGATGAATGACTTTCAAAACCCATTTGTCTGAAACTATCTGTTTACAAAGACAAAAATAGAGATTCAGACTTTCTGGAATAAAAAAGGGGCCAGGGTGGGAAGGTGTCACAAGGTCTTTTGAATAGTCATTCAGACTTGTTGGACTGCCCTTAGTTTTGGAAGGCTCAAGACTTCGTTATTGGACTACCTTGGCATTTCTTCTTAAACATCTGTTTACCTGTATTTTTTGAGACTGTTTATTCTGTTTTTTAACAGGTAAGATGGGGCCAACCATATTACTAATGGCAGCAGAAGCTTCCCAGGGATGGCTCAGCATTTTGACACAACAGGGAAACCTTCCCTGTTCCCTCTCCCAGGACTGTCAAGAGTGGCTCTACCTTGTCTACAGATGGGTCTCCAACTGCTAACCTGTGATCCATAGTGGCTGCAGGTGCTAAACCAAAGGGATGTAGGGTGAAAAATGACTGGTATGAAATACAACAAAAGGCTGCAACAGTGTCACCCACCTGTAGCTGAGGCAAATTAGTAGCCTGCTGTGGTGGCAAGGACCGTTTCCTTAATTTTTTTTTTTTGTAGCTAGAAGAAGGATCAACATTGGAACTAGTAGTCTGTTCCATGGTCAAGCTGAAAATGCTGCCTCTTTCCCAGAGAAGACAAACAGCAAATGCAGGTAAACATTACCAGTCTATAAAAAGTTACTTTTTTGACAGAAAAACACATTAAAAAGCAGTTTAAAACACTATGCTAGCTCCATAAAAGTAAAACAAATACATTTTCTCCACAGAAAAAAATGTTTTTGGTTTCTTTACAGAACTTTTAAACTGACAGGAGAAATGAGTGCTGAGTGTAAAAGTACGTTACAGCCTTGAGACAGTCCATTAAAACTCAATACTCCTAGCTTTAAAATAACTTTCCTGAAGAGGAAAGTGATAAAATAGAAACACAAATAAGAAAATGGATGTTTTTCTCTGCAAAGGAAACTTATCTGCCCAGCAAAAGAACAGCACAAGCCAAGTGTCAATCCTTGAAAGCCTCAGAGGACTGTACTGTTCGGTGGCAGTAAAGCTATGTAGGGCTTTGCGCCCAAACAGCTCAGCTCAAGATGCCTGACAGTTTGGACATGTGGAAGGTGCCCTGAAGCTTTGGAAGCTGGCCAGCTCTTATACCTTTGGCAGGATATTACCCATATAGCTAAGGCTACTGCAGCGGTGATCAATATGATGAACATCACTATATTTGCATTTACATATCCAACTATACCTCTTCTCAAGCTCAGTTATGTAACCTGCCATAGAAACTGCACTGACTCAAGTATTCTGATGAAAATTAAGAGTATTCCTAATAAATCCAATCCTTTTTCATCATTCCAGAGCATACTGCCAAGTCTTACTGTCAAACTGGGCATAACGCTGTCCACATCTGACACTATTCCTATTTTCAAAAGTAAAACTGCAAAGGTATGTTTTCATTTTTTGCAGCTTTATGACTCAAGGCCACATCATAACCTCATTTTTTCCTGCTTTTATAGGGCTTGTCTTCATCAAATAGAGGTAAGATTCTGTACCTGAAAGACATAGATATTTCATGACATATGGAATTTAATTTCTTACAAACAGTCAGTCTGCCCTGCTTACATTCAGAACATACTGCCACTACCGTAAAGCATGGGTTTTGTAAAAGTCTGCTGTAAAGCATGTGCTGCTGTAAAAGTCCCAAAAAAAGCAAATAATTACAGGCCAGACAAAGATGTGCACTGACTAACTCAAGGAAATAAGATACAGTCTGATGGTTCAAAATTCAGCAAACTATTTGTATACTGTATAGGACTCAATTACCTACCCCAAAATAATGCAAAATCAGAAGATGGCCTTAATGATTTAGCAGAGTATGTTGATGATAATGGGTCTAATATAAGCCCTTGAAACATTTGAGCCTGTAACACAGCTACCTGGCAAGAAATGTTCATAACTTACAGGTCAACCATGCAGATGCTTAAAACACATGCACTCAAGCATGTGAAATTAAAAGCAAATAACACAAACAGTAAAACAGCAAAACATGTTTTTGCAACAGGGCAAGCCCAACTGTAAACTGCATATAGGGGACTGATCCCCAATTAGTTTATTATTCTCACTTCAAGGTTGTTGCACCATGAAGAAAAAGCAGTCACTGACAAGCAACGAAAAACCCGTCTCCTCAGTGGGAAACTGAAATCAGACCACCCATTCATCCATCCACAACCCCTTTTCCCAATTTTGCACATGGGGTCGAGGTGTCACTTTAACAGTGACAATCCTCTACAGCCAAGATTCACACCACCAGGTGCCTAGCCCTGCCTCAGCTGTTCTTCCACACTACATACTTGCATGCATACTCACACCTTTGTTCAGTTTAGAGTGTCCATTCCACCTACTGCATGTCTTTGGAATTCAAGAGAAAACCATAGTACCCAGTGGAAATCCATGCAAACACAGGGAGGACATGCAGACTCTACACAGATGGAACCACAGCAGAGAATTGAACCTGAGAACCTCTCTGATGGGTGGTCATTGGACCACCCATCAAACATTGTACTTCAATTACTTTGGTCTTAATTCTAAGTGAAGTGACCAATAACATACAGGGAACAGCCACTTTGAGTAACTATACTTCAGCAATTCCGAAGTCGCATCACAAATATACTGTAACCAATTGATTGTAGCTAGACGTGCATATAAGTAAATAACTGTTTACTTTTCTTACTTTTGTGAGTGCTTCCTTCAGGTTGGCAGTCTTATGGTTAAAGCTATTTCAATTTCATAAATGTCTGACTTCTCTTCCCTCGAAGGGCTCTATTGGAAAATATATTATGAAAACAAGACTGCGGTTGCCACTTAAATTCACCAGAAATGCCTCAGACTACATTCTTGTAGTTCAGGCAATATTGCTCTGAATGACCCCTTATCGGTCTTGGTCAGTGCATGTAAACATCGTACAGCAAAAACAATGCATTTTACAAGTCATCAATAAAATACATCTGTAAAGTGCAAAGAAAAAAAATTCTTCTACTGTCCTCAAAAGATTAAGCTTTAAGTAACTGTTTGCATGCTGGCACTGATGGTGAAATAAATATAAACTACAGTTACAAACCCTTTAATGTGCACTGCCGTTGTTATTATCTCATAAAATACAACAGAGACAATCACATCTGACAGGGCTACAAGACAGCTGAAATAGTCAAGAGAAAAACTTGAATTAAAGAGATGAGTCCTCACTGTCTCTGTCTCCTCAGGGGCTTTCAAGAGACACTTTTTCAGTACTGAAGACATTCTTCAATTATGTATATTGTATGACTGTTGCGTGACTTTATTTTTAGTCATCCATTTTTCATACAAAACAAATGAAACAAATCTGCAGCATCTGTTTGTTATCATACATTCTGAAATGCTAGACTTCTGTCTTAGGAACAGAAACAGAATATTGATGGGAAATCCTACGACTCTTTAAAAATACAAATACTGTAATAAGGCACAGAACCACAAAACTGCTGTCTGTCAGTAGTTATATGTACATCAAAATAATATGTTTTGCTATACATGTGAATGAATGCTACTATAGACTGACAAAGAATGTATCTTGTTGAATAAAAATAAAATGCATGCTTACATATTCTGAAGGTTTGTTCCATCATTTCTCTGATTTAGTCTGGATTGCAATCTATCTATCTGTGACCTATTGAGCATGAGTCATTAATAAGATCCGTAGCAGGAATCTAAATTCAGCTTTATCAGAAATTTAATTTCATCAATAAAGCAAGTTTAAATGGATTTCTGGGCTATGCCTGTATGTAACTGATAATGTAGTCCTGCACATATGATTACATTTAATTTACAAGGCTACAATTATTAAATGTTCATCTGCTATTTTTGTGGCTTCCAAGAAATCACATCACATTACATAATAACCAAAAGTAGGAAAATGGGAAAGCAAAGCCATAACAGGCTGTATGAAGGGAAACTGGTATGATGTTCACACACACACACACAGGTTGCCTCTGTTACCCTCCTTACGCATACTAAAAAATTTCTGAGGATTCACTGGCATTACCAAAGCACCTTATTTATTACAGTTCTCTCTCCTCCAACTTACACTTTGCAGAGTTAAAGACTGATACAGCACCACATTTCACTTCCATGTCCAGCCACAGGTAAAGATACAATGAATGAACATGGGTGTTCTCACTCACATGCTCACTCAATGTATATAGCTGATTGCTAGTCAAGGAAGGCTACACCACTTGCTATCTCATCTCGTCTCTCACTCCTTCTCTTACAGTAGTCAAGAGAGACATCCCCTTCAAATTCAGGAAAACGGAACCACTTAACGTGTTTTTTCTTGACCAGGTCTAAGTGGATCAGTCTTTGGTAAGTTAATATTTCTGCTTTTGACATTTTTCTCTGTGTTCGTCGGCAGTGAAAACTCTGGGTTAAGCCGGAATCCAGGGCAGTTGAAACAAAAAACGATTGATAAGGAATGGAATTTGTAAGCTGTTGGTCATATTTTCAGCACCACGATACACCACATATGGCATTCATGAACTAGTACTTGTAATTTTTGTTTTTTAGCATGACTGTCCAGAAAATTGAAGTATCAGTTATTCACCAAGGATGCCGCGATCACCTCTGTATCCATTACAGAAAGTTGCAGAGAACTACATTATCAATCTAATGCAGGAACCATTCAATCCACCGCAGAGCCATTATGTGCACTTTTTTTGTCAAAAGCAACTTACTGAATTTATCAGTTTGAGGAAAATGTGTAATGTTTTTGCTCATAGAAAGGGTGATTTTATTATTATTTTTTTTAATAATGTAATGACATATGTAGCCTACTCTCAGGATATACAACCTTGGAACTAGTACGCATTTAAAATTAAACAGGCAAAGTAAGCAAAACCAACTACACTGGCATGATCACCAAGCTTTTCCCCCTGCTGGTGTGATGTTTGTGTTTGCTACATGTGTGTGTTTTAATGTTTGCCAGAAGTTCATGGAGATGACTGCTGGAATGTTTCATTTTATGATGTTTGTTGGTTTTCACTGTTGTGAGCCCAATTTCAGAACCTCTACTTCTATAAGAGACATAGAGTGGGTCCACTTGGATGGCGAATCTTTATACAGTGCAACTTTGGGACTTTCACACACAGGTTCACATTTTGCATGTATAAACAGGGAAGTGGGCAGAGCAAGCAAAATCTGAAATAACTTCATAACACAAGTGCCTTCCATTCTCCTGTGCAAAATATAAGAATATTCTTCAGTTTGGCTGTCAGCAGGAACAGTTGTGCAAATTGCACTCAATCCTAACAGCAGACATCTGATTCCTCACTGATGCAGTAGCTTTTAGGCAACATAAATTGTCTCCCACCTATCCCTGTACTCGGCCTCCTACAGGTTACTGAGAGACAATCTATGTCTTGTATACAAGGCATCTTTGGATCCAGCTCTGATGGACCTTTTCCACATCTGCAAAATGAACAGCATCAGAACTAACAGAGCTAAGGATTTAAATTTTGCTCGCAACAAACAGGATATGTTGACCTGACAGAGATATGTCTCACTGGATCCCCGTTCTCTGGAATAGGCTCACTGTCCATGTGAAGCAGAATCCCTCCCTAACTGTATTCAAGTGTAACCTTGACCAATGGATGGGAAATTGGAAATTAACTCTGGGTCTGGCTCCCATGTCTCTCATGGACAGAGGCAAACCGTAAATTATGTCCACAATAATATACCCCCTCCTAATATAACCACCCAAGATACAAAGGGACACATTTGGGTTGCACTGCTAGACGTATAAAGGTCCTAGTGGTCGTTAGCCTTGTACACACCTGTGAACCTAAAAAAATTCCTCCACAGGAGTATATCAATTAAAGTTTTCATCACGATCACAGAACTGGGCTTAGTAGTCAGCAGGAGAAGAAGCCCTATCTCTGACAAAATCAGAATCATCAGACCTGGTTTCCTCAGGAATAAATTTACATGGGAGCACACTCTTAATGGTGTCTGTGTACCAGGATTTATTGCCTGTAATGCCTGCCAAGCCAAGGTAGGGAACTCATTTTTTTAACAGTAATTACTTCTTCAGAAGAACAGAGTTCACATTTTTTGTTTTTTCTTAATAGGAGTTTCAGTAGAAGATGACTGACTCAAAGTAGGAATATTTGCCTCGTCTAATGATCTCTTGTTCTGTTTACCCTGAGAAGGATGTCCCAGACTGTTTCCCAGACTTAAAGAAGATGGTTTTCCCATGCCATTATCGGGAACTGGAGTAGCCCAAGATGACTTGGCTGAACACTGATTTATGCTGAGCAAAGGGAGTACAACAGGGGAATTTGGAGAGGTAAATGAGTGGTCTGAGGAAAAACCAGTGGCCACTTCAGATTTACCTGGTGCTGTCTGAGACATAGACTGAGTCAGAAACAATGGCAAGGACTCCGTGTAAATGTTTTTTTTTCTTCTAGTTACTGTGGAAGAAAAGCCAGCTGGACCAGAGTGAGTATCCATGCTGTAGCCAGGGAAGAAGTACCAAAATGGGTAAGAGTAGCTGCAATGAGTCTGTCAGAAGGTAAGTTGTCACCGAGTGTTTGCAAACAGTACACGTATCACAACTCTCACCCCAGCCCCTTATTTTACAAAAAGTAAAAACGGTGCATAATTCCCCTGTTAGTACTGTTCAATCACTTGCGTATACACACACACACACACACACACACACACACACACACACACACACACACACACACACACACACTCTGATAGAATCAACTTGGCAGGTGGGTTGTCACAAAATAAGCATAAACATTCGACTGACAGACATATTGCTTCGTAAATTTTTCTGTCCCATAAAGTTCCAAGTTTATACAAGCAGCACATAATTTCTTAAAAGATTAGCTACAAATACATTAATATAATTAGTAAAGACTTCTAGCTAAAAATAATGGTCCATGAAAGGAAACTTCTGATACTGTTAAAAAATACTGGGATTCTTAAGGAAATATCTCTTTTAGTTAAAAAATAAAATATTTAAAAAGAACAATAATTTGTGTGTTAGGGTTCCCTATCAGAGACTTAGCTGCCAGAAATGAAGTTCTTCAAGGACGGCAAGAAAGTACTGAAGATTCCCCTCCATGGAATTAGCCAATCAGCAATAAGTGTGAAGGTGTGGGAGGAACCAGAGTTTTTTGAAGTTGACCTGTTGTTGTTTCCTAGGCAGGAAACAACCCATATAGCTTAAAGGCTACAGGAGCAGTGGGAATGAAGAACATCTAGGCAAACCAGACATATTGTGGCTTATTTTTTGTTTGTTTATTGTTACTGAGTCATTTTCTCCATCAGGTTGTTCTGATGGTCAGGCAGCCAGCTGAAGACTGTACTTGATCCACTCCACTGGAGGCCTCAACTCCAGAACAGTGGCCACTCATGGACAGACAGACAACATGACGGCAACTAATTGTCCCTGGACTGGGAAGCTAGACAGGTTGGTTCTGGTCATCATGCCATCTTGAGCCAGTGGTTTTTAGCTGCCCTAACTGTGGTTACTCATTGGAAGCTTGAACAAGCAATACTCCTACAGTATTAGTCACTGACTCATGAGTACTTCTGTGCACTACAGCACAGCCCAAGTTCTTTGTGGTCTCCTGCTGGAACCCCCCCCCCAACTGTGTGCTATATATTACAAAAGACTAAGCTGCCTGCCTCCCCCTTAAGCAAGCAGGCACTGGCTGTTCCCCTTTTGGCACTTCCAAAGCTGCTAATCAAACACTGACTGACTGGGTCACTGTCAGGGTTTATCTCCCAATGCATACTTCAACTTGTGACTTCATCCATTATAGTTGCCACCACTCCAAGCAATCCAACTGGCACAAATACTGATACCATTATCCTAAGCTGATGATTAGGTTAATCACTAAACAGACAAATTTACAAGGCAGGAATGGATCAGTATGTGTACTGAAAGGACAGCTGACAAACACCTGAAGCAGCCGATCATCATGGGAGGGATACTTCATTACTTACGCAGAGCATTTTGTGCACCTTACATATTGCAAAATACAGCCTAATCACTTCCTTTGTAGATTCCCCATGTGACGTGCTAAAATGAGATACAATTACCTGGCAGCATGTCATTTCATCAGGTACAGTAATATCAGTCCCTAGCAGTGAAGTTGTCATGTACAGTGCTACATACACCAAAGCTGGCCATGATAGATTTATACTTACAATGTGAACTGTGCAACAATATTCTAAACAGAAAACAGAATGCAACAGTATAGTATTTAATGAATCCAGTGCATCCATAAAAAGCAAATAATCATCTCGTAGTTCTCTAACAAAGAAATATTAAACACATTTCAACAGTCTGACTATACAAGACATGTGAACTTACTTAGAATAACAAATATATCCAGTAACACATGATAATAATATTAAGCTGATGAAGCTGAAAAAATATTTACAATGGATATAAAGTTCATAGGTAAACACTAGGTATGTGATGGTGAACCTATGACACGTGTGTCAAAGGTGACACACCACAGCGTTGTGGGTGACACGCCAGTTACCAATGACAATGCTTTTGCAGTTGTTGCTCGTGTGAAGTGCACTGAATTATTCTGTGCCAGGAGCCAGTTCGACAACACTGCTGCAGCGGTAAGGAAGTTATTAACCTCAAAGACTATTTTGGTATACTTTCTTGATAGAGTCTGCAAAGGGCAGTGCTGACATTGTTTTCTCTTCGTTGTTACACTTCTGCAAAGGGCAAGTAGTCTACATTTCTAGGTCTGTGCTCTTTTACATTCTTCTCAGCTATCCCACTTAATCCCTTCTAAAACTGGTGACTTTTTACACTTAATAATGACAATAATTAGGTTTATTATTCAGAAAATGTATATTAATTCACATTCATTGTTTCTGTCAGTGTCTCAGATTAATAGTAGTAGTAGTTTAAAATTGTTCATGTCTCTTATTTCTAGATTTGTCCCTGATTCTGCTGAGATTTACCCCTGATGTCTTGAGAGCTAAGCAGTTTTATTTATTTATTTTATTTAATTTATTTTTGTTTGGGGGGGGGTGACACACTACCAGAGTCAAGTTATTTTCCGAGTTTGACACGCCGAACCCAAAAGGTTCGCCATCACTGCACTAGGAAATTAGTCTGCAGACCATTACATACCTAGTCAATAATCAATATTCAAAAGATCCCCTCAGACTCAAGAAGGCAATACAATATAAATCTATCACTAAACCGCAGTCTCTAAATGCAAAAACTATTCTGTGTGCTGCATTTTGGGGAGTTTGCTTTGTGCTTTAATCTGCTGGTTTCTTTTAGAGTTTGAGCAGCTGTATATATGTTCCACAGATATTATAATTAAGCTACATCAGCATGGTCATTTCTTAAATCCATTACAAAGATCTGTAGACATTTATTACTAAACTGGTGTACCCTACTTGACTGTACCCAAAAACAGGCTTTTTTCCACTACAGTTGCTTGCTTACCATTAAATAAATAAGAGGTAAACATATGGGATAGCTAGACGGAAGTGCAGATTTATAGTAAAAAAAACAAACACTGTTAACTGCTGAAACCTGTCAGCACAACTGCTGTTAAACTGTACTCAGTACATCACTCGCCTTGTTACACTGTCTCATCCACACAATAAGAGCAGTATAATTTACAACTGACTGCACCCATGTCAACGTCACTGATTCAGCCCTCGAAAAGTGCACATGCTGAAAAGAAGGCTGTGGGTACAGTAAACAAGCACATTAACGGCTTTATTCTTTAACTTATTTTCTTAACATTTTACAATGTATGACAGCGCCATATAGTATAAAAGTTAATGACTAGCAGAACAGTGGTGACACCATCTTGAGATTCTGCATCTACTTATATAACCTCTTGGATTCCCTGCCAAGGTCAAGTTGTGGCCTAGCAACTTCTCACATGGTAAACTACACTGTTATCACCCCATTATTTACTCCATAGGATACATTCTTCAGGTACCCTTTGGACACCAAAGCTGCAACCTTTTCATTTAATACACTAAAACCTAAGAAGATAAAAAGCAACGGACTACGAGCTTAGAAACAGTTGCTTTGACTTTTATAATGAATAATGTCTACAATTTATATGATACTATGATGGATAACGTTGGCTGTATCGCACCATTATAGGCAAAATTATTCCTTCAGTTACTGGGAGCAGATGCTAATTTATAATGAAGGAAAAAAATACTGTCGAGTCTGTATATGCAAGTGCTATTGTATCACTGAGTGTTTTTTGCACATGAAGACGTGCTCATGGAGACATCAATCACAAAAGCAGACTGGATTAATCTGAGCAAAATTACTTTGCAGTTTACTGAACAGAATGGTCAGAAATATGACTGGTGTATGTAACCTGCATCTTCATTAGAAACTAACTGAGACATTTACAGAGATGCATAAAACGATGGGACAAAATCTTTAATTTCTTTCTCTTGCAAATAAATGTCACCTAGCGAAAACATATAAATCAATCCATATGATGAGTTATTTCAGTTATGCCAAAAAATTCCAACATCAATTTCTTGGGCAAACTGTGTCAGACACTTGATTTAAGAAATGAGGCTATAGTAACACACAAGTAATGAAACACAGAGTAAACAAGTGTTTAAAATATCAATGAGTGCAATTATGCAGAATGGTGAAACTTCAGCCCTAATCGTACATATACACAGACACACACACACACACACACACACACACATACATACACACACACACATACACACACACACACGCACATACATACATAAACACACGCACATACACATACATACTGCACAGTTGTGAAGCACCCACCTACATACCCACATTTACAGATCATTATTTAAATCTGAGTCAGTGTCCTGTGCACAAAGTAGAATATGTAGTATCACTTATCATACATTCTAGCACAGCAGAGCACATTGATAATGCATTACATAGTTGTACTTCTTTGTTCATTTATTAAACAGATAAGCAAGCTAGGCACAAATGCTTCTTTTTGGGACTGATAGAATAGTGCACTCTGGTTAAGTAACGTGCTAATTGTCGCACAGTCTTCAAATGGAGAATGGAGGAATCAAACCTAGAACTAGAGAATGAAAGCCTTTAGCAACTCATAGCCCTACCCCATTATGTTAAATTATCAGACTAATAACTATATGAGATAAACATGAGTATACAAATATATACATTTCAATAATCTTGGTGTACATTATGTTGACCTGGTTATACAACTGATGAGGCCCATCTTCACTAGAAACCCAAGGAGAAAAGTCACAGAAACAATACATAAAGATACAAGAATGACACCGTAAATACATTAAAGTTAAGCAATGAGATTACATAAGCTTATATAGGCCATCAGTTAGGGATTTATGTTTTACTGTCCCACTGTTATGTGCACTTACACAGATACAAAAAGCAATCAGTCTGCTGCTTGGGACAGAGAGCCACATTTGACAGCCAGCTGCATGATTTCACAGTTTTGGCCATGCCACCAAATTGCCAGTTCCTCTAAATGGGTCACAAAACGGTAATTTTCCTCACGGTCCACGCTGCCACCATTATTTTTATTTATTGCTTTGAATTTCTTAGCTGGGGTAAAGCACAAGACACACATGACCATTTTCAGTCTTAGCCTGGGACAGAATACAAATTAAGATTATTACAATTAGACAATGACAATCAAAAATGTGTGGAAAAAAAAAAGATTATGATACAGTTTTCGATTACATATATACTTACAACAGAGTCGTAGAGACCCTTATAACTATGGGATGTAGGCAAGGACGTATGTACTTTAGAAGAGTCTACGGTAGAGCTGAGTAATGTGGTTGAAGGTATGCCACTGGCATTTAGGTATTTTCAGAAGATGAACATTTGGAATTTTGGGTAGGGAGATGTATCTTTAAGATGGTGTCAGGCATATGTTTTCAAAGCTTAGGACCTAGTACAGAGAAGCAGTGATATGCACTGAAGTTTTGTTTTAGGAGTTTGCAATGAAGATGCTAAGTTGTCTAGGTTTCTGAGACATAGGTTGGGGTTTCTCGTATTAATCTGACTGCTAGTGGGAAGATGCTTTGGTTATGTAGATGTCTGAACGGTGGTGTGTACATGAGAAGGTCTGCCCTTTGTATAAGTGGTTGCCACTTTACTTTTTGAGGTGTTTTGCAGTGGTACCCCTGCTTTGCAGAGTAATGAATCTGCAGACTTTGTTGGCAATTGTTTGAAGGGTGTGGGATGTCTTTTTGAGGCACATGCTACTACGGGAAAGGGTGCATTCTAGTTGGGAAAGTGGGTCGCCTTTTCCTATTGCTATTCTACAGGCCTTAGAGAGGAAGGGTGAAACTTCTGCTAGCCCAGAACAGTAGTCAATCAAATCTCCTTCCTTACACTGCCTACTTGGAGAACGGAGTTGGAAGATGGGTCTACTCACAGATCTAGGTACTTCAATGACTTAGTATTTTCTACAAGGATAGTCTTGTGATTGGAGATTTGAAATGTAGAGGAAATTTTGGCCATTTCTGGTTGATTACAATAAAGCATGGTATAGAATACATTTCATGGGGGCGCAGATCTTTGCTCTTACAAAAAACAGTTTCAAGTTATGTAGCTTACAGACATGTTTTTCAATTCAGGATGCACCTGATCAAACAATTTCAGTGAAACTGACACAGCTCCTCTTTTTCATCCAATCAATGCACGTGTTCAAACGACAATGGCTAAACATACACACATCTGCTTCAGAATCTTGACTGTAGTTCATATCCACTCTAAATTTTAAAATTTGGAGCATGAGATTATGCAACATACTCAGACTGATATTTGGTGCGATAATTTAGAAATGTCAGATTACAGAAGAGATCTTACAGAAATATTTTAAAGTTTTTTTCTTGCTCTTTCCTTACTTTTGCATCTAATTACAACTATATTTAATGTCACCTACCTAACTATGGGGTATTACTGACTAAAGCAGCAGTCTTACTTGTGCGCTTCACCACAAACTGTATTGCTGAGCTGACACTTTCCTCTAACGAGTGACAGTGGCCGGAATTTATAATGCTTATACTGTTTATCCAGGCCGTTTTCCATGCTTACTGTAGCAGTGTAGCACACGTGTCGTTTTACTATTTGCTATTTATTTGTTTATTTAATTTATTTATTATTGTGAACTAATGAAAAGTCACACTGCTGTCCAATGCTGCTATGTTGTTTTCAAAGTGGTAGTTTTTGTTTAGGAGACTCTCCTGTATGCAGTAACTTGGCAATATTAAATCATAGTGTTTATTTGAATCTATAGTAGTTTTCCTTTGAGAGCATTAATTTGTGCACAACTATCTTAGAATTTAACAGAGAAGAAATGGTAAGTGATGCCATTAACTTGGTGGTTTCCTAGATGAAATGAAAAGCTGTTCTTTGGAGGACATCGTATACCTAAATGTCTAAAGTCCCCTTCTTGGTCCAGTAGCAGTGACAACTACACAGAAGGTAGGGGGTCATGGATTCAATCCCTAGACAAAGGTCAGAGTTTTCTTTTCCTGCTGAGTTGTAAATACAGTACTAGGCTCATGGTTTGTACTGCACCGTTACAAGTGTTGTTAATGTTCACCTTCATGGTAGTTTCTTAACAGAAAGGAGAAACTACACTTGGGTGAAACTAGGTACCTAAATATCCAGAGACGACTTTCTGGTCCAGTGGCAGTGACAACTGCATGGAAGGCAGGGGGAGTCCTGGGTTCAATTCCCAGACAAGTGTCAGAGTTTTGCTTTCCTGATGAGTTGTCTGTCTAAATAACAGGTTAATAAGATTCTCAGAAACTTAATTTTCTTGCTACTTTTTTGGAGCTACCTAATACCTGTACCATTCTAGATCACAAGGATGAACTTAAGGAATATGCATATGTGACAATATAGACCCATTTGAAAACCATATGCTAGCATCCACTATTTATTTATTGGTTGTTTATTTCTATTTGTCTATCAGCACAGTCTGCCCTAGTCAAAACCCTTTTTCAGCACAGGCCCAGGGAGAAAAGCTCCAAATACCCAACAGTTCTCATACAAAGAACATTGTTTTACATAATGATAGAAAATACAGTAGTTACACAAGAAGGTTTAGAATTTTACACACTAACAGAAAAAGAAATATTTAGATAAATATAATTAAAATACAATAAAGACCAAGTTTAGTTGTCATTAGTCAATAGGTTTATAAAATAGTCACTTGGACAATTAGTAATATTTTATATATATATATATATATATATATATATATATATATATATATATTTAGTAATGCATATAAAATATATGCATATGTATGCACATGTATGTATATATACATGGTTCCACCACGTTTGAACATAAAGTGTCAGTTGGGGAATGTTTACCTGAATGTTTGTTTTAGCAAATGTCTTAATTTGTGCATGTTGGTCTTGTCGAAAGTGGGTTCTCCTGGGGGTGTGTATGTATATGTGTTTGTGGGTTGCGTAAAAGGCAGACTGTGTGTGGGTTACAGTTATGTTAGGGGATAGATTTAGTGTGTGTGTGTATATGAGTGTGCGCATGCCCACTTGTGTGTTTGAATGTAGTGTGTGTCTGAGCTGCCTTGTGACTAATGATAGTGTTATGGAAAGGGATTTTCTACAGTTAGGTTAGGAATGGGGTTAAGGTCCCCCCCCACAGCATCATTGTGATATCTGCTAACAACAACCCCATATAGGTTCATAGGTTCATACTAGGCTATCTGCCCTAGGGCATTTATAAGCCTAGCCAGAATGTGTTTGGCTTTCGCCACCCATTTTAAATTTATTTTGCTATGCCCTTTTTCGAGGTTAGTATATTGTGCCTCTGTCTAACAGTGACACAGAAGTGATACCCGGGGTAAACCTATGATCTCCCATCCACTCATCAAGATTCCTCTTGAAGAGAGTCAATGAGGGACTCTGCCTAACCTGGACTGGGATTTTATTCCAGAGTGAAGGGAGCCTCTGGGTTATGAATCTGTCCCTCCAGCATGTCCCATTTATTTCAGTGCTGAGGTTCAAGTCTCTCGAGCACGTAGCTCGATGGTATTTGGATTTTCTGAGGTGCAGCATATCCATTAATTCCGGGTTGGACATGGCTTTATACGTCAGGCACAGATCGCCTCTGAACAGACGGTATGCCACTGAGTAGAGCTGGAGTTTCTTTAACCGGGCAGCATATGGCATCTGTTTGAGCCCTTTGATCCTCTTGGTGAGGTACTTTTGGGGTCTTTCCAGTTGCTGCAGGTGTCTGGTAAGGTACATCCCAAAAGGGGCATTGTACTCAATTATGGGCCTGATGAGGGATGAGTAAAGAGGCACGATGACCTCCCCTGATTTAGATGTGAATCCCTTCATGATTAGGTGGGCTATATAAAATGTTTTTCTAACCACTTTGGCCACGTGGTTGTCAAATGAGAGATTGCTATCAACTTGGGTCCCCAGGTCCCTAATTACTTCTTCTGTACTTAATGGATTACCACCTATGTGGTAATTTGTGGGCACTTTGTTTTGCCAAAGGGGATGACTATACACTTTTGGCATTTAGCTTGAGGCCATGGCTCTGGCACCAGTTGTCTGTTTCTATGAGGCCCTTTTGGAGGATGCTTGTGTCGGCTGGAGAGTCGATTATGGCACCCAGTTTGCAGTCATCTGCGAACTTGGTCAGCCACAGTCCTTCCGTGTTGGCCTGTACCTCCGAGAAATATATACCGAACAAGAGAGGTCCCAGGACTGAGCCTTGTGGGACACCACTTGTAACTGGTTTGGAGTCTGACATGGCTCCAGCAATTCTAACCATGTGGGTTCTGTCCTTGAGCCAGTTTGCAATCCATCTAGTGACATAGGGGTTTATATTTAAGCTGGTGAGCTTATCTATAATGCCTGAGTGGGGTATTGTATCGAAGGCTTTTGCGAGGTCCAGGTAGGCTGTGTGGACCACCCTCCCCTCGTCAATGGCCTTGGTGACTGTTTCAAAGAAATCAACCAGGTTTAAGAGGCAGGATCTGCCCTTAACAAAGCCGAACTGGGTAGGATCCAGTGTCTGTAGGTCCCCAATATCTTTATTTATGAGGTCCATGATGATCCTTTTCATAGCTTTGCAGACCAAGCTAGTCAGGCTTATGGGGCGATAGTTTCCAGGATCCGTTGAGGCACCACCTTTATGGAGAGGGACCACTGTTGCTGTACGCCACTCTTTGGGCACATATCCTGTAGTAAGGCTGAGATTGAACAGTAGTTTTATGTTTGGGTTTAGCTCTTCTTGGAATTCATGTAGGACGCAGCCCGGGACACCGTCTGGTCCCATTGATGCTGTGTTTTTTGCTTTGGAGAGGGCGGCTCTTACCTGAGCATCTGAGATGTCGGGGGGGGGGGCAGCACTCTGCTGGGATAGATATTTGCCCTTTGTTGGGGGGGGAGAAGTTTGCGCTGAACCTGTCAGCTAGGATGTTGGCAATGTCTGTGGGTTCAGTGTATTTGTTGTCATTTTGGACTAATTCTGAGCATATGTGAGAATTACCACCCAGGTTCCTAACATAACTAAAGAAAGCCTTGTGATTATCCTTAGTGTCCTGTGCAATTTTTCTCTCGAAGCTGGCCTTAGACAATTTTATGAGTGCCCGTAGTTTTTTGCTAATACTGATCAGTGATGCCTTCCCTTTTTAGGATTTTGCTCTATCATTTAGTAGCTTCCTCCTTCTATTGTATAGTTTGTTTATGGCTGGGGTCCACCAGACAGGACGTCTGCCTTTGGAGGATTGGGTCTTGGTTTTATTTGGGATCGCATGATCCATGCATTCCTGAAGGTGTTCATAGAATGCGTTTATAAAGGATTCTGCGGTCTGGGCGTATTTTCCACAGGCCGGGGCTTTGAAGGATTCCACCTCGGTTTTGAGGAGTGTGAAATTTGCTTTAGAGAAGTTTTTCACTGTGGTTTTCTGGGCAGGGGGTGGGGTCGGGATGTGAATATCCAGTGAGATTAGTTTATGGTCTGATCTTACCAGTGAGGGATACACTTCTGGTCTGGAGCATAGAGTCCCCATGTTGGTGATGATCAGGTCCAGTATGTTTTCCTCTCTTGTGGGAGTGGTAACAAGTTGTTCCATAGCATTTGAGTTTATAAATTCTAGGAACCTTTGGGCTAGGGTATTGGAGCTAGAGTAATGCTCCCAGTCTATGTTTGGGTAGTTGAAGTCGCCCAATATAATGGTGTTTTATCTTACCTTAGGAATCTTACCTTAGGAAAACTCCTTCTGTAACACTACCACTATTCTGACAAACTAGGCCTTTATTACAAATGGGTTTTGGTGTAAAGATTGGGAAAGGAAATGGCTTTCCTTTTGTGATCTTTTACACTTTTGGTGTTAGGGGTTTTAGATAATAGGAATGTTTGGAATATTTTTACTGATCTTTTTGTATTCAACATTTGGGTATTTTGATCATTCGTAACTCAGTCACACACACAGACACACACACACACACACACGCACATGCACACACACACACGCACGCACACACACACTCACACATGCACGCACACACACACACACGTGTATAAACACATACATACATATATTGTTTGACAAAGTTAGTTGCTATTGTCATAGAATGAAAGGAACATTAAGTAACAAATGTATGTAATTTTCACCATACTGATGCTGGAACACCAGGTAGCATAAACAAGTTTTGCACCACATTCTGACTATACAATACGGTACAACACTGCAACAGTTACATTATTTCAGCTACAGGTGAGTTATCCTACAGCAAGAATTACTCTGAGTGATATGTCAGAAAAGCTTGCATCCAGTACCTCAGCACTATAACTGTTTGCTAAGGGGTGCAAGACATCTCACCTGAACACAGCCACAATGACTGATATAGTACAGAGGGAAAGACCGGAAGCAGAAGCAGGGAAATTTTCAAGTCTGGTTGTTAGAGTAGCTGGAAAATATTTACTTCAACATAAGTTTTCTCTTTAATCCATTATAGCCTTAAGCTGATCCTCCTGCTTAAAACTGCAGCACAAAGTTCTCTGTTTTCCTTGTGGCCTGAAAGTGTGATACAGAGACAAAATAATTAGCTGTGTATATAAGTAAATTACTCTCATATTCTAGTGTGCATTTCAATCCTCATCACCTACCTAGGAGACGTTCAGGCTAGTAGGAGGCAAACCATTTCCCTTTGGTACGTTTGGTAGGGGGCACATGGCCGATGTGAAGTTCAGCTGCAGAGACCTATGGCTGTTACAGATTTACTGTGGCCACAGAGAAGCACGCAGTGCCATGACCTCACCTTCAGTGACCAAGTAGACATGGGCAGGAGAAATAATGTGCATTGTACTTGGTAGACAGTAGATGCTTATGTAACTATAACACCTAGAAATGTGTTACAACATGGAGGAGTCACATGCTGCTAGTCAAACTTATGCTGAAGTAATGGTTTTAAACACTGTGAAGGGGTTACTGGTCTACACACACCATTATAAAGGCACTGCCCTTTGTACACTGCATTTTCACTACCACTGACTGCTAATGTCAGCCATACTGCCTGCTGTCTCTAGCTATCTTGGTGGCCATGCACATTATTTCCCCCCAGTGCACTTAGTTATTAAAACTGTGGGCATGGTGCTGCATGCTTATCTGTCCCCACAGTGAATATGTGACAACCATATGTCTCTGCAGCTAAATTTCACTTCAGCCACTTGTCCCCAGCCAAATACACCACAGGGAACATGGCTCACTGCCTAGCAGCCTGAACCCACTTTGCAGCCTTACAGTTTGGATATTCAAGCTTACAACCTCTTGGTCTTCCAGTTGCTTGAATGCAATAAAGTGAAGTATTCCCCAAACATTTATCAAAAATAATGCAGGAAGTTAATGAATGACTTGCAAATGCAAGGGGAAGCTAATCGCATAACTGTGGAAAATGATATATAATTCATCAGTTTTGGTTTCTATTACTGATATTTACTTTTTTATCTTACTAATGAAGCAGTATTCAGTTTGTATTCCACATACTCAAAAGATCCCTTCCTCTCTTTTAATAACTCCCAAATACCTTGCCTCCCTTAAAATCATAACCTATTGTAAAATAATTTCAAGGGAAATACTAAGTTAGGATGGCAACTTAAAGAAAAAGAACACTTAAAATGGTTACTGTGCATAGGTTCATGGGCGTATACTACGCTAACGACTACGTGAGCCTCTTTAAGCCTAGTCCAGCATCCCAAGAAAGTGACCAAAGGTGAGAATCAAACCCTGTGCCTTGCGTCTGGCAGCACCTTAACTATTATGCCAACTCCCAAACCCTGTCACCCTCAGAGTATGAAAAATGTGACTGCAGCAGCAATGTCTACAACCCCCCATCTTTCTCTTCCAGACTATCTATCCCACCTCTGGAAATAAAACTTAAGTCACTGCTAACAGCAATCACATCTCTGGAGTCTTTTCCCTTTCTGTTGAGATCTGTTCCTGCGAGATCTCCCCAAACATCTAAGAAAAGGAAATTAAATGAACAAAATTTTATATTTCTTTTCTGTCAGTGGGGTCAACAAATCTCTCAAAAACTCTGATCAACATCCCAAAACTAGAATATGAACCTCTATTCCAGAATATCAAGCAGTTTCAGGGCTACAGTATGGCAAGGCTTAGGACAAAGTTTGGCTTTATATATAATGAGCATTCCTGTCAGCAGTTCATAATACGCTTATGAGGTAGTCAGGAGTGACATTATGAGAGCGACCTGAATGGAGACTTGACCGGTGTGGCTAATCAAAGCATGCTGCTTTAAGAAAATGTACTCTGGAAAACTTAAGTTAAATTAACTTGACACCAAGCCAGAATAATTAAGCCATCTTGTGAGCAGCAGTATTTCCCTAACGGCCTATGAATGTACCGCTGACTGCTGGCAGAGAACGGGGACTCTGAGAGAGATGATATTTCAATTCTGATTCACTCTGAGGAGCTTACATCTGAGACATGTTGGATGATGCCCCATGATTCCTAAGCTGCGCTTTGCATGCTATATACAAACAGGCCTCCATCCAGAAGTGGAAATGCTAATACCAGATAATGTCAGAAATGATCTTTTTCTTGAAAATATTTTGAAGAAATGAAAATGGAATGTGTGTAACTTAAGTACAGTACGTTTTTACAAAGAACCAACTTTATTCTTGTGAATTCCTTCTTGACAGTACTAGAAAACAGCTCGTTGAAAAGCGAGAGCTAACACTTTGTGGCATACCAGTAAAGTACTCTCTTTGTGCTAGTCCTGCACACTGCTAAACTGCAGCAAGTGTGATTAAATTCAATGAATGTTATGGAATAAAATAAATATTAGGTAAGTAATAAGCATGGTTTTACCCAAAATAGGCTAGACTGCTACTATAGCAGTTAAAAACAGCTTTTATAAATAAAGCATCGACTGTGACACACAAGTGATGCAGTTCCAAAAACCTCTATATCACAGTACTAAAGGTCACAATGACAGCATCATTACTCTGGTCATCAAACGAGGTCATATATTGTGTTTTCAGTGAGAATAACTGCCAGTCCTTGACATGTAACTGCAGGACTGAAGGCAGCAGATCCATCTGTCCTTTATGATGTATGAGGCTGTCTATTAGCTCTTGGTGCAGTACTGAGGGGGGGGGTCCTAACATCACCCCTCCCCACCATGTATTTACACAAAGCAATGAAGTCACAGCATAAAGGTAGTGTATTATTACCTTCTCATTTCCACAGGTTAGTGGTTCAATCCTGGCCTCCAAATGCTCTTCTATAGATTATGAATTTTTTCTGGGTTCACCAGTACCCTCCATTTCCCTACAACAAACTGCTTAGGATAAAAGGCTAGTCTAGACATACCCTAGAATTCTGCTGGGATTTCAGTCATATGACCACATGGCAAACAGCTGCGAGTGACATCAGTAACTCACCTGGCGATGGAGAAGCACAGTGTAGGTGCACAACACACACGTTCTCTCCTAACTATAATGTCTTTGTAATGTACAGAGCTTTGTAATTCTACTCCAGTATTAGTTAAATGACATCCTGGTTCAGCTTTACTATAGCGTGCAACCTAACCTTAACAATGTTTAAGCACTCTCTATGCTGTTAACATCACATCTGGTGCTATAGCTGGATGTTATTCAACTGATATCCCAACGTAAAAATACCAGCAGAACATGACACGCATTAATTTCAACTCTGTTTCTGTCTATCTACATTACACTAAAAATTATTTAGAAACCAGCTGCTTCCCTTACACAGGGAATATGTAAAGACATGCAGTGATTCATAGCTGCAATACTGGCTTTCAAAGCCGGCACAACACTCCCCTTTTTTTTAATTCTTTGTTTTTGTAGTTAGTAGTACGTGCAGCAGACAAATCTCCAAGCACTACAAAGAATTATGATCAGATCTTCAACCATAACTTAAAATTATATGTTCTTGATATGGATGCCAAGAGTCACCTTGCAAGCAAACTTTTTGGCATCTGTGTTTTGAACACACAATAAGCAAGATACGATCAGTAACCCGATCATAATCCTGTCTGATATTCATGGTAACAGACAGCATATACTTCACATTCTACTGTTTTCACATACAACTTTAAATTGTAAAAGCTTCTCTGTAAACATTCCCCAAAGCTTTTATCAATCGTTGTGTGTATGTGTGGGAGGGGCTGAAAAACAAACGAGAGTATGCCTTCCTAGTCTACCAATTTTTTTCACTCCATCAAACCCTCATCACATGGGAAATGACACAGGAGGCCACCTGCTGGCCATGCCTTATGATTCCCGTCTGTTGTGGAACTTTTCTTTGCAGGTCTCCCTTGTAAATAAACCCTTGGCTTAGTGGGACTAACCCAGTTAACAAACTGAAATATATAAATAAAACACAGTTACACATCCAGTTAAGATTAAAAGGAATATCATTCGAGAAACCAAGATAAATGTGTCTTTGTGGGAGCTGTCACTGCCTGTAGCTATGCTAATTTGATGATTTAATTCTTAAAACAAATCATGGCCAGAGGAAAGAAGGTATTTTAGTTTATGATCAGTCACTAGCATTCATTTGCATATCAATTACAGTGATACACACTGATTATTCTGTTGTTAATTATGAATAATAAACAGAATGATGAACTGAATCTCAGCTCATCTAGCGATTGTGTGACAGCAGTTCCACAGGGCCAGCAACGGCAGGGCTACAGGAGAAATTTATGTGGCTCTTATCACTTGATGAAAAAGCAAATACACTTGAATTCCTCTAGTAATTTATCTGCTGCTTTGAGGAAGAAAGCTTTCATTACACAAAGACACTGCCTGCTCAAGTGAAAAAATGGCAGATGTGGGTGAAATTTGGTAACAAGAGGGAGGAGAATTAAGACAACATTAGGAAAGCAGCAAGTGGGAAATCCGACTTCCTGGTTCCATCCCACTGAGTGCTATACAGATGAGAGATCCTTTGCACATCTAATTACATCCTAAAAGATACCGTCTATAGGAAAGGTGCAAAGAAGTGAGCTAGGATTATAGCATTTTCATCTCTAAGGAATCAAAGCATGTTCCTTAGCGACTTCAGATTTACTATGTGACATTATGCTTCAAACTGTCTTCACTACTTCAAATGATGGGAGACTATCCTTATATATATTTTTTCATTTTTGCATATCTACTTCAAATACACATGTATTTATGTACGTACGTGTGTGTGTGTGTGTGTGTGTGTGTGTATATGTATATGTAGGCATATGTATATATGTATGTATGTGTGTGTATATACCATCCTTCCAAACAACAAGCAGCACTGTAAATCAATTTTCCACAACTTCTTTATTAGAAAAACAATGACAAAGTATTAATGGACCAATATGCTGATATATATATATATATATATATATATATACACACACACACACACACACACACACATACTGTATATATATATATATATATATATATATATATATATATAGGTTCATAGGTTAGTAATAAGCTAACTGCCCTTGTGAGCCATTTTAGGCCTAGCCAATTATCCCTTGTGAGATTCAAACCCTGCACCTTGTTTTTGTAAGGCAACCACCTTAACCATTAAGCCACCCTCCCAACCACATCTTAAGTTGATCTGCCTCCTGTTCTTTAGCATATAATTAATTTAATTTAATAGATCTTACCTACTTAATATTTTCACTGTAGCTATCAAATACATTTTTTCTACTATAGTGCTACACAGTTATCAGATGCTACACAGAGCTTATAAAAACTTTTCACCCTTTCCATAGCAGAGGATGGTTTTGATTCATCGACCTCTGAGTTATGGGCCCAGAACGCTTCCACTGCACCACTCTGCTGGTCTTTCCACATCTATATCCACGTCTATATCCACATCTAATGCAAAAGTACCATATTTGCTATGTAAACATTATTTACGCTGTATTAACACTAACCAATCAAAGCTATTCAAATGTTTCTAAAACTGGAAACAATTGTTAACAACTATGTATTTATGGAACTTTTCTCCCTGGGTATCCATAGAAAAGGGGTAGGCTTCTGCCCAGTTGGGCTATCCGATACACAAATGCAATGAATGAATAAATAAATAAATAATAAGTGAAGCATTAAACAATGATACCTACTGAATCCCTTGACGCTTGTCCTGTTTATGAAATATTGTGATTTTAGTATATATAGGCTGCATTTCTTGCATTTGAATCAATTCTACTCAGAAATCTTGCTGAACTGGTTGTAGAACTCATGTAGTCATTTACGTGTTTCTAAGGGGTACTGAGACAGGGGAAGGGATAACAGCTAACTGCAATTACTTTCAAGGTCTCAGGCTGTATTTTGTTTTTCCAATGGGTATTATTACTAGACTGTTCCCTTCTTAGTGATTTTTGCAATCAAACTGATATGAAAGGATCATTCCCTACATAGTGGTGTCATACTGGGAGTACAAATCCGCTGACTCCATGAGCAGGACACATATCTACTTTCTCTCATTCCCTACATAGTGGTGTCATACTGGGAGTACAACTCCTTTGACTCCACGACTAGGACACATATCTACTTTCTGTCATTCCCTACATAATGGTATCATACTGGGAGTACAACTCCTCTGACTCCATGAGTAGGACACATATCTACTTTCTGTCATTCCCTACATAATGGTGTCATACTGGGAGTACAACTCCTCTGACTCCACGAGCAGGACACATATCTACTTTCTGTCATTCCCTACATAATGGTGTCATACTGGGAGTACAACTCCTTTAACTCCATGACTAGGAAATATCTACTTTCTGTCATTCCCTACATAATGGTGTCATACTGGAAGTACAACTCCTTTGACTCCACAAGCAGGACACATATCTACTTTCTGTCATTCCCTACATAATGGTGTCATACTGGGAGTACAACTCCTTTGACTCCACAAGCAGGACATATCTACTTTCTGTCATTCCCTACATAATGGTGTCATACTGGAAGTACAACTCCTTTGACTCCACGACTAGGACACATATCTACTTTCTGTCATTCCCTACATAATGGTGTCATACTGGGAGTACAACTCCTTTGACTCCACGAGTAGGACATATCTACTTTCTGTAAAGGATGACCTTGTTTTACTTTTCTTTTTTAGATCAAAAGTATCATCATCTGCTAATTGACTAAATACGCTTTCCTGAATTTAGATTTAAATAGCATTACTGGTTAATTTCATAAGTTCTAAATAATGAAGTGCCCTACACAATAAACACATTAGCTGTATAAACGTTTTGATATTTATCTGGCAGCTTTGGATTTTTATCAAAGAGCTATCCTGCAAGGGGGGAGGATCTTTTTCATCCTGATTATATATACCCAGGCTAGCTTTCTTAAATTAGTGATGGATGAAGAAAAGGTACAAATCTTGTTTGTCCAAAGTTATTTTTAGGCATCCTGTCAACTTAGGGGAGGCAATCTCTAAATCAGGTGAGTATTTGCTTTTAAAAATACCGTTGAAAGTGTAATGAGGTGGAGTTAATGTGCATTTTATATCAGGGACTGTAACCAGTTCTACTGACGTATTTTTGCATGAAGAGGTGCTGCCAACTGAACCTCAACAGGTACCTGAAAAGGTTCACACCGCTATATTCTATCAGCAGACCACAGTCAGTCCAACAAAGGCACCAACTTTAGACCCTGCATCCATATGTGGCTTGTTGTACAAAACTAAAACAGGTTCATAAGTACTTACTAAGCTAGTGACCGGTGAGGATCTTCAGAAGCCTAGCCATGCATTCCAATGCGTTTATAGCCCTAGCATTTTTAGTATGATTAACCCAGCCATTTAAATGCTACCCCTGTCCATAATGGACAAGGGTGCCAATCTGGGGCAAACTTGCAGTTTCCCATCCTGTCATCCAGATTATGTTTGAATAAAGTAAGAGACGTACTTTGCTTTACATGGAGAGGAAGTTGATTGTAAACAAATGGTATTCTCTGTGAGACATAACCATCCCTCCAACATGTTCTATTTAAATTGCAGAAGACACTGAGATCTCTTGAGCAGTTGTTTCTGCCACTACTGGACTTGTGGATGTGCAGTAGATCTGAAACAATGGGGTCAGTAGAGGCTCTGTAATCACAGCAGAGATAATCCCTCAGTAGCCTATAAGAAACCGAAAAAAGGGATAGGCCTTTCAAATGAGTACTGCATCTTTTGTGATTTAGGCCCTTGATTTTTTAGTGAGAAAATGTTGTGGTCACTAGTTGTGTCAGGTATTTGGACAGGTACATCCAAAAGGGGGCATTATACTTGATGATTGGCCTAATAAGTGCAGAATACACTAGAATGATCATCACCTTAGTCCTGAATGCCATAACCTTACTAATTATAACACTGGATATGTGGTGAACAAAAGACAGGTCATTGCCCACATGGATTCTCAGGTCCCGCAATACTGGGTCATTTAATAGGTGTGTGTTATTGATGTGATAGTTGCAAGGAATACGGAGCTTGCCAAAGTATACAATTATACATTTTTTTGGTGTTAAGTTTTAGGCCATGGCTTTGGCACCAGCTATTTCTTTGAGAAAGGCCTTCCTGAAGGATCATGGTATATTCTACAGAATTTAAGATGTTATAAGCAAACTTGGTCAGCCACAAGCTCTTAATATTAGCTTTGAACACTGAGAAGAAGATGCCAAATAGGACTGGCCCAAGGATTCAACCCTGAGTTACACCACTAGTGATGGGTCTTTTGGAGGAGGTAGAGCCACCCATCCTAATTTCATTGGTTCTATCTGTGAGACACTTTGCTATCTAATGAGTTATCCAGGGATTTACATTTAGCTCCATGAGTTTATTGACTATGCCTGAGGTGGAGATGGGGTCAAATGTCTTTGCAAGGCCTAGATATCAGGTGTGTACAGATTTTCCCTCATCTAGTGCTTTAGTAAGCTTTTCTAGGAAGCTGATCAAACTAAGGACCTACCCTTGACAAAACAAAACTGTCTCAAGTCAAGAGTTTGTAGGCTTGTATTTATTAATTTCATAATGACCCTTTTCCTACCCTAACAAATGAATGCTGTCAGGCTTATAGATCTATAGTTGCCTGGGTCAGTTGATGGCCCACCTTGTTCAGGGGGATGACTGTTGCAGTCCTCCACTCATCTGATACAAACCCTGATAGGAGGCTGCTACTGAAAAGCCTCTGTAGGGATGGGTTTGACAGGTCCTGTTTTAGGCTGACCAGTAGGCAACCTAGTATGTTATCAGGCCCCACAGAACCATTGTTTTTTGTCTCTGACAGTGCTTTGATGTCTTGTTCCTAGGAGATTTAGGAGGGGGGTACAGAAGCTGGTATGTGACCTGTGAGAGTGTGTGTGTGTGTGTGTGTGTGTGTGTGTGTGTGTGTGTGTGTGTGTGTGTGTGTGTGTGTGTGTGTGTGTGTGTGTGTGTGTGTGAGAGTTAGATCTTAATTTATTCACTAGTAGACTGGCTATGTCCTCATGATTAGAGTATGTAATACAATTTATTATTAGCTTTGTGCAGTTTTGGGCATTATTTCTGAGGTTTCTAACATAGTTAAAGAGGTCTTAGTGATTATTTCTTGCCTGGGTGGCTATATTTGACCTTATATATAGCTTTGGTAGATTTGATGAGGGATCAGAATTCCCTGTTAAGTTTGGCAGCAGCACTTTTGGCATTTGGAGGAATACATTTATTTTTACATACGGTGATCTTTCCCCCCAGAACCTGTTTATATCTGGGTTCTACCACTGGGGTTTATTTTTAAATGTGACATTATATTTATTTTGGAGGGGGGACAGATACTTCTATGCAGCTATTTACATAATTTGGCAGGGAAGGACTTCGCATTCATGGAATGGTGATAAAGATGGAAAAGAACTTTGAATCTTGCCAAGTTATCACTCAGTTTTAGATTTGCTTTAGCAGAATCTTTAAATATCAAGTTATTGGAGGATGCATCAAGCTTCAGTCTAATAAAGAATGTGACTGATTTATGGTCCGACTTAACTAGGGTGGATTTCACAACTGGTAGTGAGCAGAAAGAATAACATCTTCTGGAAAGATTTTGTAGTCAAAGAAGGCTTGTATTAATGGTGTGGTTGAATTAGAAGAATGAATAAATGGAGAGTCCAGGTTGATAAAGAAGTGGTAAAGCATGATTTATTGTTTAATAGCTTCGTCAGATCATAAAAACAGAATGGTCATAAAACATTTAAATACACAGAACAACCAATCGAAATTCACTCTAGACATACAATCCCTCTTTACCATAATACCCAATGATGTGGGGGTAATGTCAGTACAGAGGTATCTATACACACACAGTGAGTTTCACCATGAAGACATTGATCTCATCAGTCTGTTCCTGGAAACCATATTAGAGAATATGCATTTGATAATGAAATCTATTTACAACGTCATGGCTATGGGCACTTCTTGTGCCAGTAGCTACGCCAACATGTTTATGGCACTGTGGCAAGAAGACGTTCTATTTAAGATGGATTTATATTCTAGATATGTGAGCTTCTATCAACGTTTTGTCGATGACCTCTTTCTAGTGTGGAGAGGTACTACTGAGGGTTTGAGTGAATTCTCAGTAGCTTTGAATGAGAGGTTTGACTATCTAAAATTTACCATGAATTATTCACAGTTGAGAATAGAGTTTTTAGATGTATTTGTAGAGAGACTTGGAAGTGGAATGATTAACACAGGTGTATACAGGAAGAAATGCTATAGGAATACCCTGCTGCATAGAAGCAGTATGCACCCAGGATATACCTTCAAGAATATAACCAAGGGACAAGGTATGAGAGTGTCCAGATTAAATGCTTCAGATGGAGGCTTTCAGCAGGAGCTATCCACTCTGAAAGATATGTTGATTGACAGAGGTTATAGTCAGCAAGAGTTAGAGAGCAGCCTAGTGGACCTGAATGAGCTGAGGAAAGATAGGGCAAAACCCTATTTTTCGCCACATCTTGGAACAGATAATCGGCATGTTAGAATACCACATTCCAATAAGTTGAAAATACCCATGTACTTTACCACAGACATCAAACCAATTTCAGATATTATCAGGAAGAATTGGCGGGTCTTAACCACAGATCCACAGGTTAGGTGTATTGGTGGTGATGAACCAACCTTTTTATTTAAGAATAAACACAATTTAAAAAGGTTACTCTGTCATAATAAAAGAAGTGACAGAAGTCTGGATGGAGAGGCAGGTACTAAGCCATGTGGTAACTGCAATTTCTGTGGTTATATAGATACCACAGGTATCTTTATACATCCAGATTCTGGCCAGAGGTTTGAATTTAGGGTGCATGCGAATTTTAGAACACATAATGTTGTCTACCTTGCTGTATGTGAACTCTGTAGATCATTTTATTTTGGTAAGACCAACCGGATGCTCCGAGAAAGGATGACGGAGCATATGTATAGCATTAGGATTAAGTATAACAAGAATGCCCTGTCGAAACATGTGATTATAGCTGGTGATGACCACCACTTCAAGTTTATGGTTATTGAGGAGGTGATTCCAACTGTAAGTGAGGTAGACATCAGGAATGTTACTGAGAGCAATTAGGTCAGATGGATCTTGAGGCTGAGAACCGATAGAGGGAGGGGCCTGAATGAGAGGGCATCTATTAAACCAACTTTGAAACAAAGGAAGCTATCCATAGCTGTACAATATTAATTGTGGTTGACGTTATATACACCCTTATGCTTCTTGCATTTTGTATATGCATTCTAGTTATATTTGTTTAGATGGATGCATGCTATTGATTTTTGACTACTGAACTCTGGGCTTGCATAGATCAGTGGTGACAGTATTGGCATATATGTTTTAATTTAATTTTTACATTTTTACATTTTGTATATTCGTTTGCTGTACACATTTTGTATTTGTATTTGTATATATGTTCTAATTTGTCAAAATGGATAATTGTCTTTGATTGCTTATTAATGAGACTTTGGCACCACATAAAGTAACAGTGATAGTACTGATTTTATGTTTTTCAGTTTATATTTAATGAATTGTGTATGCATATAGATATATATATTTTGAATACATAGGGACACGTGCATTAAACACCCTGTTTTTTATCACTGTTTATTTTATTTTATATGACTTTTATATGCATTTTGAGAAGTCTCTTACTCCAATATAAGATAGATGAAGTTTCTCAATAGATTATTTTTGATATGGCCTGAGAAACATGTTTATTACTCAAGATGAACTATGCATATCCATATATATATATATATATATATATATATATATATATATATATATATATATATATGTATATATACATATACACATTTATAGTTTGTTTTTATAGTAAGTAGAAATATATTTATTCTTGTATTTTTTATTTTTGGATATGTTTAACATGTGTTTTACTACTTTCTGATATGCACACTATGCATTTTACATTTATGTTAGTTTTCAGGATGATTAGAGTGGGCTCAGCTTGGCTGTGATGTAATTGTTTAGTGAATTTCGATTGGTTGTTCCATGTATTTAAATGTTTTATGACCATTCTGTTTTTATGGTCTGACTAAGCTATTAGTGAAAGCGCTTACCGATGTGAATAAAATATGTATTTTTATGCCAGGAATGTTTATTTCCTGCCTGGTTTGTGGACTGCTCTTAGATCTATCATTACTTTCACTTGTGTTTGTTTTACTGTGGGCAGTTCCACATTTATCCTTTACGGTGCGGTGTTGTTTCTGTGTGCCATTTTAATGATTTATATTTCATTTATTAATTTGCATGTGTTAATCAGGAATGTCCAAGCTGAGAAGCCCTGTTCTCAGTGGAGTCCTCCTAAGTGTAACTTCCAGACACCACATAATAAATACGAGATTTATGCTGTCTGATGGAGGTGGTTTTGGAAAATATTTTTTTATGTTTTTTATAAATATTATCAACATTTAAAGGGTGTAGCGATAGGGGCTTCTGTAGGACCTTCTTTTGCTAATCTGGTACTTGGAAGGTGGAAGTAGTATCTGCCCTCTGTGGAAAACTTCTCTAAAATGTAATTTTATAAATGATTTATAGATGGCCTGTTCGTTATTTGGACAGGGGACCCAAACAGAATTGGAGAAGTTTGTTGAGGCCATTAATAAGACGACAGTTTTTAAAGTTTACTGTTGGTAATACTGGGGTGCACACATATTTTCTTGATGCTGAAATACATGTATTAACAGAGCTATGTAAATGTAGGAGTAAAATACATAGGATGAATATGTTTGCAAACAGTTAATGTACATTTTTCTAGTAGCCACCCCTATTTCATGAAATGGAATATTCCAAAGGGATAGTTTATAAGGGCCTCTGGGTTAACTTCTAATGATGATGACTTTTTCATGAAGTTATGTTTATAACTAAATTGTTTTTGGAAAGGGGATATACTATTAAGCTACTTAAGAATATTTTAGACTAAGCTTTAGTGTTCAGAAATACTAGATTTGCACCTATTCTAACTAATGGTTTAGAAATTATCAAAGACAAACTGATTCAACATCAAGTAGAGATAAGTAGGCTTAATTTAGAGATAACAGTAGATATTTCAGATATTTTTTCTTCTGACCTGGAATTAATGGAATGTGTGGGTATTAACCAAAGTTTGGGTTTAAGAAGGGTAGAACTTTAAAGTTTATGTTAGAATCTGATACTACCTTAGTTAGTACATTTTTTACTAACAAAAAAGTGGGTACCTACAAGTATGGGTTTTGTAGGTATATTTTAGAAGGGCCTCGTGTGTGTGTGTGTATATATATATATATATATATATATATATATATATATATATATATATACATATATATATATATACATATATATATATATATATCTACATCTATACATATGCACACTGGTCATTTAAATTACACTGTGCCAATTATTAAGCATTATGATTGTAATTATTAAGGTATAATATATATGGACAAATGTGATAGATGCCCTTGTTTTTACATGGGTATGACCACTTGTAGGCTTAAGACTAGGATATGAGAACATTTATAGTCTATTAGAACCAAGGACATCAACAACGCATTATATAAGCATACACTCAATTGTGACAAGTTATTTTGGAGGAAAGTTGAAATTTTATTTTAGTATATTAGATCAAGAACCCAGTGATTACAGGGGTGGTGATTACAGAAATGCATTAGAAATGACAGACACTAAGTGGCAAGTTAAACTGCAGGTGGATAAGTATCCGGGGAGTAATGGTATTATTAACATTAAGTGTTCTTTAAAAGTTAGAAAAAGTATGAAATTAAAATTATGCTGAACATTTTTTGTTTTATAGCAGTTATTTATACACATTTTGTGTTGGTTAAGTATCTTTTTAACTTAATAAGCTTTATTTGTTGATTGGATGATTTACTTCAATAGTCTTGCACATTCATATAAAAGGGGCTGGACTGTAGTATTTTATTTATTCTGATGAAGTCTGGAGTGACTAACCAGATAAAAGTAATAAATAAATCAATTATTGTATTATTTCTTTGTGGTGTTGGTCACTATATGGTGATTTTGTGTGTGTGTAAGAACTATGTATGTTGTGTGGTTGGAAGTGCACCATGGATGCCATCAATACTAGACAAAATTAAAGGCCGAGTTCCCATCTTGTTGTTCTTTCAACTCTGACTTGACATCTGGTTTTCAACGCTATTTGAAAGGGGACATTTGGCTTTCAATTCCAATTAGCTCTCAACTGTTCCATTCAACTGAAGGCAACCACAAATTCTACTCACTTGTATTTTATACCCATTTGCTTCAACCATGGAGGAAGACTTGTAAATATATACAAACTGGGAGGGCTTACACACAAGATACAGACTTAGTTACCCGACCTAGTCTTTCTCTTTCTTATATTTTACTCTTCTTGCTTTTCTCTTACTCCCTCTTTGCTACCATCTTGAATTAGTAAAATGTATCACTTAACTGTCCTCTTTCTCCTTCTTTGCTTCCATCTTGAATTAGTAAAATGTATCACTTAACTGTCTTAAATATAAACTGTACACTGTTACAACACCTCTGTAGGCATTACTGTAAAAATCCTCATGTATTCTCTAAATGTCAACTCTGTACCTGTAGTCTTTTACCCAGCTTGTAGCCCACCTACCCAATTAACAAATGCATAATAAAAATTAAATAAATTAATAAGTTCATTTTGGGGGGTGCTTTATTGGGAGTTTATTCCAAACTTAGCAATGCCAAACATAATTTTAATAAAAAGAAATGTACACATGTCCGAAAAATTCAATCAGATTTTGTAGAAAACATCTCCAAATGATGACATGGTTATGGAAGAATAGCTCATAAAATATAACAGCACATGTTCAAATAACCATTGTATAAAAGTGAGATAATGTGAAAACTCCAGCTAGCACAGCAGATGGAATCCTAGTCAGTGGATGAGAGGAGCAGAAAAGAGAGGGGACAACATAAGAAATGGCTGTAGCAACCCACATTTTTTTCTGCCAGGAATTGCCTTATAAAACATATGAAGTGATAACGAACATTGGGTTGCAGGGTTCAAAAGAAGAAAAGAACTGAAAGTGAAATTACCAGTGAATGTTTGAAGAAAAAATAGCACTAGTTTTGTTTCTGTGCCATCTAGATGCAGACGCAAATTCCTCAGCTAGTCCTTAAGGAAAATAAAATAATTTTGCAATTTAGTATTGACCCGTATTACAGAGGAAGTGGCCACCATGATTGTGTAGTTGTACGGTATTAATTTTGATCCCCCACTGTGATGAGCCATATCATTCACATATATTGTAAATAGCAGAGGACAGAGTACTTAACCCTGCTGTATGCCTATGTTCACAGGAAGGAAGTGAGCTGTTCCACTTGACAAACTACTTTTGCACAACTTTAAGTGTGAAACCAGAATTATCAGTGACTCCCATAAGCCTATGATGACCCACTGACACATCATGATGAAGGTTTTCAAGAAGAAATACAGAACCGACACAGCTGGGCTCTGTGGCACAGAGGGATGGAGCCTTGACAGTGACTCGGGTGACCAGGTTTCAATTAGTGGCCCAATCACTACAGAAGGCTGGGTTTAGCATAATGGTTAAGGTCTTCACCTCAAAGACACAGGGTACAGGGTTTGATTCTGTCCTCAGATTATTAGCTAGGCTTAAAATGGCCATTCAGGGCAGTCAGCCTGTATTCACCTATGCCCCCATAAGAAGCCAAAACAGCAAGGGAGAAGAAGAGTGAAGGGGTGTGGCCTTTTCACCTCTCCTGAGGGATGAGGAGGAAGTGTTGCAGGCATTTAATGAGCACAGTGGGAAGTGTAGTTTTACAAGTGGAGACTGTAGAAACCACTTTGCATGACCCAGGAAGGTGGGTGGGACTGCTTTTTGGCAACATCTCTTACCAAAGTGAGGCATGACTTGTGAGGAAAAGCCACTGCACATCCTCATCTCTCAAATAACTAACCATTCATGAGGATTGTAAAGCCACAAAACAGAAAACCCTCAAACCACCCCAATGGTTGCCTAAATAATGGCCTCTGTCAGCACTCTCTTGCCTCATTGACGATGGAATGAATGAATAGATAGGCCAAAATTAGGCTGATGACTGGCAGGCAGCAGGAGTAAAAAGGAAAACAAAATGGTCCTGTAATCTGTGAGTGTAGATGTTTATGAAGAGGATTGTGGACCAGAAGAATGGACTATTAGAATGGATGGTGGACAAGTACCCAACAAGGGATGTACCATGGAGATATGTGACAGAATGCTGAGTGTGCTTACAAAGCAGAATAGAGGGGCTTACACTACATTTGCTTGAGGACAGGAGAATGTAACTTCTGAACAGCCCCCCCCCCCCTTTTTTTAAAAGCACATATTACAAGTGTAAACAAAAGGTCTGTTTTGCACTTCTTGCCAATGCTCTGAACATACTCACTTTCACTATTATCGTGCACTGACTGACAATGGTCTCACATACTCACTTTCACTATTATCTTGTGCATGTCCTGAAAAGTTATTTAAACTTATTATACACAATAAGAGGCTGCCTCAACTCCTTTTGCATAAAAAAAAAACATTTCACTAATACACCCATCAACCAATATTTTCCCAGCTGCAAAACTGTACAAATACTTGATGCCTTCAGTACTGTTCACTTCCTTTTACATTAATATTATGCCATAATAAATCATAGCATGCATGCTATCGCAAAAGCATGCCTTTCAGCCAGCATATAAACTAGCCCTACTTCTTGCTTTCATTTCTACTCAGAAAGGCAGCACTCATTTGCCTTAATACAACTATTTTATTTATTTATTTTTTACCCTCAGCCCTATCTCTGCTAGGCCACTTCACATTTCAAATACGGAAACAATTAATTGCTCAATACTTTCACCAAAATGTTGTACTTTACATTTAATATGCCTTTAAATTTTAAAAATTACCCTTTCGCAAGATGTAAATACCTTCAGCATTCTCCCCACCACCCTCTGTGTTCTCCTATAAAACTTCAGTTAAATGATCTTTAAGTCACCATATAATTAGTTTGTGCAGGCCACCAAAAGACCATTAGCCCCTCGAAAACCTACAGATCTGGCCATTAAACATCCATTTTCTGCTACTTTTACCCCCATCATTACATCAATATCATTTATCCTACATGCTTGTTCTGGCACGATACGATGTCACCTCCTTAAGTATAGGAGTGTCACAGCCTACCCCTTTTTTTTTCAATAATTTAACTTCTAGTACTGACTATTTTAACAGCTTCTCTACACTTTTATTTCTTTACTTTCCCTCCCTTTATGGTATCCATTAAAAGGACAAGCTACATATTTATTTTCTTACGAAAAGGCAAGCTGTGCTGTAAATATTAAAATGTCTACATTAGTCTTTAAGCTTTCACCCTTGCTTTTAACGCTCTCTCTCTTCCCCCTACTTTCATGGAACTGTTCCACTTCTGTTTTCATTTCCAACAACTACTTCCCCCAGTTTGTACATAAAACATATTTTTCTCAGCATCTACATTTACCTAAACCCATTAAAATGTCTTCATATTTTAACAAATATCATCATTCCTATTTTTCTGGCATTAAAATCCATCTTCCTAACATAAACATAACAATTTTTACCACCACTTCTGGAAAAGCATCTGCCTAATATTATTTTTCTTAAATCTTGAACACCCTACTATTAGGTCATCCATGCTAACCCTCTCCCTCAAACAAACCTTCCACACTATGATTTGTAACACAATATTCTTCTAACATAACCACCATCTTCATCCATAAATTAAAAAAGACATTATGTATACTATTAATCACCTTGTTTTAAGAACCCCATTAAGTATGAGTTAAATACAGTAAACCAGTTGTGCTGTATATATTAAGAGGTCTAACATCAATTTCCCCTTCGCTATAGTCTCTGTTTACTAAATGCATAGCCATATATAAAAGTTTCCACTTTTTTATTTCACGCATCACTTGTTATTTATTGCAGGGTAGATTAGTAAACATAACATAAAAGCTAAATTAAGTAAATCAGTTTTCGTTTACAATTCTGCTAATCAAAGTCTAATATTTCCCATCTGCTCAACACAACGTTCCCTATTTCTCAGTCTTCTTGATATTCTTTTCATTTAGAATGCCGAAACACACAAACTGCATTGTAACATACCCTACCGCCATTATTTCTGAGGTGCCTCCGTCACACCCAACCACCTAGCACCCTTCTCTGAAACAGTACTTTCATACTGTTATCATTACAGGAAGCATTTTTTTTTTTTTTTTTCTTGATATTTTTCTGTCACCCTTCACCCTTTTTAACTTTGGTTTATCTGCCTGTACTGCCTTCAAGCCCTTCTCCTCTCCCACTCCACCAAATTATGCTGTAAAACTCAAATACTAAATCTATTTTGCTGTAGTAAACTGAGTTTGGAAATTTCTTCGTAAACACCCAGCTAAAATATGTCTTGTAACAGGAAATAAAATCGAACTCTCTCACTAATTGCCAGTGGCACAAAGGTTTTGCTCTCTCTCTCTTTCCTTTCACACCCTCCATTTCATTTGTTTCCTAAGATTCTTTTGCATACTAAATAATCCTACAGATTCCCTTTCTGTTTTCCTTATTTATGTCATAAAAAAACTTTTACTACTCATCACTTATGTGTTTACTTTACTAATCCCTATCTATTGCACTTGTACTTACTTGCAGAAAGGTATAGTTCCCCCTACTTAATGATCCTTGTTACTACATAACCCACACATTCTGGTATCACACTTTTCTTCTTTATGGTTTACATGCCCAAGTATCATACACTGACTTACTTCATAAGGCTCTTCAGCCCATACGAAAACAACCTTCAGACTGACCAGCATAGACACAAACCTATGGTTTCCTAGAAAGAATGTAAATGAAGAACAAACAGTACATCTTCCATTTGTTTTTAACATTACTTTGCACTTCTGTCTACCCAAACTTCTAGTTAGATAAAATTTGGTCAGGGTTTAGGCAGCCTGATGGTATAGAGTGACACAGCCCTGACTCAGATCAAGGTGATCCAGGATCAAGTAGTGCATCAGGCAGTGGAGAAGCCAGCTAGGGAAGTTGGGAGGAGGCAGACAATAGCACCTCCTACATCATGGGATGAGGAAGGCTGTCCAACCAGCTTGTGATGGCAACTCCTAGTGAATGCTGGGAGATCACACCAAGAGCACTATGGTCAACCACACACACACATGGACTCGTTAGGCAATGATTGATGGAAACACGCATGTCAGGTGGCCTCGCCACTACAATCTCCAACTTTGGTGGAAGCATGTGGAAGGGTAACCATGCACACTAGTCCTACAAAGGCAGATTAAAGACTGTTTAATAGTGACCTGATGATAAGATCATAAGGTGCTTTCATCCACAGACAGCCTCCCACCCCTAAGAGCAGTTGTAGTGATTTTGTTGACTATGAGCACTCCTTAATGTTGCAAAGAAATAAATTACATGTACTTTATGGGTAGCTTTGGCTTAGCTACATGAAACTGTATAACAATCATTAGCATTGTACCATAAATTCAGGCATATGTAGCACAGTTTAAATAGATGGGTATTTATGAGAGCATAATAAACATTAACCACCTGATAATATATGCTACGTCAATTTGCACAATCTCTGAAAAATTTTAAAAATCATCTGAATTAGCTACATCTATTTCTGGTGCACAGGTTGCTGTTAACAATCAACTTTGCATTTCAGTGCTTTGTCTATAAATGCACTGTCTGCTGCCCTTGAAGAATAAATTGCCCTGTTACATTAAAAAGCTGGTGACATTGCTACAATATTTCTTGAACCACATCAGCTATGCAAGTAGTGAATGGCTGTCTGTCAACAAGAACAGGTTCATAATTACTAGACATGCAGTCCAGGTGACCACTAAAGAGCCTAGCCTATATACCGAATTGCTTCAAAGCACTGTCTGGCTAAGTGACTTGCTCAGTGTTACATAGTAGGTAAATGAAGGTGGAAAGATTCAGACCTGCACCCTTCTCACAGGAAGGAACTCATAACAAGTTGGGACTTTACTTCTCTGTGCTAACTGACAGAGTAACCGTTTTAAATAAATGCAGAAACTCCTTGCAATCCAAACTTGAAGAGAAGACTGTCACATTAATATAAAAACAATGACTGCATAATGGATGCTGAAGATCAGACAGTTCTGATCATCCCTCCAGATAATGCAGTCTGTATAACTTGACAAATGTCAACACCTTTGCAGTTGCTGGATTATATAAACTGCAAAAATATACTACTAAAATGTATCATATTTACACTAATAAAATACAGCTCATTCAGACTACATTACGCAATCCAGGCCTATTAATGAATTAAATAATTCTTTAATGTAATGAAAAAAAAGAGCAAAACAATTAAAAACAATATAAATGCTGCCTCAGCTTTTGCTCAAGAACCCACAAGTCATATAAAAAATCAGAAATATTACTATATACACCACATTGTTTGGTGGTGGGTGGGGCTTACATGCTTGCAGGATACCGGCATTGCATTTTTGACCTCCCTATGTCTTCTCTGTCATTAAAAATATCTATCCCCTCTGACATCACTCAGTGTATGTCTGACCTATTTGGATGGCTGATAATGCCGTATTCTTGCAGCACACATCTCCATAGGCAACAGAGCCAGATCATGGACAAATGAGGCACTATGCTGGGTAATGAATCAGGCCATTACCAGCCATACCAATATCCCATTATTTAGCTCTCTCTCCCCAGGTACCATAAACATTGTTCAAACCTGCCAGTGCATATTCAATTTGTTCCTTACATTTACAATTATCACAGAGATTTTGATTTCATTTATTATTTAGAAAACAGTTATCCACACCTCAGTGGAACTCCAGAAGAGAGGAAACAGTAGATGGGCATAACACAGTTTTAATGCAGTAAGAAAGCACAACACATAAATGATACTCCTTGAAAATATGTTTTTGTCCTCAACTTCATCAGATACAACTAACAAACTAAATTACGTACCTTAAATACTTCAATTAAATATAAATTCACCAATAAAAACAGTGTATCACTAAAATTAACATGTCATAGGCTCTACTCACAATCCTTTTCACCTCCACTAACATAAATAACTTCATTTACAACAATTCTACACCCCCTCTGGAGGTCAGAAAGGATACGGAACTTACAACCTGTATACCAGCAATAGGATGAGAGGAGAGGGGGAGATTTTGAGTGAAAATAGGTTGAATTCTGTTACAGTGAAGGAGGGTTTTAAAAATTCCTACCAAGGATTTAATATTTTTAACTACAGTGAAGTGGAAGTGGAAACACAACACTTTCAACTCCTCTCTAAGGGGCTGAATTTTGTTCCGACCAGAAAATGTGACTTGAGTAAGACAATTATTGATGTTAAACTGTTTTTGAGAAAAATTAACTTTCAATTGGTCTTTGATGAGATACTGGGAATGAGAGATAGTGACACGAGTTTACAAAAAAGAAGTGTCTACAACCCACCTCTACATCCCCAGTTGAAAAACCTAGAACATTCCATTGAACATGAACTCAGAGCAACGATGAGTAAGAATAGGTTCCCCTCTAACTTAACTCAGGTGGAAAAGGAAACTTTAGTTGAGTTGAAGAATAACCAGCAACTAATGGTTATGAAGCCTGACAAGGGGATTGTTTTAATTAATAATGTGATGTATGAGGCAAAAATGTTGGAACACTTATATGATGAGAATAAATATTCCCAAGTCTCTATTAATGAAATTAACATAGCCTACAAAAAGATATATGTGGCTTTGTATGATTTATTATTGGAATGTTTTATAGATAAGAAGCTATTCAAATTTTTGCACAATCCATGCCCACGAGTTCCTTCTACATTTGGGATACCAAAAACTCACAAAAATGTCCATGACCTACCCCTAATGCCGATTGTGGCTGCAGAGGGATCTGTCAAATCCCCTTTGGCAAGGTACTTAGATGTAAAACTAAAACATTTGGTAATGACAAATGAGATGTTGTTAAAGGACTCATGGGATTTTATAAGGTGTATTAAGCAAGAAATTTTTAGTGAGGATTTAATTTTCATCACTATAGACATTGTGGATTTATTTGGCTCAATACCTCATGCTATTGGCATTGAAAGGCTTGAGGAATACTTAAGAGAAGATACAAATTTAAACCCTGATGAGATACATATTTGTATGCAATTGATGGAATTGGTTTTAAAAAATAATTACGTTTTCTTTCAGGGAGAATTTTTTCAACAGACCAGTGGAGTGGCACTGGGGGCAAGGTGTGCCCTGATGTATGCCAACCTGATACTAATGGTGTGGGGATACAAATGGTGTGGGAGAAGAAGTTTGTTTTGAATAGTATATACAAGGATTGCTGGGTATTTTGCAAACTGTTTTTAGACAATATTTGTATCTTTTGGAAAGGAACATTTCAAACATTCATGGAATTTAATCAGTACATTTCTGAATCTACTGAATTTTTAAGGTTTACATACAATAGTGGCCATAAAGAAATTGCATACTTAGACGTCACTATTTTCAAGGAAGGTAATAAATTTAATTCAAGGGTATACAGGAAGAAGACATACTCTAATTCTATTCTACATTATGCTAGTGCTCATCCTTTCCATCAGAAGAAAGGCATTATAAAAGGGCAATTTGTAAGAATTAGTAGAATGACTTTGAATGATGAAGAATTTAGAAAGGAATGTGATGTGTTACATGGGATGTTTTGTGAACATGGATACCCAGAAACTTTAATTACCCAAGTGAAACAGGAGGTGGCTAGTGAGAGGACAGGCAAATATGCCCCAGTCTTGGGAATTCCCGAATTTAGCCCTGTGTGTGATCATTTAAGTTTGAAAGAAAATAAGAATGAGGGGAACTTTGGTTCGGCATTCATCACGGATTTTACTGGGGGTGCCAATGTTGTATGTAGAACCATCGAAAGGGAATGAACTAGGTCCAGTAGAGTCAGTGACCTTAAACTAGACTTTAAAATCCCTTTTAAATGTGTCTATAGGAAAGGAACAAGTATCAAACATGTTTTGGAAGGATACTATGACTGTAAGTGCGGGGTGGAACCTGAAAAAAGAAAGGGGCATTCAAATGTGGGAGATGTGTGCAATGCCCTTTCATTATGAATACTGAACTAGTCCACCTGGATTCCAGAAATAGAACCCTCATGGCAAGGAGCTATAGTAATTGTGAGACCAGCGGAGTTGTATATCTTGCCTTATGTGAGTGCAAGGCATTCTATGTAGGAAAAACCAAGAGGAAGCAGAAAAGGAGAGTATATAAACATTTGAATGCCATAAGTAATATAAATGTTAATAATGCACTATATAGGCACAGTGTAGAATGTGGAAAAGGAAAGTTTAGTTTTTTTGTACTTGAGATTCCAAGGGATATGAGGGGTGGTATGTGGGAGACCAGAACTGAATAAAGGGAACTTTACTGGCAGTTTTTTTAGAAGCCAGTAGGTTCCCTGGACTAAATGATGGTTTATCCTTGGCCCCAGTTTTAAAGCTGAGAGCGGCAAGATTATAACATTTACAAAAACTTACACAAATCTGGCATTTAATTGAGATGAGTCCCTGCATAGTGAGATTCTGTACTTATTTTAAATGTGAAGCAGTTGTGAATTTTAGAGCCAGTAGAGGGTGCATGAATACAATTTTATGAATTTTATAAACTTATATATCAAGTTTTTTTCTTTCTTTCTTTTTTTTCTTTTCCTTAAGTAGAGATGTTGTTTTAACATTTACTGATGTAAGCAGTTACAGGGTTTATTTTAAATTATGAATTGTATTAAAAAGAACTTTTAAAGTATAGAATTGTTGTTATAAATGAAGTTATTTATGTTAGTGGAGGTGAAAAGGATTGTGGGTAAAGCCTATGACATGCTAATTTTAGTGATACACTGTTTTTATTGGTGAATTTGTATTTAATTGAAGTATTTAAGGCATGTAATTTAGTTTGTTAGTTGTATCTGATGAAGTTGAGGACGAAAACGTATTTTCAAGGAGTATTGTTGTCGCCTCACAGTTAGAAGTTTCCCGTTCGATTCTCAGTTAGAGCGTCTTCTGTGTGACGACATGCGTGAATGGGCCTTCCTTCGTTGAAGGTTGTGTGTTAGGCCCGGCAAGCCAGCACGTAAAACTCTACTGCCAATCATTAGTGAACCAGAGTTCCGCTGTGGCGACCCCTAACCGGGAAAAGCTGAAAGACACAAACAAAATTGTTTATGTGTTGTGCTTTCTTACTGCATTAAAGCGGTGTTAAGCCTGTCTACTGTTTCCAGTCTTCTGGAGTTCCACTGAAGTGTGGATAACTGTTTTCTAAGCTGCAATTGCACCTTTTTCTCTTTCATTGTGGTTATTAGTTTATTTATTATGTCAAATTTTATAGAAAGTCACTGACAGATATTTTCAAAACAAAATAAAACTCTCACATTTAAAACAGACTTAGCATGAAAATCAAAAAGCAACTCTTCCCTTGAAACTCACATTTACTGGATATGCATCTGGCAACCCATTAAACTTCAAGAGATGTGCTGGGATTCATACTCAAATAGCATATAATGTAATAATTAGTGGGTATGTGAATGGGCAGGAATTCAAAAGACAAATGTGCAATGTATTTGCTAAAAGCCTGGGGTACCTCTCTGGACACAGGTTTCCCTTTTTGAAAGCAGCCCAGGAGTACTATCTGGTGAAATAACTTGGTCAATTTCACATAGAAGACAAAAGAAGGCTGACAGGAATTAAGTACTGTACTAAATGAGTAGCACTTCAACAGTTCATAGCTTTACTCCTTTGCACTATGTGGTAGACAAACTGTTGTAGCCCAAACACAATGCATTTAATGTGTGTGCCTGCAAATAAACACGCTAAATTAAAAACATATTCATAGCTATTATATTTACAGCCTCCTTCTCTAGCAGTAAGGTGACATTCCACACCCCTGGGGCAATTTTCACTGTCCATGTTATTCTTACGTGCCAACTGAATGGCACTGCACCTGACCATTCTCTCCTTTCATTTGGCAGGCAATGAGTTCACCTGACCATAAGGTATAACATAACGCTTGCTTAAATGTAGAAACAGAGTTTAGCAATACGTGATTAGCATCCATACTAAATGACTGTGGCTTGAAAAATAAAGAATCTGCTTAATGGACAGGTTTCCTTACAGACTCAGCAAAAATGTAAAGAAAAATAAGAATGTGTGCATTTCACACTTTCACCAAGAAAGCTGACCTCTTACAGACTTAAAAACATAATGTATGCATTTCACATTGTCAGTAAGAGCAAAAATGTGAAAAACAGGATGTATGCAGCTTCTTTAAAGAATGGACAACAGGACATGTTTCTATCATATGACACTGTTAACCAAGGAAGTTTGAATGTGTTTTTCCATAAGGTGTTTCCTTAAAAGACAATATCAGCATTGCATGTTTTTCTGCAAACACCAGCAAACAGATGTTCTCATACAAAGTCCAAAATACAGTACCATGGAGAAAAACAGGATGTAAAACTACTATAAAGAGACTACAGCAGATAACATTGTTAGAGATATTTTTTTATTGTCTCTCTCATATCATCCATGTTGTTTGAGAAGTAAAGTAGTACAGTGTCACTAAAGCTGCAACAGCAGTACATGTAGTTTGTTATAAAAAGTTATTTACTGGTTACTGCTCAGAGTTTGGTGCTGCATCAGCGTACACTCTGCAAGTTTCTGTGGGCAACAGAGTGTAAATGCAATTATAACTAGACTTTGATTTCAGCAGAATCCAGCCAGCAAGACCTAGTGTCTTAAGAAGACTTTGGATCCATCACAGTAAGCAGCACCTTGATACTTAGCTTTTCAATGGTGAGCCTACCTGCATTCAAACACAGAGGGAGTGGTATGCCCTGCAGAGGGTCACTTCAGTCAAATTGCAGTAACTAACATTTGTACATATGTGTAAATCCTAAACAGAAGTACTCCAGTTTATGCAGCTTGCAGTAGTAAAGTTTCTCAGATGTCTGAATCCAGATTGAGCCTGCAGTGCAAGAAAGTCGCAGTGTTATAAAATCTCCAAGAAAGCTGACTACTTTCTTTGCACATCAGTTCGCTGCCTGTTGTGCTTCACCAGCTTCTTGAGTGACTTTGAAAATTTTCCAGCCATCAGCAACAACAGCCTGATCACCTGTTTTCTTGCTAACTGGTAAGACCTTTTTCTGTGTCACATTTTTAGTATGGATGCTATTAGACAGAATTCAAGTGGGTGTAAGCCAAGCTTTAATAAATTGCAATGTTGGTATACACAGCACATTAGTAAATTTAAAACCTTATTAGGGCAAGTTGATAGTAAGGCATTATGCAAATGTATTACAATATTTGACTGGTATCTCAAAGAAAATCATATGTGTTATGACAAATGTTTATTGTGTGACTCAACAGAAACTGCATTTTTGTGCCATGCCATAAAAATCTATTGCATGATATTGCTAGAAAAATAGACTGTGAAGACAGACCTTTTCATGCTAAAAAATTAACTAACGGTAAAGTGTTTCCATTATATTCAGATGTTGAACAGTTATGTCCTGTCACCATATATAAAAGGTTTATTTCAAAGTTACAACAGGAATCAAAGCACTTACTGACAGAACCTCCAGTATATCTTGTTACAAAAGAATGTAATAAACTTCTAAAATACAGACACAATGAGTTTAAAAAGTTTAGACAAGTTATACACACATTTTTTCAAAACTGTATAGAAATTTTAGATTCAGCAGAACAGGTTACTAAAATGTATCAGGAAAACCATGCAACATTACAAGAAACTCTTGAACAGCAGTTGCAGGATAAAAAAAATAAATTAGCTGAACTGACAGAGACTGACTTCCTGCATACAAGAACTGAGCTTAAAAAACATGGCACAAGAGGAGTAAACTACAGCTGATCTTTACAAAAGAGATATATTTTATAATATGTTTGTGTTTTGAAAATGGTTAAGCATACATGCTACAATCTGATGTATGGGCAAATCATTCCCAAATGGTTTAAAACTTTCATTCAATTAAAGCAAGACATTTATCAGTACTACAGTAAAGTAGAGTGCATGACTGACATTCTTATAGCACAGTCAAAAGGTAAACAAAACAGTTTGTGTGCATACAAGTGAAATGAAAATAGTTAATAATAAAAATCAGAAGCCACAAGACTGACATGCATGTATTTTCTTTTCATATAAAGTACATCTGTTAAAATGCACAAAAGAAAAGGCAGACAACAGCAAATGTAAATCATGTAAATATAAACATTTGTTAGTTAAGCTAATATCTAATCTGTTTTTTTTTTACAATTTTTTTATAATTGTATAGTAACACCACACCAAACAGTTACATTTCTGAATTAAAAAAATAAATAAAATCACAGATGGTTTTAGTCAAGCAGTCTTTGAAAAATGAATGGCAAGGCAGTTAAATAAATAAAAAAATACTGAAATCCAAGTTACAAAAATATGTAAGCTAATTGTAAAATGTTTATTTATGTAGTATAAATGCATAGTTATGCAAATCACAAATACTTATTATAATTCTAAGTGTTTTATAACTGCATTTTACTATCAAATTACAAGTGTATTAACAGATGATTAAAGAAAAATGCTAAAAGGGTAAACTATAGTCTACAGAGTCTGAAATTTGAGCTCAGACCTTCCCAAACTGGATAAATAGTTACAGGAAATATTCAGCAAATAAGGTAAAAAAACAAGACTGATTGCCAGACAAGTGACTTGAGTTTTTCTAAAACATTGTTAAAATATAACTGTTAAATGTTCACATGCAACACAATTTGGTAATTGTAATAAAACATCACAATTGTGCATATATGTCACTGATAATCTGTTTAAATGTAAAGGTTAAAAGTAAAAAAACCTCAGTTACATCAAGTCCAGCCAGCAGATGGGCTATAGTATACATACAGTTCAAATAAAGTATACAGGAGGGTACAAATACCTACTAGTAGTAGTAGACAGCAAAAGCGTTATAAAAAAATTATAAAATCAGACAAAGGTCCATAGTTTGTTAGTAACATAATAAAGTAAATGTATAACCAAAGTGTTGGGCTAACATACATTCTATTCTCACAGCATAAATCAAATAAACAATACTGCAGTACTACAGGGGGAGGGGTACTTTCTCAGTTTTACACTGACTGTGTGAGCAGTATTGCAAAAGGGTGTAAAATAAAGCTACAGGAAACAATAATCTCTCATTCCTTCTTGACAATACTCTTTTAGGGGGAGGGGAAAACAGGTATTAGTGTATTAGAAATACTGATAAACAGATTAAACCTGACAGGATAAGACGTTTTACAAGTTTCTAATAGCTATCATTCTAGTTATCATTGTATTGTTTAGTATTAAATTGTATTTATAACCTGTTAAACTGTAAAGCTATACAAGAGATGGTTTAAATTGCTTTATTAAAGCTATACAGGAGAAAGTAAAGATATGTAAAAATTGAGCAAGACTGGTCACTATTTTTAATATGTTTTTGGCAAGACAGTGTTGGTATGCAAAAAGCATGAATGTTTCTAATTGCTGGGTATATATACCTAGAATAGCAGGGATGATGCCTCTGGTGGCAATTCCACTAAATACCTCTAAAGAGACATAAGAATTGTCCAAGATTTTGCTTGATGTTAATGTTACTACATTTTTAAGATTAGACTAAATGTACTTTACAGTCTTTGTATGTACAAACACAGACAAATTCAGTACAAATTAAATTAATGTCTAGCAATGAATATATGTGGAAAAATATGTTTTAAAAAATAGGTCCAGAGTACCTACTAGACTGAAATGCATGAGTAGCAAACAGTCTGTGTAGATATATACTGTATAGGACATATTGTAAAGTAACAAGTTCAAAAGTAATTTGTCAAGTTGTAATTTTATTACTAGTTTTAATGTTATCACTGTTTTTTGGACTATCGTTTTATCTGTATTAGTATTGGTTACCCCAGTTAAAGGAAAATTATATTAAAATATTGCACTCATACAGCTAAGGGAAATATATTGAAATAATTACATTCAAATATTTATTATCTAAGTCCAGTTCAGTACTTTACCAAGGTGTTTAATATGTTCACTTCAGTGTCAATTAGAGTTAATGGGCAGTTCAGAAATATGACCACAAAGTTATGGTTAAATGACATTGAACTGTATATTTTCAGCAGTAAATAAATGCTTGCAGTAGCACATAGTTCTTGTCTCTTAGAGATATTAGTCTATTTCTAATCGTTTGGCATAAAATGATTAATAAAAGTAAAATAGTTCAACAGTTGCAAAGAGTTAATAAAAGAGTTCTAAGTCATAAATAAAATTCTGTGATTACAAAAGAATGAATAAATCAAGTTAAAAAATAAAACTAAAGCAGACACAGCTCATAACTGATAAAATATTTTCAAAGAATGGTCTGCAAAAGAAAAAATTGTTAAATACATTCAGTTTTAGTAGTAATACTTGATATCATTGTATTAATTATGTAAAATTGCATTTTGACTTGCATCAAAAGAAGACTAAAGGTTTTGTTTCTTAATGTGTTTTCTGCATAATCTGATCAAATATATATATATCAGTATAAAGTATTTTGACTACATTTAAAATAAAAAGAGGGAGTTGTTAGAGTGTATTTAATAGAGAATAAAAGGTTGAAAGTAATTATGTTACAAATATGCAAAATAAATACGTTATAACATAAAGCTTGCTTAAATGTAGAAATAGAGTTTAGTAATATGTGACTAGCATCAATACTAAATGACTGTGGCTTGAAAAATAAGGAATGGACATGTTTCCTTACAGACTCAGCAAAAATGTAAACAAATAAATAAAAATGTGTGCATTTCACACTGTCACCAAGAAGGCTGACCTCTTACAGACTTAAAAACAGAATGTATGCTTTTCACATGGTCAGTAAGAGCAAAAATGTGAAAAACAGGATGTCTGCAGCTTCTATAAGGAATGGACAACAGGACGTGTTTCTATCATATGACACTGTTAACCAAGGAAGTTTGAATGTGTTTTTCCATAAGGTGTTTCCTTAAAAGACAATATCAGCATTACATGTTTTTCTGCAAACACCAGCAAACAGATGTTCTCATACAAAGTCCAAAATAGAGTACCATGGAAAAAAACAGGATGTAAAACTACTATAGAGACTATAGCAGATAAGATATTTAGAGATATGTTTTGTATTGTATCTCTCATATCATCCATGCTGTTTGAGAAGTAAAGTAGTACAGTGTAACCAAAGCTGCAACAGTAGTACGTGTGGCTTGTTATAAAAAGTTATTTATTGGTTACTGCTGAGAGTTTGGTGCTGCATCAGTGTACACTCTGCAAATTTCTGTGGGCAACAGACTGTAAATGCAATTATAACTAGACTTTGATTTCAGCAGAATCCAGCCAGCAAGACCTAGTGTATTAAGAAGACTTTGGATCCATCACAGTAAGCAGCACCTTGATACTTAATTTTTCACTCTGAGTGAGGTCTTCTTATATTTTTGATGAAACTGTTATGAAGTTCACACTTTTGGATATTTTTCTGCCCATCCCCTTCTTCCTTATCCAATTTGCCAGGGGCAACACTACCAGCAGTGCAAAGCTCCAGACAACACAACTCTAAGAATCCCAAGGGTACACAAACCCTTCTCACCATGATGAGGTCACAGTCCCAAAAGGGTCTTGTCATGGCAGTTGGTGAAGATACAAAGACCTTAAAGCTCCAGACAGAAGGTATCTTCTTTCTCCAACTTAACATCTTAGTTCAATACTATTCTGTTGCTGCTGATAAAAACTAAAGCTAATAATTTTCTTTTTTTTCTTGATAATCTCCTCGTATATCCAATCAGTCTTGATTTTGTATTCCCTATTTAGATATTTGTCTCAAATATTGTCAACCAACTGTACCACTTCATCCTTGCTGATTGTTATACAGATAACACATGCACATTTTTACATAAATAACTACTTAATTTTCCATTATCTGTCATATCTTTACTTTTAACCTGGATTTTTATAGGTTTATGTAACAAACACATAGCAGGTGACTCAAATGGCAACTTTGATGAATCCTTTTTATAAATTACAAATAATAAAAAGGAGACATCAAAACCCATTTACCCACATGCCTCCCTTCCCACATGCACAATTTTTCTTAGTTGCCAAAATTACATTATTTCCATCTCTATATTCTTTGATTATTCCAAAAATAATGAAAGACAGTATTACTAAAAACTTTACCTTGGTATAAAGCTTCTAAATCTGGGGTGCATAAGGCTGTGGGTTCTATTCCCACAACAGGTACTTGGATTAATTTTTCAGTAATGACACTGCAGTGTAGCATAAAGATGGTGTTGTATTCCTAGGTCTATCATCCTTCAGATGAGACATTAAACCAAGTCCCCACCTCCCTGAGTTGGTGGTAGCTCAGATGGCTGTAATAGATCCTACAGCACTTATTGAAAAAGAGTAGGGGAAGTTCTGTGGTGCCCTGGCCAAACTTCCCCTACTCAGTATGAAATCCAGCTTGGGTCTCCCTGAAAAAGCCCATTGACCTAGTGGGACTATCCAAGTCAAAGTGTAATTAACATAGATTTTCCGCTTTTCAAATCTATTTCTTAAAATAAATATATTCAGGGGGATTCAATAAACCATACACGGTTGTTTTTCACCATGTGTGCATTGCAGGACAATTCGCACATGGCTCCGGAAACTTTTGGATTTAGTAAACACCATATAGTGGTGCTCACAACCATGCAAACAAGGTAAACACCATGGCATGCTAAATACAGCATAAGCAGCTGAAATGCATGCTAATTAACCAATCCAATATGGTTTAGCTATTCGGTAAGCTATAGAGCATCCATGTAGACTCCATGATGCTTTTTCTTGCAGATTTCCTGCAGATTCCAAAACTTCTGGAATACAGACATGGAAAGGAGTCTGTTGCTCATTCATTTGTATGTGCTACAGGCTGAAGCCAATGCTGCTGCTAATAGGCCCAGACTGCCCCCTTTACCTTTTCACAACCTACATAAAGTGGAAATTGTGGAGGGCTACAGGGTGAACTGGGACACACTACAGGAATTCTGTGACTTCTGCTGTCCTCAAGTCAGAGACAATGAAGGGGAACACATTCCAGTGGAGATAAAAGTATGTGTATCCCTTAGAATCTTAGCTACAGGTACCTTTCAGGGACCAACAGGGGACACGCTGGGGGTGTCACAGGCATCAGTATCCAGGATCCTCCACCAGTTCCTGAATGCTATGCTCCAACATGCCAGTGATCACATATATTTTCTCCATAGTTCTGAGGACAGGGCCAGAAATATGCAGGAGTTCTACCATGCAGCCCACTACCCTGAAGTACTGGGTGCCATAGATTAGACACATGTAGAAATTAAGGCACCACCCAGGGTACAGGGTAGGCTCTAAATTAACAGAAAGGGCTACCACTCTATCAACTGCCAAGTCATGTGTAATGCCAAGGGAATAATCCTGAATGTGTGTGCTAACAACTTGGCAGTTGCCATGACTTACATATCTGGCACACCTCTCAACTGTATCCCACAGGGGCATTTACTTGTAATGCAGGCTATGCACTGGAACCGTGACTGATGACATCCATCAGAGATGCACCCAGGGAAGAACACCATAATGAGGCACACATTCAAACAAGAAATATCACATAGTGTGTGTCTGGGCTGCTAAAGTCATGGTTTGAGTGCCTCGATACATCTGGGGGAACCCTGCAGTAAAATCCATGGACATGTACAGAAATACTGACAGTATGTTCCATGTTACACAACATAATCCTGGGAAAACAGCTTCAACAGGACCAGAAAGGGGAAGGGACACAAATCCCACCACCAATGCCAAGGTCACCACAGCCACAGGCAGATGAGGAGTCACAGGGGGAATCACCAACTGCTGTAGGTTCCAGCAGACGTAGGTGTGCTCAGTATGCCCTTACATTGGCTAAGAGTCAATGCATAGTACACTCTCTCACCACCTAGGGGCCTAAAACCTTTCTTCTACTCATATACATATAGTAACATTGATGCCAGGCAGCTCACACAACCTTTACATCCCCATGTATTGGCTGTGTACTGCTTGCATCAGACAGAGTCAGCCCTGAACTAAAACTGTGTCAACTGCTGCATTTACAAAGCAATTCCTAAACCTGGAGTGTATTGTTTACTAATATGACTGTGTGTATTTCATGACTTTGTCTAGTAAGCTAGTAAAAGGTGGGAGATCTGTACAGAACTTATCTTAACATGTGAAAGCAGAGAATTATTTGACTTGTATGTGTCCATTAACATGTGACAGCAGAGAGTCATTTGATTAATATGTGTCCATTAGTAAGTAGTATGCTTCAGGCATCAAAGATTCACACAGTCATACCTCTCAAAAATACTGATGATCACTACATGCCCTCAGTTTAGCACTATACATTTGTACTGGTAAATCGTTAAAGAGAGAAGTTAGGAAGTGATGATACACATTGCAGTTTCTAACTTCACAGCCCTCACAAGATCATTCACTATAAAGTTAGGAAGTTTTGATACTATCAACTGTCTACCTTTCCAAGGCCAATATAAGTCAATGGTACAATTACTGGTTCAACACCATAAATGCAGATATACTAAGCACTAATTTAGCTATGCACCCTGAACAGACACAAAGCTTTTGTATCCCTGAATCCAAAAGACAGAAAACAGGGATACGGCACAGTTATCATCACCTGCACCAGATGTTGTGTGGGGGGGGATAGGAAGCCTAGGCTGACACACAAGGTCGACGAGTGTGTGTGAGTAGAGAAACAGAAGAAGGCAGACATGCGGCTAAACCAACAAATAGCCAGTGAGACAAAATGAGTAACTGTTGTGCATGTCTGTAGGTGTCCTAAAGGTGGAGCTCTGTGCCAGCTCTACATCCTGATATGTCAGACATGTGTGAGCTGTGCAAGGTAGTGGTGGCAGTTCATTGTTGTCTTCCCTGACCACGAGAACTGGCTCTGCCATGAGTTACAATGCCACCACCACGCCCAAGGTCAGATGAAGTGCTGCTACCTGAACATGACTGATGTCTGCTGGGCAAGCTCCCTTCACGGGGATGCCCAGAATCATGACCCCATGGTCTGCCACATCTGGGTGTGGACAGTACATACACTGATGGAGCAATGGAAGTGCTGTCACTATGGAAGCATGATTGGGCATGGCCACGTTGGCTGACAGCAGATGATGTAAATAACTGGCTTACTGATAGAACCCACTCAAAGTAGGGGAAGCCACCTCTAGTAGTAGACCCATAATGAGCAGTTTACCCCAAGGATCAGTCTTGGGGCCTCTACTGTTTGGGATATACTTTTCTGAGGTGCAAGCCAAAACCAGTGGTCTGTGGCTGACCAAGTTTACAGATGACTGCAAGCTGGGCGCTGTCATAAATTCCCCTAGTGATGTGAACATCCTCCAAGAGGGCCTTACCCAAACTAATGAACCGAACTACCCCACCAACTTCAACTCCTTCAGCTCCAAATCATTCACTCTATCCTATACCAACCTTCCTACTGTCCAACTCTATCTCCTGTTATCTCCCTCTATTCTCCCACTAGACAACTAAGAAGCTGTGACAAAAATCTGCTCCAGATCTACAAACCCATAACCACCTTCAGATGCAACTTATATGGCTACCACCCCTCCATCACCTGGATTAAACTTCCTCTAGATATTAGGACCCTTACCAACCCAAAACAATTTAAGGCTGCTACTAAAAATCACCTAAAAACCATTGGTCCTGCTTCTGCACACAGCCTCCTTAATTTAATTCCCTCACAGCCTACGTCTCAAACAACTCTCATACTAAATCCAACCTTTTCTCATTTTATTCTCACGTACTCTCCCCTTCTAACTAGATTCTTCCTCAGTTGCTCAATTTTACTACCTACAAAGCTAACTAATTCTCATTACTACCTCCAACTACTAGCAGTGCTAACTTTACAGTGCATCTTTTTTCTTTGTTATTACTCTCCTCTTTTTATTCCCATTCTAACTCACATACCCATACCTACTATAGCCTCTGTTTCATTCCAAATCATCTGTACTGTATTTATGTTACCTACTACATTTTGCTTTTTAAATTAATACTGTTTCATCTACTGTCACTTAAATGAAAATTGTAAAACTGTTTTTTAATTGTTCTCATAGTTTCATGTAACCCTATGGTGCTTTTCTCCCTGGGTCTCTGCTGAAAAAGGGCTTTTGGCTCAGTCAGACTAACCCAGTCAACAAATGTAAAATAAATAAATAACTATATAAAATGACTGCTGCCAGAAGCATGGCCTCAAACTGAATGCCAAGAAATGCATCATTATCCCCTTTGGGGAAAATGTCATCCCCACTAATTATGACATTAATAACAATGTACTAAGCATGCAATCAGTTGTGAGGGACTTGGGCACCCAGGTTGATAGCAACCTGACTTTTGACCACCACATTGCCTCCGTTGTCCACCTCACAATAAGGATATTTCATCCAGGAACAAGGAGGTCATAACTTCCCTGTACTCCTCCCTTATCAGACCATTATCGAGTACAATGCCCCCTTCGGCATGTACCTTGCCAAGCACATGCAGCAGTTGGAGAGACCACAGAGGTTCCTGACCAAGAAAATCCAGAGTCTCAAACACCTATCCTATACAAGTAGGTTAAAAGCCCTGTCCCTCTACTCAGTCTCATACAGACTGCTTAGAGGTGACCTGTGTCTGGCATACAAGGCCATTTCAGACTCAGCCTTGATGGAGTTGCTGCATATCTGTAAGACAAACTCCACTCGAGTAACCCGCATGCAAGGCCTTAACCTGGTCTGTGACATTAATAGAACTTGTTGGCAGAATAGCTTTGTGTCCCAAAGACTCCCCCGTCTGTGGAATAGACTAACTCTCCACGTCAAGCAGAGTATCTCTCTAGCCCTCTTTAAGAGGAACCTGGACGACTGGATGGGAAACAGAAAATACACCCCTGGGATTCCCACCTGTGTCCCTGCTGGACAGGGGAAACAGGTGCTGACTTTGAGGGAACATGGGTGAAATTATTGGCTAGGCTTATAAGGGCCTCCAGGCCAATAGCCTAGTATCATCCTATGAACCTGTGTGGCTGCCCTACACCCACAAGGATGCCATTCTTCTCCCAGCAGATGTCCATCACAGATACTACTTATTCAGTGACAGACATCCCTCGGTCCCTCACAAACACCCCTCATTCCAACATGTCAGTCATCCAATCCAGTGAATCAGCAACACAGTGGAGGCAGTCATGCATGTCAGACTGTGCCACATCCACAACCTTGAGCAACTGTCTGCAGCACCTATGGGAATGTGCCTGTGTCTCCATGATGGCCCTAAACATACATTGAATGGCATGGGAAGAGAAACCTGCAACAGGTGGAGGAGGGACAGCAGGCCTCCTCTGAGCACCCCTATCAATCCTCCTGTGTAGCACCTCATCCACATTTTGACTATGGCAAGACTCAGCAGGCAGTGAAGCCACCATAGCCATACTTCCCTGATCAATGTCCTCTCCCTCCACCTGTCCAATATCTGTTGGCTCACTGAACTAGGTAAGAGTAGGCCTACTGGGTGTGTCAGATGGAAATGCAGGGGATGGTTGTATGTGAACCTCAGTGTCAGATTCCACTTCTGCACTCCCCAAATGTGCCTCACTTTGGCCACCATCATCATCAGAGTCTGGTGATACACTGACATCAGGTGGCACAGGACCCACACTCCTGCTGTCATGATCACCTGTGATAAAAAGCAAGAAACAGAGGAATAAATTAATACCTGAACTACTATAGTGTAATATATGCTAACAAAAAAGAAGTTATGTACTGACCATAACGTTCCATGTGAATTTTCCATCTCATCTTAATTCTATACTGATGACTTCCCCGAAGCTTACTAAAGCTTGAGATCTGAAACTAGCTCATGGCTCCATCCCTATCCCATGATGCTGCAGTGCTTCCCTCAGATCTTGTTTGTTGGTCAATTTTCTTTCTACTCTCTAATTGCATACAGATATACATATCTATCAAATCTACAAACCTGGACAAGGAGCAAGGTATATCACTGAACCCAAAAACTTCCTTGGTCCTCCAGCAACTAAAAGGACGGGGTTCAGAGGGTGGGACGCAAGAATGAAGATGAGAAGGACAACTCACATGGAATGTTATGGTGAGTACATAGCTTCTTTATGTGAAGTTGTCCTGTCTCGTCTTCATTCTATACTGATGGGACAGCGTCCCTAGCACCATCTTTCCTGGGTGGCTCACGGGAGGATATTCTTCAGTACAGTGGAGCCAAAGGAGGCTCTGTCCCTGGAGGCCAAGTCTACTTTGTAATGAGTGATGAAGGTGTGAGGATTTGCCCAAGTTGCTGCTGCACAAATGGTATGTAATGGCAATCTTGCTTTAAAGGCTTGAGAAGTTGAGATGGATCTGGTGGAATGCGCCCTTGCTTTATTTGGCAATTGTTTATCTGCTGACTGGTAAATAAATGAAATACAATCTGACAACCATCTGGATAAAGTTGTCTTTGTTACTGCTAAACTTTTTTTGTTTTCAGAAAAATAAACAAAAAGTTGGTCCGATTTCCTGTGTGTTTATGTTCTATGCAAGTAGAAATGTAACTGCCTGTGAACATCAAGTTAGTGAAGCATATATTCTGCCTTATTGCCATACTTACGGAAGAATACGGGTAGGTCTACTTACTGATTCAGATTAAACTCCGAGCATACCTTGGGTAGAAAAGAAGGGTTCGTATGTAATGACACTCTGTCGTGAAAAAACATGTACGGAGGTTTGATTGTTAAAGCTTGTCATTCTGACACTCTTTTTGCTGATGTGATTGCTACAAGAAAAAGTGTTTTCCAAGATAGAAATTTTAGGTCGCAAGATGATGCTGGTTTAAAGGGCAGTAGGATTATGACAAAATTAAGATTCCACGGTGGCAAAGATGATCGTATTGGTGGTCTTAGCAAATTTGTTCCCCTCAGGAAAGCTTTAGAGAGTTTATGAGACATGATGTTTACACCTTCATTCCCAATATGAAAATTGGATATTTCTGCCAGCTGGACCCGTACAGTTGCAGCAGCAGCTCCCTCACTGAAAAGCTTAGCTAAGAATTCTAGAATGAAAGCTAAGGGTGCTGAATAGGGGTCAATGAAGTGCTGTGAAGCCCAGATCAAGAATATTTTCCATTTGCTGTGGTACAGTTTCCTTACAGAGATTTTACGAGAAGAAATTAGAATGTGGCGAACCTCTGGAGTAAAGTTGTGTAGCCTGGGTATATTGGAAATTGGAGCAGCCATGCTGTCAATGTTAGGGAGTGAAGAGATGGATGGAAGTTCCCTGATGGGTGTGTCAGGAGGTCTGGCACCAGTTCCAGAATCCATGGTTCTTCCAGGAGATGAGGGTTCAGGAAGGGGAACCATATTTGACGAGGACAAAATGGGGCAATTAGGATTAAGGTCCTTCCCAGATTGCTGGCTTTCTGAAGAACTTTGGGTATTTGAGGCACAGGTGGAAATGCTTAAAGAAGTCCCAGGGGCTAATCGTGTACAAGTGCATCCCTCGGGGACTCCCCTGGAGGGGGGATCAGGGCAAAGTAGCTGTTGCATTTTGCATTTGTGAATGTTGCCAATAGATCGCAGCAAGGCTGACCCCATCTGTGCAATATCCTTTCCGCTACTTCTTTTTTAAGGGACCACTCATGTGGCATCAGAATGGCTCTGCTTAGTTTGTCCGCTATCATGCTGGATTTCCCCGGGATGCGCGTTGCTATCAGAAAACGCTGGGAGGACGTTGCCCACTGCCATACTCTCAGGGTCTCTCAACAGAGTGGGTAAGATATGGTTCCTCCTTGTTTGTTTATTTATGTACCATACTACTGACATAATGTCTGTTTGTATTGCAATTGTACCAGTCGGAAGAGAGTCCTGGAATGCTTGCAACGCCATGAGCATTGCTCTCATCTCTAGTACATTGATGTGCAAATGAGCCTCATGGTCCTGCCAAGTGCCTTGGGCTGTTCTTCTCTGATAAAGCCCCCCCCCCCACCTTATCTGGGAAGCATCCGTGGTCATTGTAGCTAGCAGAACAGGGGGGAATGATGGGTCAGCCAATCATTACTTGATCTGAATGAAGCCACCAACGAAGATCTTTCTTGCAGGTTTCTGTCAGAGTTATCAAATGGACATGGGTAACTCTTGCATGGACCACTGAGTGAACAGCATCCATTGGAGGATTTTCATGTGTAATCTAGCTAGGTGAACCACCATTATTGCTGCTGCCACAGTGCCCAATACATTTAGGATTGTCCTCGCTTGTATTTTGAACTTGGAGAGGAGGTCCCAGATCTGAAAATGAAGAGTTTGGACCCATTCTGGAGGCAACCTGACCATCATGTTTGTTGTGTCTATTTCTGTGCCTGTAAAGTTGATATGTTGTGATGACAATAAGGCAGATTTTTTGTAATTCACTGAAATGCCAACTTGGGCACATGGTTCCAAGGTATTGTCCCTCGCTTGAATAAGTAGGTGCTTGGTGGCAGTGGTTAGGAGCCAGTCCTCTAGATATGGAACCACCTGGAATCCCTGACACCTCAGGTGAGCCATGACTGCTGCCATGTATTTGATGAACACTCTGGGGGCTGTAGTGAGACCAAAGGGCAGAGCTTGAAACTGGTAATGACCAGCTTCCAGCCAAAAGCGCAGGTACCTCCTGGATGGCCTGGCCATTTTGATGTGATAGTACATATCCTGGAGATCTCCCCACGTGGGGGGTGCAGGGGTACCTGTCCCCCTGCCTAAAACCATCAGGTAACTGTTTTCTTTTTTTTTTTCTAATGTATTCAAAGTTTTTCAACTTTGAACATATGGGTTGACCAAATGGCGTTCAAAGTTGTAAAACTTCTATAACATAATATAGACTCCAAGAAAGCATAATTCTCCATTGCTCTAGATCTGTGGCAGACATGACAGGCATTTGTGCAGAAGGTGTCAGGTTTAGGGCACTAGGACACAGAGATAGGGTGTCCAAGAATCCAAGATTTTTATTGGACTCCTAGTGAAGAACCACAGTGCCAGGCTTTTTCAGGGGGATTATTCTGGCTCCCAGTATAAGTCTGAAGCTTGGGATAGTTTAGCTGTTACAAAAAAAAACAGAACACTATTGGTGCATGCCTACACTGGCTGGAGAGGCTGTTTCTCCTCATTTTTTTATCCTTTTTATTCTACAATATATACCTCATGTTTCGATTTCTTAACATGTAACCAGTGACCCTGGTATCCCCCACACTGGTGAAGAATGTAGGCATCACTGCAATGACCTCCAAAGGAGAAAGAGGGATACCCTCGACCACTGGATAGGAGAATTTAGGACTGGGGGCATCTCATACCTGTGTAAGTATCAACTACAGAGAGTACTTGTAAGTCATAAAAGTGGAATATAGTCAAGGCTGGTACTCATAATGATATTCTGTTCTGTTTTTTCCACAACTGCCAGGGACTGTGAGGTCAATGTATGAACTCATGGAGGTAGACTGGCGAAGATGAGGGAAGCATGTGGTATGTATGCCTCAGAATAATAGTGTTATTCTAGCATTAAAAGTTAAAGATAGCTTTTTTGGTATTTTATACAGTTGTATCAAATTGAGCATGCATATCTCAACTGTAAAAGCAAGTATGCATGCATTAGTCTGTAGCACAAACCAATAGTACAATATTACACTTTAGTCGGAGGTTGTGGGTTCAAAGACCACACTTCCCAACTATACAACATTGTTAATTCTTCAATTATGTATAATTTAAAGGTTTAAAGTAAAAGCGCTATACCAGTGGCACAGCACACATACCCTGCTGTAAACTGTAATCTATATAACTGGAATATGCATATGTGCAATATTTGCACATCTCAAGAAGTAGTTGCTGCAATCTGAAGTATAGTGTGCATCTGTTAGGAGCTGGTAGTCTTAAAAGTAAAAACTAAGATAATAGAGTCAATTAATTGTATCAATGCATTGTATGTCACATATGAAGGTACTAATGTTATCTCTTTTTTTTCCAACTCAACCTTTATCTTCTCTTTTTTATTATTTATTTATTTACTTTTTTTATGTGTTGTCAAGTGATGTCCATGTCACTAAATCCTCTACAGCACAGCGGGGTAGGCCTGCCGCAAAGGATCCACCTGCCCCCCCCAAAAGCTCCAGCCCCATTACCCAGCACTTCTGGGAGCCAACCTGGTAGCACCACCTCTGCTGCCCTTGCACTACCTGCCCTCTTCGGTAGTCCTGAATTGGAGGCTGGTCCAGTGGTACCCTCCAGGAGCACTGGCAGAGGAGGTGATTTTATCACCCATGCTTAATTGCCAGGGATGATGCACAGGGTTGTGTGACACACTACTGGTGCATGCCTACACTGGCTGGAGAGGCTGTTTCTCCTCATTTTTTTATCCTTTTTATTCTACAATATATACCTCATGTTTTGATTTCTTAACATGTATCGTATATGAACACTGTATTGTACTGTACACATTATGCATCTTATATGAATATTGTTCTGTTACAAGATTGTACTCTGTTTCGCTCTTCTCCCTGGGCCTCCGCTGAAAATGGGCTATTTTAGGCCCAGTTGGGCTTTCCTGGTAAACAATGGAAATAAATAAATACATTTTACATAATACCAGGAGGAGGAGACATGGACATAAGGGCACGCCAGCCTGTGGCAGAGTGAGTTGACAGTGATGAAAGTCTAGTGGGTGAGAACTCGATTCTCACTGTCACCCAGCTTGATGACCACAGGTTTGTGATGTCCCCACCCTCATCCCAATCATGGTGTTGCCCAACCTTTTGTGTCCATCCCCGTCCCTGTCTTGTCTTGTTTGTCTGTAATTGCTTCCTCATCTACCCAACTTACCCCAACCAGACATTCCTACATCCCTTCCTCAACATTCCTCTTTCTCTCCAAAAAAAAAAAAAAAAATGGGCAACTGTCGCACAAAAAAAAATCATCTCATACATAACTCTCCATTTTGCATGCGTGTCTTCATGACACACTTGATTTAGTCCACTTGGCTATACAACATGTTTGTGTTGTGGTCACCCCTCAGTCCAAATTCAGTTAATAATTATCAGATATGTTCACTTCACACTGTTAAAGACACGGATAGCTAAGGTTCTTTCCTAAACTCCCTCCTGCACATTCCTGCCCCTTTCCCTTTGTTCTTACCCCTGCTTGCTCCTCATTTCACCAATGTGTTATCTTTCTCATTTTTTTTCTTTAATGCATTATTGCATGATGGTGCGCATCCCACACCAACTTGCAGCAACTGTAATGTGAAAGTACTTAAAAAGTATTACACAGAGCTGTATTCAAACCCAGTACCATCTGGCCCCTAAAAGGAATGTATCACTGCATTAACTGCATTAACATATGCTGCCAGAGTGTCAGATAAGTAACAGTGTATTCCAGAGACTCAGTACTGTCAGATTTTGTACTTCACCATTTTTCTATCTACCCAATTTTAACATATTTAATCTGGCCAAAAATAGAATCACAAACAACACACATAAGTAGCAGAAAAAGCAATGGATCCCTGCACTTTTTGGGCTCTATGTTTGTGAGGAGGTCATCAGCTATGGAGTGTTGTCTGAGACACTCCAAGTCAGACTTGTGTCATGGCATTTGCCTAAAGTACTGTGTTCTGTAGTCTGTGTACTTTGGTAGGGGTTCTAGCCTCACTGCAGTCAACTGTGTGTGTGTGTGTGTTTGTGTACTTGCTTGGAAGAAAGCGCAGTTTACAACAGCATGTAGGACATTGCTTTTACCATCTTCCTCTCAGCAGACTCTGCTGATTTGTGGATGTGCAGTATACACATCAGGGCAGGGTCAAAGATGTCCTGCAGTTCAGGCACAAGTCACATCATCCTTTCCAATACAGATTTCAGGAACAGGGCTTTCAGTATATCCATGTTTGTCACATCATGGATTGTAAGGTCTATATTTTCTTGGTGTGAAACCCCCCTGGTTTGTCCAGCTGCTGCAGGTGTCTGGTGAGGTGCATACAAAAGGGAACATTATACTCTATTAGTGATCAGGTGAAGTTTGAGTACAGTGCTGTTATATCATCCTCAGATCTGAATACAATGGCCTGACTTCTGAGGTGCACGATGTAGCCTTTCCATACCACTGTGGACACTTGGTCGAAGTTCAGAATGCTATCTATGTGCATTCCTTGCATCACTGGTTTCAGCATAGGATGGAGTGTCGTCAATGATGTATTTAACAGGAAATTTCACTTTGCATAAAGCACAAATCCTGACACATTCTGTATTTATTAGTAGACTGTGTGGCTTTGGCACCAATCATTAGCCCCTCTTATACTACAGTTAATCATTGCTGGACTGAGTAATTGCAACAAATATGCATGAATCAGCAAACCTGGTAAGCTACAGGTCATATTTTGTAGTCTGGACCATTGAGAAATAGATTCCAAATAGTATAGGGACCAGCACAAATCCTTGGGGTACACCAATGAGACAGCTGCAATGGTAGAGGTTGATTGACAAACTTTCACAGTATGTGGTCTCTTGGTGAGGACATTGGTTAATCATCTAGTGATGTAAATGTTAATCCCCAGTTGGTAGAATTTGTCAATGATACCTGAGTAGGGGGATTGTGTCCAACCCTTAGGACAGATCAAGATAGGCTCTATGCACTGTGTTACCTTCATGCAGGTCTATCACAGAGAAACAATGTGCTGTGACAACGTCACAGATCACCTTTAGCATGACTCAGAACATACTCCCACCTGACATGGTGTGATACACACTTCAACACACCCTCCAGGTGCAACTGTGCACCCACAGAAGGGAGTACAGCAACATGCATCCATCTGAGTGGGCTAGGGACAGCACCTGAAGCATGCATGTATAGACACATCCTGACTCTCCTGATCTCTGAGGTAGACCAACATGTTATCATGGACCTTCTCTAAATGGACACTAGTAATATCCCGGCCGTGCTTTGTAATGTCAGGTAAGACCTTCTTGTCATTCTATTTTTAATGATTTTCATTACTAATTTTATGTCCATGTTCAATACTGCAACTGAATTCCAGTTCTAAATACATACTACATCCCTTTTTTTCCCTAAAAAAACACCAGGTGTACAAAATTTTGACAAATATGGTATTTGTCTCATGCCCCATTACATCCCTTTTTTAAATAAAAGACCACATGGCAAGCCATCGATAACAGGAGGCTTAACTTTTCTGTGCTTTTGTGACACTGTCTATATACTGTTAAACAACCATCCACATTTTCTTCTGTCTGTCCTAAAAGTTCTTCATCTTAATAAATGTATTTGTTTAACATTGTGCTACTTTTCCAGTGTGGTCCCTTAAGTTTCACCATTTCCTATTTCATATTCATGTTCAGTATACCAACTTCAAAGGGATAAACCTGTCTTTTCTGTTTTGTCAGCCAACTACTGTATTGGCTTTAATGTACTTTCAGAAAAAGCCCCATCTGCCTGTCATCCGTGTATCCTTTTTCTTAGCCTGTGACAAAATGCATCTGTCTGCTAAACCCTAGTAACCCTAAATAATGAGTATAATTAATAACCCTTAATTCTATGCTTCCCCTCTTCAGAAATACTCCTAAAAGTCACCGTTAAAATAGTTCCAGAAGGTACAGACTTACACTGCTCCCATATTGTCTGCTTTCCATAAGTTTTCACCTCTTTTTACAAACTTCACTGAATCTTACCAGTCTGCTGTTGCAGGCACAATAACTTTTGCCCTTTTATTTTACAATACACTACTAAAAATCTCACCCTTAATAATACAGTACTGCCTATAAACCAACTTTGCTCAATGGATGCCCTAAGGATCTCTCATTCGGGTCTATATTATATTGTCGACAGCTGAAAATGTAGACTCTGAATTGTTCAACACAAAAATGTTGAACTATAAGATTAGCAACCAGCCAAATCACTGATTTCTTTCCAACGGAAAGAAATCGGTTGGCCATTCTCTTACATCTGCCCTTTCCCTGAATGTAGTGTGGTCTCGGAGTTAGAATATTTAGTTAGGGGGGATGTGGAGAGTGCAGTCTCCCATGTTGGGGGGAATGGGAGGGGTGAACTTCCCCACTTAAATATATTTGTTTTTGTGTGGCATTGGTGTTTGGCCAACCGATTTCTTTCCGCAAGAAAGAAATCGGTGATTTGGCCATTCGCTAATCTTGTAGTTCGACATTTTCATGTCGAACAGTTCAGAGTTGACATTTTCAGCTGTCAACAATATAATATAGACCCCTCTCAGTCATAAGCAGATGAGTTTTCCTTTACTAATCCTTTCAGATTACGTTTCCATTCTTTTAATTTATTTTTTTTCAATATACTCCTTTCCTTTACTTGTTATCTCACAATTTGTGATGAGCCACTATCAAAGGAATGCCCACATGCAAATGTATCTCCAACTCACTTCAAAGATGCGCCTCCTGGAATATAGGGTTCTGTTCTTCACCACAGTTGTTTTCCTTTTTGTGCGGCACAGACTACATTAACCTTTAGTACTTGTCCTTTACCTGTCAAACTATCTAGCATTGCATCTCCTCTCCTCTTATTCCCCATAACCTAGTAATGTTCCACTCTGTATTTTTCAGTCCTGTAACTATCCTTGACAGTTCTTACATTCGTGATCATTCAGCCTGTGCGCTTCTTTAATCAAAGTCTCACCCCCATGAGATATTCTCATGATATTCTCATCTCCTGCAAATGATAAGTATAAGATTTACCGGATCCGATGGCCCCCTAAACAACTCATCTTTCCTAATCTGAATAGTACTTACATTCAGTGTTAAAACCTGTTTTCCCCCTTTCACTTTACTGTTCTCTGATTTATCATCCTGTTCACTTTTAGTCACTCAGCTGCATTTATTTCAGCTATGACTGGATAGGTCCCTTCCACTTTTTCTGCTTTCAGATAACGTAAAGGCTTTGTTTTTCTGCTTTCATTTAATGCTGAAAACCTGCTGCTTACTTTAACATGGTTTGGGTACGTCTTCAAAAGAGATCTGCAGACTCCAGCTCATTCCTTCTGATTTATTTATTTATTTATCTGCTTGGTTTGGAACTCCTGAAGGTCCTGACATTTCCACAGCCATCTATTTTTTCATCTGCTAATTTTTACAGCTGCATTCTATCTCCTCTAAAAGTAAGCTGTACAAAAATCCCTTTGAAATTTTTTATAAGGTCATTCTGTTTTTCACACATTTTTAGCAGGTTTTCTACATTCAGCAAAATGTGTAGTTTCCCTGCATGAACTATACAGCACAGTTCTGCACATCTCTAGTATCTGCCCTTTCACACCAAGAAAATTACATTTAATATGAGTATATCTGTTTTTCAAATCTCTCATGTGCCCACAATGAGAACAACTTCACTGTGGGACAGCAGGAAACAATGACATTTTTTTCACTAGTAAACACTGGTTCTGGCAAGTGCTGAATGACACCATTTATTGTTTTCACCAGAACTTTACCTTTTCATCTCCTTAAACCCTTTATCAACATAAAACTGAAGATCTTTTAAAACTGGGCGGCACTTAAAGTTACAGTGTCTTGATTAACAACTGTCGTGAACAAATGTCACAGTAATAAATCTTACAGATGCACTGTACAAAATTCTAATTTGTCCTTTTCTGCTTTATATTTTACTCAGAAGGAACTGAACTTTCTCTTTATTAATCTCATGACAAAATACATCTTTTGTATGATATGTACATCACAAGGAAACCATACAGTCTTTAATAATCTGTTCCCCCTAAAATTCTTGTTTGGCAAGTCTGTTTTATCATTCTAAGAGAGTATTTTCTGTCTCTGCATATTGCAGAACATCATGGCACTGCACTTAAAACCCCTTAACGTATTATAAAGTAATATAAACAACAAGGTAATCATTTTAAGACCTGCTAGTGTTAGTCAAGGAACAGCGAGACTGAATGACCAAAAATTGGTATTTAAATACACCAAGTTAAAGACTGCTGTTCCTTGAAATATTCTCTTTTGTCCAAGGTACGGCAGTCTTGGAGTTTATATATATATATATATATATATATATATATGAGTCCACAGAGTGGGGGGAGTTGCCTACCACATTGCCGAAGGGGGTGCTTGGGGTACTTTAAAAGAGAACAATGATGTTCAACATTAGATGCCCTCCTGTATTTCCAGTCTTTTTCCCCTCCATCTTCCGGGGCTCAGTTTTATCAGTCTCCACATTTCAACAGGATATGTATGGCTTCCAAGTATGCAACAAAGAATAGAAGGTTTAGGATTTTTGCTTGCAACTGTTTGCATAGGTATTTTTATACCCCAAGCAGACTGCACCAAGATGTTTTCCTCAGGTAGATAGCAGATGTCGGAGGTATGATGGGGAAGGAGGAAGTAATTGGGAGCAATTTTTTTGGGAGTGTAATGAGTTGGCAGACTTCAAAAATTGCTTACAGAGTACTCTTTCAGAAATATTGGGTAAGCAAATGGATGTAACTTAGGGAGTTATTCTTTTGAGCTGGGACACAGGATTTGAATTGCCCAGACATAATAAGGCCTTATTAAGTTTTATTCTGGTGGCTGCCAAAAAGCAGTTACTAGAAAATGGAAATCATAGTGCAAACCGACTATTTGAAACCATGAATATTATAACACAGATAAAAGAACTGTAAGTGGGATCTTTAAGAAAAGGGTAGGGAGAAATTGCACAGAAATAAATGGAAATTGTGGGAACAATACATGCAGAATAATGTCTTAGAGGACTGAGGTTTAAGGGAAGGCAGGAAGTGAGCAATTTATATAGTTATACAAAAGAACATGTGTCATGTATAATTTGTGTAACTGAGAACATGTTAATATGTTTTTTTTTTATTTTATATAAATGTATGCTTGCCTATGTCTTAAGTGATAATTCAATAAAGGTGTTACAAAAAACATTTCAACAGGCAGCCAAACAGCAAATATTGTACATCAAAGTGCCTTTACTTTGGCAATTATTTATTTACAAAATAATAAAACTAAATAAAGTAAAAAAAACTTTTCTTTGGCTGATGGCACTCTTTGTCCTGCAACATTTTTATGTTTCAGTAAGAAATATCCCACTTTTGCTACATGAAAACGCAATCTGGATGATTGGATGGGAAACCGTAAATTCACCACAGGGGTTACACCCATGTCCCTCTTGGACAGGGGTGATAGGTGCTGATCATGGAAATAAGGGTAAAACTTGGCTAGGCTTATAGCCTAGTAACCTCCTATGATCCTACAAGCTGGCAATTCTACTCAAAACCCACCTCCTCAGACAGCAGTGTTGATCTAATAACTAATGGTGCAGAATAGTGATAGTTGCCTTTGGCTGCAATGGCTGCACCCCCCCCCCCCACAGCATGTGCTTAGAATGGTATCTTTTACAGACTATAAAGCACCCTACTTCCAGAAAACTTGTTGACAAATCCAAGCAAAGAATTACCCATACTAATTTTAGTTTCGCAGATGCAACTTTTTGGTCATAAACTGCACTGTCTGTTTTCCTACTTTGTGAGTTTACTGTTATCTACAATATATGAACTCCACACTCCTTACTATGAGGTGCTGCAGTTACTCAGACTTTATCCTAAACCATCCTTGCAGCAGTCATAGTAAACACTTCGGTGAGCGAGCAATTTAACAAAAATTATAAAAAAAAAGGTGATTCTTGCTGATCATTTAAATATAATTTGTAGCACTCAGTTCAGCTTTTGGCTTTTTCAAAATCAATTAACGTATTTGAATTATAATCTAGATACATGTTTAGCAAATCAGAAAGTGGCTAGATGTAAACTATATTCCAGGGGCAGAATTAATGTCATCAGCTCTGTTAGAAATGTTACATCTAAAGAAATCCCAATGCCTCTGAACCACACGCGCCAGGGACCTCAATATCATTACCACAATTAACAGAACATGCTGGAGGGACAGGTTCATAACTCAGAGACTGCCCATGCTATGGAACAGACGTCCCATACATGTCAAGCAGAGACCCTCTTCAAGAGAAATGTTGATGAGTGGACGGGAAACAGAAAATTCAGCCTGGAGATAACACCAGTGGCTTTACTCGACAGAGGCACTGGGAACTAAGGTTGGGTGGCACTATGTCAGGGTAATCCTATGGCTGGGCTTGTAAAGGCCCCAGGGCCATTAGCCTAGTACACACCTATGAACCAATGTAATCTGTTACCAAATATACTGTTCAGGCTGGACAAATGCTTTTAAGATAACTGATGTAATACAATCATCTAATGCTTCTGTTTCTCAAAAAAAAAAAAAAAAGAAAAGGAAAATAACGTCTGATTATTGCCATAGATAGGAATTTTAATAACAGTGTAAAGAAACAACAATGTATATCCAGGCAAGGTACACAGAACAAAGTACAAAAAAACTTTTTTCTCATTGCAGAGGGTCCCTCAACATAAGACTTTTGAAATTTCACAGATAGATAAACTGGGTGCTCATCAAAGGACATGTCAAAGTACTTTGGCTGCTGTACACGAGCAGACAAGCACCTGTTCTACTGCTGAACTTACGGTTAGAAATTGTGGGCAGAATATACCTACTGTTTGATTTTTTTTCCCTTGACTGCTGCCCTCTCTCACTGCTTGTGAGAACTTCAGTGCAATCACACAAGAGAAGTGCACATGTTGTCATGGCTACTGTAGCACCTCCAATATGCACAATTTTTTGCACCAAACATTTATAATGATCAAATAAGCTCTTTCACCTCTGCAGGGCAATTGCTGCAATATTTAATGCTGATTCTGTTGTCTTTTCTCCAATATTCCATGTCCATTCTCACGGCTTTTGGTACCCAGCTGGTGCTGTACCAAGAGGTTGCTTATCTGTCTCAAAAAGAATGCAAACAAAGTCTCCAATGAAACAGGAGAGCACCTGTGCTGGTGGTGTGTGAATACCCTCAATGTTTTTATTCACCTGCCACAAGGTGAGTACTTTCAAGGGTAATAATCACCTGTTACTGGGTAACAGCTGAGGTACACATGCTGCTATTTAAATACCATCATATATGCCAATCACCTGTGACTATGCGACTACTCTGACAGCATGGGTACACATGTTGATAAGTGAATACTGTTAATGGTGGTTATCACCTGCTTCTGGGTGAATATCCTCATAGACTGTGTTTATCTGACGCTTTTCAGTACACTTATAACTGGTAATCACCGACTAAGTGAATACCCTTCACAGCTGATATTCACCTCCTGCTGTGTGAATGCCCACCAAGATGGGGTATACCTGATGTTATGTGAGCACTCTCGCAGTTGGTCATGACCTACTTCTATATAGATGCTCTCAAAGGTGATAATCCCTGCTGCTATTTGAAAACCCTCACAGCTGAGGTACACCTGCTCATATGCGAAGAATCCTACAGGTGATGATAACCTTATGCTGTGTGAATACCCTCACATAACAGGCTACACCTGTTATATGAACACTGTCACTGATGGTAATCAATTCTCAATATTTGAATATCCTCACAGATATTATACAATGACTGGCCAGTAACATTCACACATGTACGTCAGCCCAACCAGCGTGCCTGTTGTAAAATCCAGCATATACCAATAGAAGAATGTCTGGTCACCCAGAATTTCTTCTATTAATATATGCTATGGCTTTCCAGTTTTCTTGAGCTAACAGGTCGGGAAGTACAAAATTTGAAATCCAGAGAGTTTAGAGGTACGAGAGAGACAGGGCAGAAACACAAGGAAATTGGGTACGTTATGCAAAATTAAAGAAACATACCTGATTTCCTTGTATTTCTGCCTTGTCTCTCTCATATTTCCAAACTGTCCAGATTTCAAACTTAAAAAATAAATAAATAAATAAAGCAAGCAATGGAATGGCGATCTTCCTTTCCTTGTAGGTTCCTTCCCAAAGCACCAATGTACTGCATAACAGTGGGAATGTAAGTCTCATAAACCCCTTTACCTCTTTACCCCTTTTTAAGTGCAATCTGGATATCTGGATGGGAAACAGAAAATATAACCCTGGGATTCCACCCACGTCCCTGCTGGACAGGGGCATTGGGTGCTGATTTGTCTAAACATGGGCTAAACTCTTGGCTAGGCTTATAAGGGCCTCAGGGCCAATAGCCTAGTAATCTCCTATGATCCTATGAGCCTATATGCATGCGTGGTACATAAAAAAAGCCCCATGATACCGAAAAAAAGTACAAGGGGTGCCATTATATAAAGGCATTATTTATGAAAAGTAAGTAACTTTTTTCTTAAATAATGTCATTGTATAATAGCAATAACTCATGGCTGCTTGTGGATAATGCTGGATTTACCCACGGTTGGCTTTGTTTGGTCACTCGAGCTTCTCCCTTATGACCAAACCACACCAGCCATAGGTAAATCCAGTATTAGCCTCACTCAGCCATGGGTTATTGCTATAATAACCACCTCTATCCTTACAGGTGGCAATCGCCTGCTACTATGTGAATTTCCTCGTAGTAGGTATTCGCCTGCTGTTGTATGACTAACCCCAGTTAATGTTCACTTTGTGCTGCGTAAATATTGTCAAAGTGCTGCAAAAGGTAGTCACCAAGACTAGGCATCTGTACATTCTTCTGACAAATACTCTATCCCAAGAACTGGAGGTAACCTCTGTCAATTTAGCAGGAGCTGATCTGCCAAGTGGATCCTCCACATAAGACACAAAACATACAGTGGGAGGAGGTCTGTCTCATCAAACAATTTACTGACACAAGAGGAAAAAGTAGATTAAAAGTCAAGGGAGAAGATAAGGCTGAAGAAGAAGAAAATATTTTCTGTAAAATTAAGGAAACTGATTTTATTTTTCCTGAAAATAAAGCCCTCAGCATGTAAGTTCTCTGATGACCTAATTAACAAGGATCTTTAATTATGACACACAGCACTTTTTTTCTTACTGAAGTGCCTTATATGCAAATATATGCCCCTTCATCAGTAGGCAGTTTCACAAATTAGTGCTCCATGATGAAACATTTCCATTCCAGCCCGATGCTGATGGCCATCTGGTTATTTAACTAACATTTCAGAAATCTATTATTTTCCTGATGTTACTTTAAAAATAGATTTTTTTTCCTGCAAGAAGAAAGAATAAACAGTAAAGAACTGCACTGTCTCTGAGGCGTTTAACTCACTAATGATTTCAGAGGAGATCAAATGAGAAAAAGATTGCTCTTGGAACCAAATAGCTGTTCCTAAAAAAATCACGAGCCCTGTGTATTTTTCTGATTTGCATAAGGCTATCACTGGCAGGTGAGCACACTACAACCTGCATTGTCATGCAAGGCACATATCAAAGAATGACTTATGCACACTGGCTATACTTTCATCTGACTAAATATAATTTACCTTTAGTATTATCATTTTCCTTCTATAAATATCAACCCAAACAAGAGTTGTATACGCCCTTAAGCTTGTTTCTTAAAAAAGCAGGGAATTACTGAAGGATAACCAGACCATGTTTGTATGCACAACTTGTTCTGTGCAGGTTTCTTCCTTGTTCATCTGCTTGGTCTGTAGTAACATCTCTCCCCATCTTAACACCATTTCAGACGTGTGCACAGGAATTATTTTCCCAGATGTGACACTCTGAAGGACGCACCACACCCTTACATAATAAGTCAAAGGACTTATTTTCATTTTATTACTAATCCAAAATTTCACCATTTTCAAAATTCACTCGCTACTACTGCTTCATAGATATAGGATCAATATTCTTTAAAGCATTGCAGGAAAAATAAAAAATAAATTTTTTCACCTAAAACATCAGCACATTTGCAATATGGTCCTCCCTCCAATGAGCAACAACTTCCATAACCAGGACTGTCAAAAAACAGGAAGACAGTAGCACTAAAGCCCCTCCACAGACAACTCCAACATTGACCTCTGTTGCAAATGACCCATAATACTCTAACAGCTGCTTTTGTAAAAGATGGCCTGGAGGACAAGAGACTTCACTGTCATTCCTGGAGACAACGAAACAGGAATCTTCTCCTTCCTGCTCATATATACTTCAGAGGTTCTGGCAGGAGCTACATAAAAACTGCAGCCAATCCATGTAGCAGTAAATGACAACAAAAAGTAGCTACAAAAAGGTAAAAAGAAGGAAGAGTCTGTGGAAGAGTCATCAGTAAGTTACAAAAGAGGCAGCAAGTGAGTAACTTATTTACAGCTGCCTCAGTTATATTCTCTTGTAATACACAAGCCACTAAAAATATAAAAAAAAATGTATCTACATAATTACGTCGCTAATGAAGTACTTTAATATGAAAATACCAGTAGTATTCCTTATTTCAAGGTCTATGCAGTGATAAGTCACATGACAGCCAAACTGAAGCATTGCAGCAATAATTTATTAGATGCTACAAAACTGCAAAGGTGTTGTACGAATTAGAATGGATGAATGATCAAACATGTGACTGCAGCATTACTCTATTAGTTAGGCGTGGGTTCATCTGGAAGGCAGTGGTAGACTACAATGGCAGTGATTCAGTCAGCCGACCAAGGTCCTTGGGTCTGCCCCAAGCTGTTTTCTCTTTAGCCACATTTCCGTTTTAACCTGACTGCAGATATCATGGCTGTGCAGCACTAGAAGGTCAAAGTGCATACATGAAACAAGAGACCATGTTTTAGATGGGTCTTTTTGATGGCTTGCGGAATATGTATGTTAAACTTTAGTTGGTCATCTATGATTACACACAGAAGTTTTGTATGTGGTTCAACAGAGGTAAGTGTATTAATTATAGATTCAGATACGTATATTATTAAGAGAAGATACTGTGAAGACATTTTTATGTTGCTGTAGTGATTTGGGAAGGAAGAGTAGAAGTTTTGTTTTTTTTTTTACAATTGAGAAATAATTAATTATTGGTCAGCCATTTTTCGACTGAAAGGAGGGAATCTTGAGTAAGAGCAAGGAGGTGGGGAATGTTATCAGAGCACGAGATAATAGTGGAATCGTCTGGATATTTTATTAGTGAGGAGTTTGGACAGGAAGTGTGTAGGTTATTCGTAAAGATATTAAAAAGGAGAGGTCCAAGGATTGACCCTTGGGGACACCTGTTTGGACTGGGAGGAGGTGGAAAGCCATTTGATGGATAGGAATCTGTTGGAGTGGTAACTGGAGAACCATACTATAATAAAAAAGGAGAGGTTAAGGGAAGAAAGTTTCGAGATCAGCAGGGTATGGGAAATGGTGTCTAAGGCTTTAGATAGGTCAAGGAAGAGGCACGAGACTAGTTTGTTACTATCCCATGCTTTGGCGATATTCTATGTAAATGAAATGAGATCTGTAGAGGTGCTCTGGTGAGAGCAGAAACTGTTTTGGATGGGAGATAATAGGTTGTCTTATATGATGTGTTTGAGAATCTGGTTATGAATGCATTTTTGTAGAATTTTGGATAAGGGGGATAGTATGGTGATAGGTCTGTAGTCGGTTGGTTCAGTTGAACTGCCACCTTTGTGGAGAGGTATGACAGGATTTTTTCCAGATGTCACGGACTGTATTCTCTTGAACTGACCTGTTTACTAATATGGAGACTGGATCTACAACATAGTTAGCTGCAAGTTTAAGGAATATAGGAGGTAAGTTGTCAGCAGAAGGAGAGCAGGTTTTCAGTTTGGTAAGAAGACACAGGTTTAACACAAACCTGGGTGGAACTGGTAGAGGGAAGAGGATCAGAAGGGAGAGGGAAGTGTTGTCAGCTTTATTTATTTATTTTATTTGTTTGTTTAACATTTGTTTACCAGAAAATACGACTGGACACAGGTTGGTTCTGTTTGGGATGGCACAATTCATGCATGAGTGGATGTGCTCGTACAGTGCCTTAGTGTAGGATTCAGCAGTTGAACTTTTAGTTCCCGTCTGCGTGGGTGTCATGAAGTTTGTCACTTCTGACTTGAGTAGCATGAAGTTGGCTTTGGAGAAGTTTTTTATGGAGGTTTCCTTACTGGGGTGCGGGGGTGGGGGGTGTGGATGTTAAGGATGATTAGCTTATGGTCAGACCTGACTAACGAGGGGGTGACCATAGGTGTGGAGCATCGATTTCCCATGTTGGTAATGACCAGGTCTAAGATATTGGAGCACCTGGTGGTACTATGGATTAATTGATCCAGGGCATTGGAATTTATGAATTCCAAGACCCGTTGGGCAAAGATGTTGGTACACGAGTAGTTTTCCCAGTTAATGGCAGGATAGTTAAAATCACCCAGTATTAGGGTGTTTGGTTCTATCTTAATATTTTCCAGTATGTTTAGAAAGGTGTAGTGAGAATCTTGGGGCATGGTGGGGGATCTGTAGCAAGCTACAATTTGGATTGCAGTCTTAGCTAGTGTTAGTTGCACCTGGAGAATTTCAGATGCATTGTGCTAGGCAACTAGCCTGGTGGTGTGAATACAGGTGGATTGGGTTAAGAATGGAGCACAGTTTTGTATTTGTTCTTATTTTTCTAGTGGGGGCTAAAGAGTTAAGAACATTCAGGAAGGTGTTGTTAAATTTGTAGACAACCTCATTGAGAGGAAGGGTGTATCGAAAGGACTAGTTAATAGAGGAGAGAAGATTATTGAAGGTATCTGGACTGAAATTAGAGATTACAGCTGTCTTTTTATTGGTGAGGTTTTAGCAGATGAGGTGACTGCTGTAACACATGGGTAGGGAGATGGTCACTGAGGGAGTCAGGTAGAGTGGTGGCATTGTGATACAGATTTAGGTTAGAGGTGAGGATCCAGTCAAGGGTAATGCTGTTATTTGTGTGTTTATTTATATGGGTGGGAGAGGTGATGAGTTGAGAGGATTCAATGAGATTGATGCTAGTATTGGGAGAGTAGGAATTAAGGGACTTCCAGTCAATATTGACATCACCTCGGATGATATTCTCATAAGAGATGTTTTGAGATGCTCAGGACAGAAAGTGTTTGAGGATAGATATGTTGTTCCCAGGTGGGATATAAATTGCCACTATGGCTAGGTTTTTGTAATTGTTTAATTTACAGTTAGCAATAAGAATTTCAGTTGGATGGAAATTGGGAAGAGATGTAGGTAGAGGATAGAAGGAAAGTTTGTCAGAGTATACGATAGCTACACCACCACCTCATTTCTTGTGTCAATCGAGGCACAGGATGTTCTAACTAGGGGGGAGGATTTCAGAGTCTGTAATATGGGGTTGTAACTATGTTTCTGAGAGGGTGAGAATGTCAGGGTTGTACAGAGAGAAAGGCATGGAAAGAAGTAACTTTGTTAGCAATGCTTTGAATACTGAGGGAGAGTATTTTCAAGGTTTTGGGTTGTCAGGTTGAGGAGTTTGGATAGGAGGTATAGAGCACTGAGGAGGGAGAATAATCAGGTAATGCAGTGGAGGTGTTAAGAGGGGTGAGTATCGGTACCTGTGGTTAGGATAGAGGGTGGCCAGTGTTGGGCTGAATATCGTCGGCCAGTAGAAGGCTTAGAAAGGAAAGTTTGTATGGTGTGGTAAAGGGACTGTAGAAGAAAAGTTTGGATTTTAATTTTGTGAGGGGAGAGGGAGGAAGAAGTATTTAAAATTTATATAAAAGAGTCTGAAAGTGAGTAAACAGTGAGAGAGCTATTCAGAAGTTTAGAGAGGATAGTGGAATGTAGTGATTGAGGGAGATGGTAGGAGAAGAGTGGAAGTGGTAGTGCGAGTGATAGGAGGTAGAGTAGGAAAGAGTGAGTAGAAGGAGGGAGTTAAGTAGGATGAGTAACACATATTGTATATTCTCCATTTACCCAGGTGTAATGGGTGCTGTCCTTATTAACGAAGTTCTAGATGGGCTGGTAGAGAGCTTTTATTTTCTCTAAGTAGTACAATATAGTTGACCCTATTTTTCTTGTGCTGTCGTAATTTGCAGTTTACTTTACATAGTTGCAATACTGTACCATTAAAGAAAAACTCGCAGCACTGTGTTTCAGTTATACCTAAGCGTTAATGTTAGAAAGAGGACTGTTTTTTCACAGTAGTACTGGACATGGGTTTTTAAGCTAGAAAGATGAATGCTGGACAATAAGGCTGACCATAGCAACCATCTGTAGTGATAAATGCTTTACATATTTGTGTATTGCTGATATTTACATTGGTTGCCATCCCAAGCTGCTACTAATCGAACTGACATTTTATTGCTTAATTAGTATTGCTGTTTGCCTATTTTGTTAATTATAAGATTACTCTCTTATTATTACCTTTTTGTTCAATTTATCTGTATTTAAGCATACTACTGTTAGAGTCTTTTATTGTTTCACCCCTTTTTCCTGTTATACCTGTGTAGATATTCTGAACCCCCCTCCATACTTCTAACAGTTAATGGTCTCTCTCTCTCTCTCTCTCTCTCTTCCTTTACAGTTAATTTGGCAGGGCAATATGTGACTTCACAGCAAGTATCACCTCTTGTCCACACTGCCAACAAGAACTTATCTCACAACTTCCATCTAAAAGAAAGAAAACACAAAATATGTCTGCAGTGTATGTCCTACCTAAGTTTTTGCCTCGTTCTCTGTACAAAACCACAACAAGCTTAGTCTGCCTTTAGGTTTTGTGGCTTGCACACTTGTCGGACACTATAGCCCAGGTTTCCCCCCCCCCCTCTTAGACTCCTAATAGTAGCTTTTCTTGCTATACTGCTTATTTCACAAGTTAAATAGCTTGGTGAATTTCAATATGGTCTGTAGATCTCTTTGTATAATCTAAACGATCTATACTTGATAGTCTGACCTGAAACACTGACCTGTTTAGTGCACAGTAGCTGACTGTAATTTCTTTGCCTCAGCTGCCCAGTTTGCCTCATGTTTCAACCTGCTTTGTTCAATACCCTACCACCCTTTCCCATCCACACACCCATGAATACTCTACATTTATTCTTTAATCTCTGTACCCTCTGTAAGGTCCCTACCCCTCACTCTAATTATCCAATCTCTTCCTCTGATCACAAATCCCTTCCTTATTTTTGCTCACCTTTCTATATCTATCTCTCCTCCCACTTCCTCTTACCTCTATAGTACAAATCAATTTCCTTGTCTCTACCTCTGCCCAACCCTGATTCACAATAACTTCACTGTTTTTCTGTTTCTCCATCATATACCCTATTTACTCATCCCTAAAACATTATTTTATTATAAAATCTCCCTACACTTAATAATTACTGTCTTCTCATTTCAAGAATATATCCACAAACTAAATAGCATGCTGGTGTATCTCCATTTTTATGCCTCTTCTCTGGGTTATCATCATATCATACTAACCTACTGTACACTCCACAATCACCTACCCTTACGCAAATTAATTCTTCTTACGATTCAAGTCTGCATTTCCCCCTCTCTCTGTAATGCTTCTTATATTCAGTTATACAAATTAAAACATTTCAATCTTTCTCTCTTTCCCTAAACAAAAGTTCAAACCTACTTCTTTCCAGTGTTATTTCTCTAATCCCAACTGCTCTTCTAGAACACTCCTCCCTGATGGGGACATCCACCCCATCCTGGTCCATCCTTTTCCTCCAACCATACTGTGATGACTGTGCCATGGCCCAGCAATCAAGGAGCCTCAATCCTCACCACTAACACCAGGGAGGTCATCTCATGGAAGAGGAAAGGATAACAATACACACAGCAAAGTACAATTTCCCTTAAGTGCACACAGAGATCACAGTCAGTCTGGGGCTGGTTGGTCCCTTGCTCCCCAGGTCCCCAATAAGACTCCCCATTGGCACAGCTATAGGGTCCAGATCTCAGCCTAGCAGGCAAGCTAACCTCCAGTACCCTCTCTGTCCAACCAGTGCTTCGTGTCCCTGCCCGGGTAGCTGACACACACCCACACTTTGAGATAAGTATTTATACAACTTCACAGACACTCCTGGCAAAGGCTGACACAGATTCTCTAGCTGTGCCCCTTTACCCAGACTATACAGTAGTAATTACTGCCACCACCAGCTTAATAATTATCAGCTACCCAAAGGCCCTTAAAAGGGTGTCCAATTATTACTGTGCAATATTATCCAATTGGCAATGTGACTTTTCAGTCTAAGGCTTATTACAGTGGCTTATTACAATAAACTCTATAAATATGCAATGTACTCTAGAGCCAACTTAAAACTACACAAACCAGCCACATGTAAATGTTTTAAAAATATTTAATAATAAATAATTAAAAACACAAGACAATACTACTACACCGCAGAGATGTCTAAGAGTTCAGAGATCACACAAAAACTTAAAGTAATACAGTAGGACAGGTCTGATGTCAAAGAAAAACCCAATCTAACTTTCTAATCTTTAGCTAGTCTTAAGAGAAAACACAGTGCTACAATCCTACTTACATACATAAATAGCATAAGCAGTGCTGGGGTTGATGGTCCAAGACAAAAATGCTTACAGTCTCACACTGAACAATAGTTTTTAAAAACACTATCAAACAGCTCTGCTAAGGCCCTCCCAAATTACATAATTTTGAAACTTAGGTTTTCCCAGTATTCACATTACATCATTTTGAACTTAGTCTGGAGTTCCCAGGCAAACAAACTGCATTATTTAGCAAGCTAATACCTGCTCAGGAAACTGCAGCAATAAAAGACATTTCACATGTACACTCTAGCAATCATTCCTGAAGTTAAGACAATAGAAAGAATGTGTTCAGCCAGCTGGTTCGGCACCACCATTTAGATAACTGTAACTTCAAAGACCATTTGAAATGCTTGGCTTGGTTTTCCTTACAGCAGATGGCAATGTTGCAACAATCTTGATGTTCACATTTTACAGTGTTTTCTTTCATTTAAGAACACAAGCCTGTATTTTATGTTTATTTATGCAAATGAAAGAATTATGTATCAAATTCTATTTGACTAGGCTAGCAGGCTTCGCCCATCTTTCCCCAATCTTCACATCTCTTCTCCCCTGGATAACTCAAGCTAGTTTTTCAAGTGACCCTTGAGAAATGCCGCTTGAGAGGGTTAGGTCTATCTGAGGGTACCTCACCCCATTCCCTGTCTTGAGAACCCATCTGCATTGGCATTGCTAATCCCACTGTGGTGCTGTACTGACATATATGCTTGCAACCCCAAGCTCCATCTTAGCAACTTGGAATTTTGCTGACTGGCTCTATTTAGCCATATTAGAGGGTTGTGATCTGTCATTACAGTGAATTTTCTTCCATAGAGATAAGGCTGAAGTTTCTGCAATGCCCACACTATGGCTAGACATTCCTATTCTACAACTGCATAGTATTCCTCCCTGGGTTGGAGCCTATGACCGAAATAAACCACTGGGTGCTCTTCCCCCTCTGAAGAAATCTGGCTAAGGACAGCCCCCACCCCATGGTTCAAAGCATTCACTTGCACAACAAATTCTTTGCTGCAATCTGGACTGGCTAATACAGGGCGGTCCTCCCAAAGCTTCTTTAAGCTTCTGAAATGCCTGCTCACATGATGGGGTCTATACTACCTTATCTGGCCTGTTCTTCCTTGTCAGGTCTGTGAGGGGGCAGCTATGGTACTATAACTAGGGACGAACTTTCTGTAATACCCTGCTGTCCCTAAGAATGCCCTCACCTGCTTTTTGGTGCAGGCCATGTCTGAATAACTTCCACTTTGGCAGTTCTGGCCTTATCTTACCACTCCCCACTCTATGTCCTAGGTAGGAGACCTCTGCCATAACCACCTGACATTTGCTCGGCTTAGTGGTCAGCCCTGCCCTCTGTAGTCTGTCCAGTACCTCCCTGACATGCTGAAGGTGCTCTGGCCAGGAATGGCTGTAGATGGCAGTATCATCTAAGTAAGCAAGGGCAAACCCTCCTGCTCCTGCTAGGATATTATCCACCAGCCTCTGGAAAGTCGCTTGGGCATTCTTCATCCCAAAGGGCATTGTTGTGAACTCATACAAGCCAAAAGGAATCACAAAGGCTAACTTCTCTCTAGCAATGGGAGTCAAGTGCACCTGCCAGTAACCCTTGGTAAGATCAATGGTTATAAGATACATAGCACTACCCAGCTGCTCTAGGGACTCATCTGTCCTAGGCATGGGGTAAGCATCTGACTCTGTGTGACTAATTCCTGTAATCCATACAGAACCTGGTACTGCCATCCTTCTTTGGCACCAACACGACTGGCGAGGCCCAGGGACTGTTGGCTCTTGAATCACCCCTAGTTCCAACATCTCCTGTACCTCTTCCTTCAGAGTCTGTTTGACTCCCTCAGCACTCTATAAGGGGCCTGCCTAATAGGCCTTTGGGGTCCTGTATCCACCTGGTGCTGCACCAGGTGGGTGCTCCCTGGTTTCCCAGTGAACATGTCCCGAAATTCCTGCACCACTGCTCAGATTTCTTGAACCAGGGTAGGAGATAGCTGCTGGGATATTGCTACCTCTTCCATCGAGGTGTCAGCCCTAGCCTCACTGAGGAGATCAGTCCCCAGATCTCCCTCAGGCTCGTCCTGCAATCCACTGAAAATACTCAGCACAAGGACCTCCCTATCATGGTAAGGTTTCATCATGTTAACATGGTACAGTTTGTGCCCCTGCAGTCTGCCTAGCACTTCCACCATGTAGTTAACATCACTTACCTTTCTCACCACCTTGTAGGGTCCTTCCCAAGCTGCTTGCAGCTAGTTTTGTCTGACAGGAATGGGAACCATTACCTGCTGCCCCAAAGCATATTCCCTAGCTCGACCATTCCTGTCATACCACACCTTTTCTGTTGTTGGGCTTCTGCCAGGTTCTCCTGGGTCAAGCCCATGAATTCCCTGAGCCTTGTCCTGAGGTTTAGGATGTATGCCACAACAGACTCCTTGTGAGACTCACACTCACCTTCTCACTCATCTTGAATTAAATCTAGAGGTCCCCTCACCCTATGCCCATACAACTCAAAGGGTGAAAAATCTGTAATTCCCTGGGGAACCTCTCTGTAAGCAAACAGATGGGGCAAATATTTGTCCCACTCCCTCTTAAACTGATCTGCAAATGCCCATAGCATGGACTTGATTGTAGAGTTTAACCTCTCAACAAGACCATTAGTCTAGGGATGGTAGGGGGTGGTCTTCATGTGCTTCACCCCACAGGACTTCCACAGACAAGCCAGTAGGTCTGACATGAAATTGGCATTTTGGTCACTCAGTATTTCTTTTGCGAAACCTACCCTGCTGGAAATCACTAACAAAGCATTTGCCACCTTCTCTGCCTCCATGGAGGACGAAGCCACTGCCTCAGGGTATTGTGTAGCATAATCCAGTACCAGTAGGATATACTTTTTCCCTGTGGAACTTGGGGTACTCAGAGGATGCACAATATCCATAGCTACCCTCTGAAATGGCTCCTCAATCACAGGCAAAGGCATCAAAGGAGCTCTCACCTTGTCTCCTGCCTTGCCTACCTTTTGGCATTTCTCACTGGTTCTGCAGTACCCTGTTACATCTCTGGAAATTTCAGGCCAATAGAAGTTTTGTATAATACGTCTTTGTAAGTTTTATGCCCATATGACCTGCAAATGGAATATCATGGGCTATGGCTAGAAGCACCAGACGGTAGGCTCTAGGCACTACCAACTGCTGTACTCTCTCACCTTCTAGCCCTCCCTCAGGGGTTCACTCTCTGTATAGAAACCCTTTGTCCCAGTATACAGATTCCCCCTTCCCTTGAGAATCAGGTGCCTCCCTAGCTACCTGCCTCAGGCCTTGCAATGTAGGGTCTGAGAGCTGAGCCTGTCTCAACTCTCTCCTTGTAACCCTTCTCAGCTCCACTTCCACAGGAAGTCTGGCATCCTCTGACAGTGGTGCCTCACTGTTAGCCTGGGTACTACTACTCACCTCTACCTTTGAGTTACCCTGTCCAAGGGAATATCAGTACCCACAAGCAGCTGTGGCTCACATTCAGTTTCACTGCTACAGTGTAGCTCCCTCCCTGAAGTAACCACCTCAGCAGTCCTGGATACAAGTATGCAGTCTGTCTGTCTGGGTCTCCCCCAGGCTACCAGACCCCCATGCTTGTCTCCTAGCCTCACTGCGTATAACTGAATAAGTACATGGTACTGCCTCATCCAACTCCTTCCCTCTCAGGACATCTGCAGGATGGTAGTTCCATACCCCTGTTGTCTCAAGACAACCCACTATTGGCATTTTGTCTTTCCCACTTACTGGTTCTCTCACCTTTGGTTCCCCACCTTGCCTCCGTGGACACCTGTATGTCACATGGCCCCACTGGTTGCATTCAAAACATTTAAGCCTAGCTCCTGGACGTGTACCTGGACTAGTGGCTTCGACTGCTACTGGCAGATTCTGTTGGGGCAGTCTGTGCTGCCCACCATGGGTTCCTTTAGACACATGAGCAGTACTGGGGGTCCCCTTCCTGTGCATGGCTGCCCTGCTGGCCAGGTATAGGCTTCCCTTCTTCCCCAACTCATCTGAAGTAACACATTGTCTATCAGCTAACCAGATCCTCATGCCCTCAGGCAAAGTGCTAAGGGCTTGTTCCCTCACCAAAAGGTCTGCCAGCCCTTCAAAAGTGGTGACCTGACATCCACTCACCCAGCTATGAAAATAAGTGCTCAGTTCAACAACATAGTCACATACATTTTCATCTGTCTTGTGTCTATGTTCACAAAACATTTTCCTATACATTTCAGGTGTTAGCTTAAAACATTCTAATAGACATTTCTTTACAGCAGTATAATCAAAACAGACAGAGACAGGCATTTGTGATATACAAGTTACAGCTTTCCCATGGAGTAAGGGGGGCAGGAACCATACCCAGAGCCTTTGGTCAACACTATACTGTTTGCATCCCCTTTCAAACATGTGAATGAAACTATCAAAATTATTCCCCTCTTTAAACTGAGAAGAAATTTACTGACCTGTTGTGCTTCTGGGGGTCCAGTTACTCTCTTCCTCATTACCTCCATGACTCTGACGAAGAGTCAGCAATTCCCTCTCATGCTTCCTCTGATGCTCCTTTTTTTCGGCTTTTATCTCCAAACGCCTGGCTTCCAACTCAAGTCTCTTTAGCTCCAGCTGGATTTTTAGTCCACTGCAGAAAGGTTGAGCTGTCCATTCTCCGAGGATATTGTATCTCCACTGCCAGTCTGATTGTCCTCCTGGATGCTGTTTTCTGATGCAGCTGTAACCAAGGCTGCAATCAGGTCTGCCTTAGTCAGGTTTCCATGCACCAGTCCTCTAGCTTGGCACATCTCCACCAGCTGGCTCCTTGTCAGCTTTCCATACTCCTGTGCTGACATGCTGCCTGCTCACCCTGACTAACTAAGCTAGCACAAGAAATAAAACAATTGTGATCTGAACTCTAAGTATACACTGTGTGGCTGATTTAGAGTACAAAACACCTTCAGAGATCACTGTACATAAGCTACAGGATTCACTCTACCCACACCACTACAAGCCAATTAATATTTGCCAACTAATTAATATGTGATGTGGATATCCCACCACTGCCAAACAGATATGTGAGGATATCTTATCCCAACCACTGCCACCAGATGTGTGAGGATATCGTATCCCAACCACTGCCACCAGGGAGGTCATCTCATAGAAGAGGAAAGGATAACAAATACACACAGCAAAGTACAATTTCACTTACGTGCACACAGAGATCACAGTCAGTCTGGGGCTGGTTGCTCCCTTGCTCCCCAAGTCCCCAATAAGACTCCCAACTGGCACAGCTATAGGGTCCAGATCTCAGCCTAGCTAGCAAGCTAACCTCCAGTACCCTCTCTGTCCAACCAGTGCTTCATGTCCCTGCCCAGGTAGCTGACACACACCGACACTCTGAGATAAGTATTTATACAACTTCACAAACCAAAAAGAATCACTGTTCCAATGTTCACCAAAACACCAAAAATACAGAACATTGTTCAGTGAGTCCAATAAAACGCAGAAACAATAAGTTTGACTATACAGTCTAAACTTATTGTTTCTGTGTTTTATTGGACTGAACAGTCATTTTAATAAAGGAGTTCGTGTGGATTACGGATTTATGCCTCTTCCATCTGTTCTGTATTTTTGGTATTTATACAACTTCACAGACACTCCTGGGAAAGGCTGACACAGATTCTCTAGCTGTGCCCCATTACCCAGACTATACAGTAGTGATTACTGCCACCACCAGCTTAATAATCAGCTACCCAAAGGCCCTTAAAATGGTATCCAATTATTACTGTGCAATATTATCCAGTTGGTAATGTGACTATTCAGTCTAAGGCTTATTTCAATAAACTCTATAAATATGCAATGTACTTTAGACTCTACTTAAAACTATACAAACCAGCCACAGGTAAAGGTTTTAATAATATTTAATAATAAATAATTAAAAACACAAGACAATACTACTACACCACAGAGATATCTAAGAGTTCAGAGATCATACAGAAACTTAAAATAATACAGTAGGACAGGTCTGATGTCAAAGAAAAACACTTAATCTAACTTTCTAATCTTTAGCTAATCACAGTGCTACAATCCTAATTACATACATAAAGAGCATAAACAGTGCTGGGGTTGATGGTCCAAGACAAAAATGCTTACAGTCTCTCACTGAACAATAGTTTTTAAAAAACACTAACAAACAGCTCTGCTAAGGCACTCCCAAATTACATCATTTTAACACTTAGGTTTTCCCAGTATTCACATTATATCATTTTGACACTTAGTCTGGAGTTCCCAGGCAAACAAACTGCATTATTTAGCAAGCTAACACCTGCTCAGGAAACTACAACAATAAAAGACATTTCACATGTACACTCTAGAAATCATTCCTTAAGTTAAGGCAATAGAAAGAATGTGTTCAGCCAGCTGGTTCGGCACCACCGTTTAGATAATTGTAACTTCAAAGAACATTTGAAATGCTTGGCTTGGGTTTCCTTACAGCAGATAGCAATGTTGCAACAATCTTGAAGTTGATATTTTACAGTGTTTTCCTTCATTTAAGAACACAAGCCTGTATTCTACATTTATTTATACAAATGATAGAATTATATATCAAATTCTATTTGACTAGGCTGGCAGCCTTTGCCCATCCTTCCCCAATCTTCACACATACCACTTCCTTCTCGACTACTGGGCACCAACTTTCCAACCCTCCAACTAAATACCTCTCTATCTACTCCATAAACTTACAGAAGTCTCCCAAACAAAATAAAACTACATTCCTGGGTTGCCGACCACTCGCTCCGCATCTTAACTCTCTCAGAAACCTGTCTCAAACCTCATATTACAAAGTTGGAGATTCTACCCCCCCCCCAGCTATAATATTTTCCGGCAAGACAGGCCTTCCAAAAAAAGGGAGGTGTTGCTATCATGTACTTAGAACAGCTTAACCTCTTCCCCCTCCCGCTAACCCTTCCCGACTTCTCCCCTGCAGAACTTATCTTTCTCAACTGTCACCTTAACCCACAAAACAATTGCCATAGCATCTATCTACATACCTCCTGGTAACAATATTCCAATGCTTGAATCCATTTTATCTGGATCTCCCAACATGTTTCTTATGAAACAATTATACTAGGTGACGTAGATAATGATTGAAATAAACTCTCTTTCCACTCCACAGCCCTTAATATAAACCTCTTTGGTTTCAGTCAACTTATTACTACTCCCACTCTCTTCAATAAAAACTCCAGCTCCATTCTTCACTGGATCTTAACTTCCAACCCTTATTATTTCCACATGCCCACCACTGTACAGACTCCTTAAGTGATCACCTCCCTATCTCAGTACTAAGACTACCTTCTCAAATCCCAAAAACCTACCTTTATAGAGACTGTCTTAACTTTTCCAACTTTAACACAGAAACTTTCAACAACCATCTCACCTTTGTTAATTGGTCTTACTTGTATAACCTTCCTCTAAATGATGCTGTTCTTGAGTTTAACAGTACTTTCCTAAACATACTAAGCAACCTCGCACCCATCAGAAAAATTAGGATCAAACCTAATCCTGAACCCTGGCTCTCTATAACCAATTTTTCCACTATGAAACTTAGAAATAGTACCTGGAAACAATGAACAAAGTCTAAATCTGTTTCTTTTTTCTGTAAATTCAAAGAACTAAGAAACCTTACCAAAAAATGTATAATCTGTGACAAGAAAAAATTCTGTCAGGAAACTCAATCCACCCACACTCCTAACCCAAAGAAATTTTGGCACACCATAAACAACATTCTCCATCCAGGGAAACCTTCTACCCACAACCCCTTCCCCAAAAAACTCCTCTCGAAACCGCTACTTAAACCATGGCCTGTGTAGACATGCTGAAAACCTTGTCACTTTACTCTGTATCTTATAGGCTGCTGAGAGGTGATTTGTGCCTGGCCTATAGGGCAATCTCCAACCCTGCCCTAATGGAAATGCTGCACATTCGCAAGTTAAATGGTACAACACTCACTCACTCACTCTAAGGATCTCAGCCTGGCTTGTGACAGTAAAAGATCATGCTGGACACACAGATACATCTCCCAGAGACTGCTGTTTCTCTGGAATACACTCCCTATTCATGTAAAATAGAGATCCTCACTGACCTTATTCAAATGCAACCCAGATAACTGGATGGGAGACCACAAATTTGCCCCTAGGGTGGCACCCATATCCCTCATGGACAGGGGTAGCTGGTCTTGATCACACACCCGCTCTGTTCATAAAATCGTTCTGCAATCTACCCAAAAAAGAATAAATGGGTTACTTGGGATTAACATGGCTAGGCTTGTAAAGGTTCTAGGCTAGTAAGTGCCTATGAACGCAAGAGTCTCCTCTACTTCTAACCTTGGCATAATTAAGTCTTCCATAAATACTTCCATTTGGGCTTTTTCTTGATTTCCCCAATTCTGTGCTTTATACAAATTTTTCATAACATTTCCAAAACATATCTAATACCTCTGCAGGTTCTCTGGTTATTTTTCATGTTATAGGCTCCCTACGTTTGGCAACAACTCTTTTTACTTTCTGTTGCTTAAGTCATTCTGCCAAAAGTTTTTGTGCTCTGGAGTTATTATTAAGAAACAGTTGTTTAACAACAATCTTTCTAAACTCATGCATATTATCCAGGTACTCCCTTATTTTCTCTTTAGCACTCTGCAGTTGTGCCACCTCTTGCTTTGTGAGATTCCCCTTATTTTGTAATACTTTAACCATTGTCAGCCCCTCTAAATAATGCTTATTACTTCTTAACCAAATCTCCTTTTAGTTTATTTCTATCCTATTTTAAACCCCACTTTCATCTTAACCCATTCACCAGCTATAACTTCTGGAATACTTCCTATCTTCTGTAATAATTCATGGATAATTTCCACTACCCATTCCTTAAATTCATTTTTTTCTATGTTTATGCAAGAATGTGCAAGATATTAAAAATGTATGGATGACAGAAAAGTATGGACTGGGGATGGGATTTTTATGTAACTTTAAAAACAGAACACAAAGACCATGTACAAAGTCCAAACAAACGCTGGCTCAGGCAGATAAACTGTAAAACGACAATTTATTGAACATTAACAAACACAAAATAAAAAGATTAGCACTTTTGTTCACTTCTTTTGAACTTCATCATATAATCCTATACGTCTGCCCTGTTTAAATACACTCAAAAGCAACCCCATCTGTCGATCCACAAACCCCCTTCCTTAAAGCAGCACATTCCTTTTATCCAATATTCACCATACAAAATATCAAAAACATAAATATAGCCTATAAAATACATAACACCAATATAGGAACATACAACTCATGTCTAATAACAGGCCTGAAAATCAAAATAGCCAATAAAAAGGGCAATAGAAATACTTAAATATTTATAAATACTTAAATGTTTAAAATTTTATGATGTTAAATACTTAAGCCTACAGCAACTGACATTCCCAGATGGTTTCCCATCCAAGTATTGACCAGCCCCGACCCTGCTTAGCTTCCAAGTTGAGAGGAGATCAAGTACAGTCAGGTTAGTCTGGTTACAATTTATTTATTTATTTATTTATTTATATATATGTTACATTTGTTGACCAGGATAGTCCGACTGGATATATGTCCATTTTCAGCAGAGGCCCAGAGAGAAAAGCTCCACATAGATGAACACAAGACATACAAGTAAAACTGAGACTGGTACACATTGATGTGTTATACATTATCAATTAAAGACAGTAGAGATAAAACTTTTCATTTATATGTATGTGTACATATATATATATATATATATATATATATATATATAAAATAATTCTCTGTTCACCAGTGAGAGTGGGGAGCTTTGAGCAGCCTATCTGTCCATGGAGGAGTGATCTCAGCCTTGAAACTAGTAGCTTATTGGCCGTTTTGGGTCAATTCCTATCTGTTTCAGTTTCCCTGCTTTAAAACCCGCATTTGCGTGGTTTTGCACGATTTTGCACATAGCGCAGCATCGGGCAGCACCGCTTAAATGGGTTTAAACTATTCCCGGCTCCACAAAGTCTGCTCTTCACTTTTTCCCCTCAGAACTGTTATAAATCTCAAAGTAAGCACTCCATTTTCATTCTAAAGCTGTGCAGTTGCTCGTATAAGTAATCTTATAAGTAAGCACTAATAAACTAAAGCAGTACACCCTCTTATACTCCCTTTAAGTACTTGGCTCCCTATTGGTCCTTTTTGATCAGTCAAAAAGTAGTTCCTTATACTATTCTGGCATGTCTAAAAGTCAGTTTCGGGTTTACTCTCCAGTCCAGCTGGTGAATCTGGGAATCTTGAGGCAATGTTACAACTGCCTTATGTACACAGACCACCCTCTCCTCCTCCCAACAAGCTCAAATATATGTGAGAGATGCAACTATATAGCCAAACTGGAGGCTGAGCTCTCTCAACCCAGTACTGGCGCAGTCAGTCAGGAGGAGAAGGTAACCACACACACCACAAATCCAGTCTCACATAGACCTATCACAACAGCAAACCAAACACATAAACGCACAAAAACATACTCGGAGGCTCTAAATAAAAATCTGCCCAAGCAGCAGAGACCTCCAAAGCAGACATCCAAGCAACCGCTACCCCACAACAATACCCACGTATCACATAGTTCACAAAGTCAGTGTGCCACAGTCACAGCCCTTAAGGCTAAACAACACACCTAATACACTTGTAATAGGTGACTCTATTGTCAGACACACTGACGTCCCACTCACCAGGCTGAACAAGGAGAAGGTCACTGTAAGCTGCCTGTCAGGTGCCAGGATCCGCCCCATAACACAAGCACCCAGGTCACTCCAAAACAAGTACAAATATGACTCCGTCATTGTCCATGGCGGTGTGAATGACCTGAGACGTACCTCCTTGGACTACATGAAAAGAGACATAGAGGAGCTCTCTGATCATGTAGCTCAGGCCGGTATGAACCTGACCTTGAATAACATCTTACCCTCGCCAAGAATGATGCCACAGTATAAAGACAAAATGATCAATTTTAACAATTGGCTAAAGTATTGGTGTCATTCAAAGGGGATCCAGTGTCTGTCAGCCTGGGATGACATGCTCGACAAGCCACATTGCTTCGCTAGGGACGGCTTGCACCTGTCACCCCTGGGCTTTCGAATACTGGCTAAGGCTCTTGCCACCCTCATAGTGCCTTTTTTAGGCAAGGCTCAAAAGACAAACCCACCTCCATAGACAACACAAGGAAAAAGAAACTAAGGGTAATGCTGCTCAACACCAGAAGTCTAAACCTCAAGATACACGCACTCGAGGCTCTCCTCAGTATGGAGAATATCGATATCTGTGCAGTAACAGAAACCTGGTTCAAGGCTCCTGAGAGCACCCCAGCACTACCAGGTTATACCTCATACCATGCTTTTCGGCCCCAAAACTCTGACCGAACCACAAAAGGAGGGGGAGTATCCATATTCATCAAAGATACCCACACCTCCAGGTTAATGGCACTGCATGAAGCATCAGAGACCATCCATGTGCAACTAACAGTGGGCAATTGTAGCCTGCTACAGACCACCCTCCCAAACTCAGGAACCCCACTTGGCTTTCCTGAGAACACTGGAGAATATGAAGGTCTCTCCAAACACCATCATATTGGGTGACTTCAACTACCCAAACATAGACTGGGAGCACTACTCAAGCCCCAACACCCTAGCCCAACGGTTCCTAGAATTTATAAACTCAAATGCTATGGAACAACTGGTCACCACTCCCACAAGAGGAGAAAACATACTGAACCTGATCATCACCAACATGGGGACTTTATGTTCCATACCAGAGGTATACCCCTCATTGGTAAGATCTGACCATAAATTAATCTCACTGGACATCCATATCCCGTCCCCACCCCAGCCAAAGAAACCACGGTGAAGAACTTCTCAAAAGCAAACTTCACACTTCTCAAAACCGAGGTGGAATCCTTCAAAGCCCCCAGGCCAGTGGAAAATATGGCCCAAACCACAGAATCCTTTACAAACACATTCTATGGACACCTACAGGAATGCATGGATCGTGCTATCCCAAATAAAACCAAGACTCACTCCTCCAAAGGCAGGAGACCTGTCTGGTGGACCCCAGCCATAATTAAGCTATACAACAGAAGGAAGAAGCTACTACAAGATAGAGCAAAATCCCAAAAAGGGAAGGCATCTCTGATCAGTACTAGCAAGAAACTACGATCCCTCATAAAATCATCTAAGGCCAGCTTTGAAAGAAAAATTTGTACAAGATGCTAAAGATAATCACAAGGCCTTCTTTAGTTATGTCAGGAACCTGGGTGGCAACTCCCAGATATGCTCTGAGTTAGTGCAAAATGACAAAAAATACACTGAGCCCACAGACATTGGGAACATCCTGGCAAACAGGTTCAGTGCAAACTTCTCCCTCCCTTCCCCCCCAAAAGAGCAAATGTCTATCCCAACAGAGTGTAGCCTCCCTGACATCACAGATGCACAGGTGAGAGCTGCCCTCTCCAAAGCAAAAAACACAGCATCAATGGGACCAGACGGTGTCCCGGGCTGCGTCTTACATGAGCTCCAAGAAGAACTGAACCCTCACATAAAGTCACTATTCAGTCTCAGCCTTACTACAGGATATGTACCCAAGGAATGGCGTACAGCAACAGTGGTCCCACTCCACAAAGGTGGTGCCACAACGGACCCCGGAAACTATCGCCCTATAAGCCTGACTAGCCTGGTCTGAAAAGCTATGGAGTGTATCATCATGGAACTCATAAACAAAGACATTGAGAACCTCCAAACACTGGATCCTACCCAATTCGGCTTTGTTAAGGGCAGATCTTGCCTCTTGAACCGGGTCGACTTCTTTGAAACAGTCACCAAGGCCATACATGAAGGAAAGGTAGTCCACGCAGCCTACCTGGACCTCACAAAAGCCTTTGACACAATACCCCACTTGGGCATCATAAATAAGCTCACCAGCTTAAATATCAACCCCTATGTCACAAGATGGGTTGCAAACTGGCTCAGGGATAGAACCCACATGGTTAGAATTGCAGGTGCCATGTCAGACTCTAAACCAGTTAGAAGTGGCGTCCCACAAGGCTCAGTCCTGGGACCTCTCTTGTTTGGTATATATTTCTCTGAGGTACAGGCTAACACAGGAGGACTATGGCTGACCAAGTTTGCAGATGACTGCAAACTGGGTGCCATAATCGACTCGCCGACTGACACAAGCATCCTCCGAAAGAGTCTCACAGAGACGGATAACTGATGCCAGAGCCATGGCCTAAAGCTAAATGCCAAAAAGTGCATAGTCATCCCCTTTGGGAAAAACAAAGTGCCCATAAATTACCACATAGGTGGTAATCCATTAAGTATGGAAGAAGTAATTAGGGATTTGGGGACCCAAGTAGATAGCAATCTCTCCTTTGACAATCACGTTGCCAAAGTGGTTCGAAAGACCTTCTATATAGCCCACCTTATCACGAAAGGGTTCACATCTAGATCAAGAGAGGTCATTGTGCCCCTCTACTCATCACTCATCAGGCCCATAATTGAATACAATGCCTCATTTGGGATGTACCTTACCCGACACCTGCAGCAACTGGAAAGACCCCAAAAGTACCGCACCAAGAGGATCAAGGGACTCCAAAAGATGCCCTACGCAGGTAGGCTAAAGAAACTCTAGCTCTACTCAGTTGCTTACCGTCTACTCAGAGGCGATCTGTGCCTGACGTATAAAGCCATGCCCAAACCAGAATTAATGGACATGCTCCACCTCAGGAAATCCAAATCCCTTAGAGCTACACGCTCCAGGGACTTAAACCTCAGCACAGAAATAAATAGGACATGCTGGAGGGACAGATTCATATCCCAGAGGCTCCCCTCACTCTGGAACAAAATCCCAATCCATGTTAGGCAGAGTCCCTCAATGACCCTCTTCAAGAGAAATCTTGACGAGTGGATGGGAGATCGTAGGTTTATCCCTGGGATCTCTTCTGTGTCCCTACTAGACAGAGGCACAGTAAACTAACCTTAAAAGGGCTATCTTCTGTGACCTACTATATGGAGGCACAGTCAACTAATCTAAAAGGGTGGCGAAAGCCAAACACACTCGGCTAGGCTTATAAATGCCCTAGGGCAGATAGCCTAGTATCAACCTATGAACCTATGATACACTTCCAGGTTTAGTACAAGCATTAAACAATTTCCTATTCTATATGTATCAATTCTTGGATCTTTACTGCTTATATACAAGGCGAAGAACTAATCCTTACTTATTTAGTGGGTTTGTTCAGCATTTTTTGGCTAGACCCTGAGGAGAAAAGGTGCGCCATGAAAGGGGGAGAGATTAGTCCGGGGTGGAGCAAGGACAAAGCCAGCGTTTTTTGAGGTATTGAATAATATTCTTTTTGAATAGGGCTGAAATACATAAACATGTACATATAATCCTTATACTTCTTAAGGTCATGGTATATGAATATTTTATAAACTAGTTAAAAATAAAAATTAAATAATATCCCTTTATTGGTTCAATGCTTTAAGCTTTAAAATACAAGCAATAGAAATATATTCATTGAGCCCAGGCCATCTGCTAGCATCCAATACCATTTGCCATGACATTTCCTTCTTTTTCAGGAGTTGGTGACTAGGTCCACCCCTACAGCCTAAACTGACCTGGTCAGTAACTAAATACTTAAAATGGTGTCCTGGAAAATCAGAAACATGTTTAGCAAGGCCATTTGTCATAATGCATTTTTTGATATTATACTCAAGATCGTAAATACATTCTTTCAATTTATGGTCCAGTCCATCTTCCCCACATAAAAACAGGGGCACATGTCACATTGAAACAAATAGACTACTCCTTAGATTCACAATTAAAATTTCCAAGCATCTTAAATTGGTTACACAGACTGTAAAGTCTTTCCCTTCCTTGACACATTTACAAAAATGACACCTACTACATTTGTTCATATGCTTATGAAATTTATTTTTACTTACAGCATATTCCTTCCTTTCCAAAATACATTTCAGAATTTTCCCTCTGCAATAAACCATAACAGGCTGTTCCACTGTTTTAACACAGAATAAATTACTTTCCATTAGAATGTCCCAGTTCTTATTAAAAATCCATTTCAAGGTCTGGATTCCACAAAAATATATTGAAATAAAACTGGTTTCGTAACTATTCTCAGCACTACTCACCCCCTTCTTCAGTAATACCCTCCACACCTGTACCAGGTGATGGAAGTAGTCCCATACTACTAGATTCAATACTTGGAGGAGATACCACTCCATTTCTATCCACTCCTAGGATAGGTTTAAAATACTACCAGCGGTCCCTCTTACTAATACCTTTGGTTAGTAATTCGTTTAAGATCTCCCTGAGATAGCCTCTACAGTCAAACATCCCCACCATTGTATGACATTCCACCAAAGAAATATCCTTTAGTGATATCATTCTAGCCGCTCTAACTGCCCTTTGACCATGGCTCTTTTTTGATGGTGGGGTGGGAACTAGAGGAGTGTAAAAAACTGTTAGAGTACTTATCTGATGGATTCGGAAAACATACCTCTTGTTACAAGTATCCTTAACTAATAAAACATCTAAATAAGCTATTTTCTCTTGGTCCATTTCATGGTAAAACCTCAAAAATTCTGTTATATTATTAATATAAGATCAAAATTTATCCAATTCCTCCCTGGTACCCTTCCAGATGAGACAAATGACATAAAAAAACAGGTGTAGAACCAGAAGGAATTATAAAACTGGGACCCATCCAAAAACCTACACTCCCATTGTGCCATTACAGTATTTGCGAAAGCTGCACCACAAGGGGAACCAATTGCAACTTCTTTCTTTTGCAAGTAATATTTATTCTCAAAGGTGATGAAATTATTATTTAATACCAGCTCCAATAGGTCTTCAATTAAATTAACCTGTTCCTGGGGTACCCGCTTAGCTTCCAAATAATCACATACCCAATGGGTACCCAGTGCCTGAGATATTACACTATATAAATTTTTCACATCTGTGGTGACCAAAATGTCATTAGTACCAAAGTTAATACTGTCTAGCTTACCTAAAAAATCCCAGGAATCTCTACAAATTCTTACTTCATCCACCAAATATTGCTTCAATTTAGTATCTAAGTACTTTGCACATGCTGATGTAATGGAGTTTCTCCCTTCAACTATTGTGCGTAAAGCTGGATCATACAAGTTTTTGTGTATTTTACATACCCCAGAGATAACTGGTATAGTGGGGTTAGTAAGGTAAAATTAAATAATTCAATACTAATCCGATTATCAATAAACATATCATTCAAATTAGCATAAATTTTCCTATTAGCACCATTTACTTTAAGGATACTGTTTTAAGCAAGCACCTAACCTTAGCATATTATTACTGATTATATAAACATGCAACGCTTTCAAAATAATTACATAAGATCACTTCAACAATATATCTGACAATACATTGGATCAATAATGTTCCAACATTGAACATGTTTTCTGTTCTGTCTCTATAAAATATGGAAGTGTACTTTATCTTTGATTGGTGGATGATGGCTTCAATGAACCAATGCGATTATTTTCATTTTTATCTTCTGATTGGCTCCCTGAAAATAGACAATGACTAGGACTGGTTCGCATTTATCCACTGGATGAATTAATAGTATGACCATGAACACCTGGCGTATACAATATTGTTTATTTATGAATTTATATAATAAGGATTGGGAGGTGTCTCACATGATTTTATGAGATCACACAGCATCAATATACTGCATACTGGGCTCTAAAATTCATGTTGAACTATTCTATAGCACTCATTAATTAAATACAGCCAGAGAAAGGGAGATAATGTTTGATTTCATCTTGATCAAATATATGTCTTCTAAAAGGTATTTAAGTATTTGATTTGACCACGTATTGGAATACATTCATTTGCTCTGCTTGTAATATGGACAGTTATGTTTTTTTGATTGGTGAGCGAAAATCTATTTAGACCTATAAGATTTTTGTCATTTGGTATCCCTTATTGGCTGTTTGATTTTGGAAAACTATTTGGATTGGCTCATGATCATTCACTGGCTATCAGACTGATAGTTCAGCACTTTCAGAATATTACAAAGGAACATGTAACACGTTTCTATAAAACACAGAGGTGCATTGTATTTTTGATTGGTGGATGATTGTTTCTTCGCATCACTGTGATTCTTTCAATTTCCATTTTTTTGACTGGCTCCTTGAGAACAGAGGATTAGGACTGATTCACACTTATCCACTTGACAAATCAACAGTATGACCAAGTATACTTGGCATACACAATTTTCTTCATTTATGAATTTATATAGCAAGGAAGCGAGACATCTTGCATGACATTATCAGAACATAATATCCATCTATTGCATATTGGCCTTAAAATTCATATGCTGAACAATTTTACAACATTTATCTATTGAATGCAGCAGGAGAAAAGGGTGCACTGTTTGAATACATTTTGATCAAATATGAGTTTTGTAAATGCAGTTCTAAAGACACTTAAGTATTTAATTCAATCACGCATTGGAATATGTTTGTTTGCTCTGTTTGTGATATGGATAGATAAGTCTTTTCGACTGGTGAGTGAAAATCCACTTTGACCACCAAGATTTCAGTTAGTTCGTATCCCTTACTGGCTATTTGATTTTGGAAAATGATTTGGACTGGCTTACGATCATCCACTGATAGCTCAACACTTTCAGAGTATTACAAAGGAACACAGACTGATTTTGATCACTGACTGGTTATTTAAAGATCATTTCTTATTCTTGATTGGTCTTGCTCCATTTTATATACACTTTTTTATGCAATACCCTTCACTGGTTATTTATTGCAAACTAGAGATTGTTTCCTGATTGATTATTAACATTTTAATTGACCAATAGCATTATAGGATATATCTGACATCTAATGTTTTTAGAATGATTTTAATTAATTCTATTCATTGATTGGTTTTGTTTTTTATTTGACTATGAGTGAGTTTTCTATGTCTTTTCAATAGATCTGAAGAAGGGTTTTTCAACCTGAAAGCGCATGTCTTTATTGTGCTTAGTTTTTTGTTTTATTACAATATATGCTTTGGACCATGGTAGTCAGACTGATTTTTGTATCGACTGACACTGGCTTTGTTGAAGTCCAACTTTTGCTGGCTGCTGCTGTATTCCTTTGTTTACTCTTAGGTTTGTATTATTGTTAGTTCTGATGAAGTCCATTATCATTTGTGGGACAAAATCTCTTAAACTTTTTATTAGATATATTTGTTACATCGAGTGACGTAGGGATTAATGCCCAGATTAGTAAGTTTATCTATAATTCCAGAGTGGGGATGGTTTGAAGGCCTTGGCGAGGTCCAGATAGGCTTTGTGGACTGCCTTGCCCTCATCCATGGCTCTGGAGACTGATTTGAAGAAGTCAATCAGGATGAGGAGACAAGATCGGCCCTTTATGAAACCAAACTGGGTGGGGTCCAGTGTTTGAAGGTCGGCAACGTCTTTGTTTATAAGTTCCATGATAATGCATTCCATGGCTTTGTAGATCAGGCTCGTCAGACTGATGGGACGATAGTTCCAGGATCCAAGGTGGGTCACCCCTTGTGGAGTGGGATAACTGTAGCTGTGCGCCACTCATTGGGCATGAAGCCTGAGGTGAGGCTATGATTAAACATGACACTTAGGTGAGGTGCCAGTTCATTTTCTAGTTCATATAGTACTCAGCCCGGAATGTTGTCTGGTCCCATGGATGCTGTATTCTTAGCTTTGGAGAGTGCGTTTTTTACTTGTGTGGCCGTGATTACCAGAATTTGGCAATCTTTTGGTATTGAGATGGGCCCTTTAGGGGGTGAGAGAGGGGGTGAAGTTGGCACTGAATCTATCTGCCAGGATTTTGGCAATATCCTTGAGATCAGTATATTTAATGCCATTCTGTTGTAGCTCAGAGCTGATCTTAGCATTGCCATTTAGATTCTTGACATAACTATAGAATCCCTTGTGGTTGTCCTTGGAATCTTTGGCAATTTTATTTTTGTAACTAGCTTTGGAGGATTTTATGAGGGATCTCAGCTTCTTACTGAGGCTGGTAAGGGAGTATTTTGCATCCTGGGATTTTCATCTTTTCTGCAACAGTTTCTTCCTTTTGTTGTATAGTTTGTTTATGGCAGGGGACCACCAGATTGGCTTTCTTTTTTTTGGAGGAGAGCATCTTGGTTCTATTTGGAATGGCACGATTCATGCACGAGTGGATGTGCTCATACAGTGCCTTAATGTAGGATTCAGCAGTCGAACTTTGAGTTCCTGTCTGCATGGGGGTTATGAAGTTTGTTACTTCTGACTTGAGTAGCATGAAGTTAGCTTTGGATAAGTTTTTTATGGAGGTTTCCCTACTGGGGGGGTGGGGGTGGGATGTGGACGTCAAGGGTGATTAGCTTATGGTCAGACCTGACCAAAGAGGGGGTGACCACTGGTGTGGAGCATCAATTTCCCATGTTGGTAATGACCAGGTCTAGGATATTGGAGCCCCTGGTGGGACTATGGATTAGTTGATCCAGGGCATTAGAATTTATGAATTCCAAGAACCGTTGGGCAAAGGTGTTGGTACCCGAGTAGTTTTCCCAATTAATGGTAGGGTAGTTGAAATCACCCAGTATTAGGGCATTTGGTTGTATCTTAATATTTTCCAGTATGTTTAGAAAGGTGTAGTGAGAATCTTGGGGCATAGTGGGGGATCTGTAGCAAGCTACAATTTGGAGTGCAGTCTTACCTAGTGTTAGTTGCACCTGTAAAATTTCAGACGCATTGTGTTGGGCAACTAGCCTGGAGGTGTGAATATGGACACTCCTCCGCCTTTAGTGTTTCGGTCCTGGTTTGTTGGCCGAAAAGTGTGGTAAGAGTTGTAGCCTGATATTGCAGGGATGCTCTCTGTAGCCTTGAACCAGGTCTCAGTTACTGCACAGATATTGATGTTCTCCATTTTTAGGAGTGCCTCGAGGAAGTGCATTTTGAGGTTTAGACTTCTAGCATTGAGTAGCGTTACCTTCAGATTTTGCATGATTATATCTGTTACGGTGGTGGTTTTGTCCTTTGAACCTTGCCTAAAAAAGGCACTATAGGGGTGGCAAGAGCCTTAGCCAGTAACCTGAATCCCAATAAATAAATAAATAGATGTGCAATGTTTTGTTTTAAAGGCAAAGTTTAATTTTCACTTAGTGTGCAAATTCAGCTTTTACAATTATGTTTTAAACCTGATGCTTTTCCAGATCGTCTGTACCTCTGCAGCTTCAGTACTTTAATATACTTACACAGAGGTCACATTACCTCAGATTAAAGAGACTATTCAATTCTGGTGGAACACTACGTCTTCCAGTTATCTGCAAATCGGTGCAACTTTGGAAATATACAATTGTGTGGGGTGTGTAGACCTGAATGAAGCTCTCAGATCGGGGCTACAGAGGGCATAGTCCTCCATGCAAGTAGGTCTGCTACATGTGACAAAATATGCAAACTGTTAACATGTCTATCCAGCCATTGGTATAGAGGGATGAAGCCCTGATTATAACTCAGGTGACCCCTGTTCAATTATCAGCTTGGGTGAATGAGGGGCCAGGCATGCGAGGATGGACTTGAGTGGCCGACATCAGCTCACCCATCTGCCAACAGAGGGATGTGGCACAGTAGCCACATTGGCAACACCTAGCGGAAAGTAAGTGACTACCTGTAGAAGAGGCCAGGGCTGGTTTGCACTACTAAGATGAACATTTGCTGCTGAGTCAGGGATGATGAAAGTAGAAACATGAACATAATTTTTCTTTGAGGCAGCCATTGTGAGTCAGTCAGCTGCCTATTAGGTGGGTTTAGGAAGGATGGGGTGGGGACCTCCATGGGACATTGGCCCACCCACCCTAATGCTGACTCCCACCTCCAGGTGGATTACACCCCTGAATGGGAACTGATGAGCAGGGGGGTTCTCAACCACTTCAGGGATGCTTGGCTTTTAGCCCTTGGGTAACAGTGAGACAAGAGTGTACAGGTACCACTTCAGGGATGCTTGGCTTTCAACCCTGGGGGAAAAGTGAGACAAGAGTGTACAGGTACCACTTCAGGAATGCCTAGCTTTGAACCCTGGGGGAACAGTGAGACAATAGTGTACAGGTACCACTTCAGGAATGCCTAGCTCTGAACCCTGGGGGAACAGTGAGACAAGAGTGTACAGGTACCACTTCAGGAATGCCTAGCTCTCAACCCTGGGGGAACAGTGAAACAAGAGTGTACAGGTACCACTTCATGAATGCCTAGCTCTCAACCCTGGGGGAACAGTGAGGCAAAAGTGTATAGACAGGGGACGGAACAGATTCTGGAGAGTAGTAAACAAATGTAACAACATCAGCTCATACATACTAGCACAAAATACATACATCTGGATATTCAAGACACTTCAAAAATATGCATTCAAGTTAAACAGATTATCACACATAAAAACTAGTATAATACAACAAGCATTTGACCTGCACCCTCTATGCAGGGGGTTTCACCCCTCCACCACCCCATTATATTCTCACTCAAAGCTCAGAAGACATTCCAACTTGGACAAGGAACATATCATTCAAAGGAAAAAACAAGTTTGTTCTTGTTCTTCTAATAGGGTGTTGCAGTGATCTCAGTGAGTTAATACATCACCACAACAGGTAACAAGCCTACATAACTCAAAGTAAACCTCAAGCACAAATTCTTAAGCAAGTTAAACATAACAATTATGTCTTGAGCAACTCAAGGTAAATCCTGGATTATATATATTTTACTGCCATATATGAAAGTGTCCTCACTAAAGCTGTTTGTGCAATCCACATGTTGTTTTAGACTTTATTACAGAGTGTTCAAGTATATGAGTAACTGCAATTTAGAAACTTTGAATTCTAGAAGTTAACTTTTAGGGCCAACAATTCAACATATAGCTGCATACTTTTCAAATGTCCGTGATTTCAGGGACATCTCTGATAGTGCCTCAAATATTAATTCTGTCTTTCTAACTTTATGGTATAACAGTGACAATTACAGCAAGCATGCCTGGCATTTAAAAATACTTATTTATCTTCAGAAAAATGTCTGTTTATGTAAATATGTAAATCATTTTACTATATCAACATTCAATGAATATTACATGCACTTAAAAAAGTGTCCCTGATTTATGTCTTTTGTCTCAAGATTATATTTGACTCTGTCCCTGATTCTTGAAGTAACACACTGATGTTGAGATCTATGTGTAAACTTATGCTAACTTGTTAAACCACATTTTGACTAGTGAGTTGGCAGGATTTATTTGAAAGGGGTGCTAATTCAATGTATGCTAGTTTGATGCATCAGTTTGGGGGGATGATGATGTAAATATACCCTTTGCTCATGCCCTGTAGGTAAGAATGGTGTCAGTATGTTCTGTATAGTAAGTTGCTTGTTTATGTTGATTGTACAAGTACATGAGAACAAACATCTAGGGTCATTTTGTTAAACATTTGTTTGCATTGTGCATGTATGATTTATGAACAGCTGTTGACTGTGATGCCCTGGTCAGTCTGAACTGGTGGATGAAATGTAGAGCGGGTACTGGCCTAAAGGATGGATTCACAAGACACGTGGATTTTACTGGACCCAGATATGGATGAAAATGTTAGTAATGTGAATGGATATCTGTAAGACTGATCACCTTACTTTGCTACACAATTTTATACAAGTCCATCTACAAATCAGTCTTTGTGTTTTCAAGCTTGCTTATGTGACAGCCAACTAAAGAAACGAAGGATATCAATGGAAGTACTATAAATGATTTAAACTGCGCATCATCGACTGCAAAACATCTAAACTCTAAAAGATCTAATATGAAATGACAAAATTTAACCATCCAATGATTTTGCAGGGGGGCGAGCACCACTGCAACAGCAAACACCCCCTGCTAATTATATATACCCACTCCAAGGTCGCACAATAGTGGGGAAAGGGCATAAACCCTTCCCTTGTTTAACTGATTTTTGTTAATATTTTGTGTTTAAATATTTTGGAGTTTATTTTGCTGTTGTTCTTATGCTCTTTAGATCATTTGTAATACTCCCATATACAGATATATGTATGTGTGTATGTGTGTGTCACTCTCTCTCTCTCTCTCTGTATATATATATATATATATATATATATATATATATATATATATATATATATATATATATATATATAAAAAACACACACAGAGAGAGCGAGAGAGATAATGATTTTATAATGGAGAACAAGAAGAAGGGGTCAGTGTGTCTACAGGGCAAGAAGAACAGTTGACTGGACAAGTAGTAAGAATGGTGAAAATTCTGGAATGCAGAGATGAGAGGGAAAGTTTAACTGTGGATATCGTACAGACGGATCAGTGTAATGTGGCCAGACAGTATCGGGGGACAGATCATAAGTTGCTGGGAGCCCTAAGCAATCTCCACTGGCACAGGAGGACAAACCCGATTACAATTCAAGTAACCCGCATTTGAATTCTGGTTTGGCACCTGAAGTATCTGGTGTAGAGGAAGGGAGAAATGATGAGGCTTTGTCTAGTTACCTTTGAAGACGTCCCACTGTTAGATGCAAGCATTTATCGCAGCTGAATAAAAATTTGAACAAAACCGGCTTCTAGTTTGTATTATTTCTGAAACTCACCACTATAGGAACAGAAATTTTATTTTTTACAGGATTCAGATTACAAGGCACAAAGTAATTGTAGGATTCTCAAGTTACTCCCTTTAGGGGTCATCTTTGGACGTAGGATGCAAAAAAGTATGCAAAGTACAGCAACAAAAACAGAATTTGTCTTAAAACATTGATAAAAATATATCAAAGGTTATATTAATGTGCACACATTTGTAGCATGTATCACAGTGATGTATTTACACAGAGCTAGTATTTTTTATTTACAAAATATATAAGCAAAGAAGAACTGGAATATGCTAGTAAGTACCTGTAATAAACTAAAGCATTAGTCAGTGTCACAAAAGCAGTTGCATACAGAACCATTCTGCAGATGTTGTCAAAGTTTTTTTTTCCAAATAATCTTAATTCAGTGTTTTTTTATGTCTGTATGTTGAGAATTCCATATGGTATTAATCATTAACTCATTAAGCATACATATACAGACCAGTTATAACTGCATGGTACAATGTACCACTGCTTCTAAACTCAAGCAGCCACATTATTGGGCAGTACAATGTTCCTCTCGAGGCACAGGTTCAGAGGTAAGTACTAGGCTAGCTGCCCTTGTAGGCCACTTTAAGCCTAACCAATGTCCCTTTCTGTTCTCAAAATAACCTATCTTATTTAGTTATAGATTGGCCCTACCAATCCCATGGTTGATAATATTACTCCTAATGAGAATAACTGGTATCATACCATAGATAATCTGAGGGGACCTATGCATGGAATAAAGCATTTCGGAGTTGCCTCTGTTCATTAACAGTACAGGGGGCAGTCCTGCAGTAAATTTTATGCTTTCCATCCAGAGATCTAAGTTGCATTTGAAAATGGACAGGGATGAACTTTTGTTTTATGTGGATGGGAACTCTGTTCCACAGCAATGGTATTCACTGTGAAATATATCTGTCCCTCTAAACCATTTTGTTGATGTTGCAGAACAGGTTTACAGCCATAGACTGAGTATTTCTGATTCCATTGGACTTGCTGATATGCAGTAAATCCATCAGTATATGGTTTGAGGATGCCTTGTATACCAGACACAGGTCATCTCTTAGCATAGGTTCATAGCTGTACAGGTCAGATTTATATAGGTGATGATTTACTGACTGCCTCTATTAGAGACACAGAAGCCAGATCAGGAGTGAATTGCCCATTCATTGGTCCAAGCTGCGCTTAAAAAGAGATAAGGAGAAACTTTGCTTTACATGGATTGGGAGCCTGTTCCATAGTATGGGAGTTTTCTGAGAAACATGTCTGTCTTTCTAACATGTCCTATTTTATGTCACAAGCAAAATTTTGGTCTTATAATCTAGTAGTTCTGATGCTACTTGTTTTGTGGATGTGCAAAAGGTTAATCAAAACAGGGTCCAGGGATGCCCTGTATGCCAGGCAAAGATCACCTCTCAGAAGTCTGTATGATACCGAGTAAAGAGACGAGGCTTTGACAAGATCAGGGTAGGACATTATATTTACTTCCTGTATTCTTTTTTAAGAAACTTTTGCAGATATTCTAGTTGCTGCATGTGTCTGGTCAGGTACATACCAAAGAGGGCATTATACTCTATGATGGGACTGATGAGGGCTGAGTACAGTGATATGATGACTCCTCTGGACCTAGATGCCATGCCCTTGCTTATAGGTTGAGCAACATAGAAGGATTTTCTTACTACTTTGGATGCATGTTGGTCGAAGGCTAGGTTACTCTTTACATGAGTTTCCAGATCCCTGACTAATGAATCAACTTTAGGGGGGTTTTACTGATGACATAGTTACTAGGGATAACCAACTTCCCAAAAGGTATTTTAATTCATTTCCTGGTACTGACTTTTAAGCTATGGCTTTGGCACCAAGTGTTTGTCTGTATAAGACCTTCCTGAAGGGTGTTCTCATCTTGGGAAGATTCAATGACGGCTCCAAGTTTGCAATCATCTGTGAACTTGGTCAGCCAAAGACCTCTGACACTGGCTTTGAAATCCGAGAAGTAGATGGCAAAGAAGAGTGGGCCCAGCACAGAGCCTGGATGTACTCCACTGGTGATCGACCATTTTGTGGAGTTGCCTCACTGATTCTAACCTCCAGGATCTTATCAGTCACCCAGCTAGCTATCTAGATGTTATTAAGGGGTTTATACCTAGTTCCTTAAGTTTGTTGATAATGCCTGAGTGGGGTATTTTATCAAGTGCTTTAACCAGACCTAGGTAGGCAGTATGCATTGTTTTGCCTCATCCATTGCCTTAGTGACCGTTTTAAATATGTCCACCAGATTCAGTATACATGATGTTCCTTTGATAAAGCCAAAATGGGATGGCTCCAGCATATATAGGTCTCCTATGTCCTTACTGATATTCTCCATGTTAATTCTTTCCATGGTTTTGCAAATAAGACTAGTCAGATTAATAGGTCTGTAGTTTCCAGGATCTGTCGAAGGTCCTCTCATATGGGGGGTGGGGGGATGACCATTGCAGTTCTTCATTCATGTGGCACAAAGACTTTTCTAAGATTACAGTTAAATAATGTCTCCATGGATCCTGATATGTCATATTTTTGATTATTCAGGAGGCATCCTGTGATGTTATCGGGACCTAATGAGGCCATGTTCTTGGCTTTAGTGAGTGTAGCCAGTATACACTCCCTAGTTATAGTTGGAGAGGTTATGTCTGAGAGTATGGCTGGGGGTAAAGTTGGAACTGAACAAGTTTGCTATATCCCCAGGCTCAGTGAATGTGGCACCATTAACCACCAGTTCAGCAAATTGCTGTGTGCCGTCCTTGAGTTTTCTGACATATCTGTAGAAATACTGAGTCTAATATAACAGTCTGTAGGATAACGATTATAGTGACAGGGCTTTGAGTTGGTCCATGTAGGATATGTTGTTAAGGCCATGTATCCTTTTAATATGGTATCTCTGTGGGTGTACAGTTGTTGCATGTATCTGAACAGAGCCAAAGGGGGCATTATATTCAATGACTGGTCTAATGAAGACCGATAATGGCATTCCTAGGCCTAGGCACAATCCCCTTGTTTATAAGCTGCACAATACAGAAGAACTTTCTTACAATAATGGACACATGTCAGTCAAAATTTAGGTCACTGTCCACATAAGTTCCCAAATCCTGAAGAACTAGGTCATCTCTTGGCATTCTTGTTTTTTTCTGCACCACCCAAATCTATGCTGGTTGAATGGTATTCCCCATACATATTACATTTACCTTTGTCCTTGTGGCTAAAAGGGTCCATGAAGGACTCTACCCTTACCTCGTTAACAAATAAATAAAGAGAATTCCTTTTATGGAATACGGCTGCTCACTACAAGCAGTCTGTTTTCATATGCAATAAGCACTGGCTAGTACAATACATTCAGAATAAATTGGAAAGAGAATTTATTTACAGCTGTGAGGCCCATCACCTGTAATGGGGTGTAATACCTGGCAAGATACAATTCAGATTTCAAGGAAGAACAACTTTCTAGTAGGTCTTTAATAATACTGAAAAAATATAGTATGTACTGTATACTTCATAAAACCCCAAAAAACTGTTTGTGGGGAGCACATAAAAGTCATGCTTTAAGCCACTTTCAAATTAATATTTCCTTTTATCATTCCTATACTTGCTTATTCCAGTTAAAAGTTACATAAATCTATAGTTAACCGTGTATAATCTGCCTCATACCTCAACCATAAGACAATTGGTGATCTTGGGGTTCAGGGAGGACGCGTGTCTAGACAGACTACTTCTAATATGACAGAAATATTAATGGAGAAAATAAAACATTTTTGATGTGCAGATGCCTCATCATAAAACAATGAAATAGGCACAGGGTTAATTCTATTGTTTTTTTCTGCCCTACAAAATTTTCACTTAGCTAATCTGATGCCATCCTGACACATTTGACATATGCATGATCAGAAATTCACTTGCAGATTTTCATTTACAGTTTTTTATCTCAATATAAGCATTTAATAAGATCCCTACATTTCTCGTGAATGTGGGCCTGACATCAGGTGGCAGACAAAGGAAGCAGCCTGTCCTGCACCCTCTGCTTTTTAAATCTCTAACTTTGAAAATACTTTTTACTTGTTTTGAATCAGGGTTTATTATTATGTAAATGTCAATAAACCTGTAGTATGATTTATAAATCTGTGTTAAACTTTACAATAATAATAATAATAAATCTTCAAGGTGTTAACTTATTAATGCTCAGGGACTGAATGACAACAGAAACTGCTGAAAATGTTAACCACTTCACAAGATATCAGGCTATGGATTATAAGAGCTTTAGTAAAAGTAATCTGTTTAAGAAAGCTACTTCTTCTTAAAGCTTTTTTTTATTGAGGTATAACCATAAATGGCAAGATAAAATGCAGATTTCAATGAACAGCACACACACACACACACACACACACACACACACACACACACACACACACACACACACACACACACACACAGATTCCAAACTGTGCAGTATAGCTTTAAGTTTCTGGAATTAAAGTTTTTATAAATACAAAAAATACGCATAACTATTTTAACCAATTTTTTTTTAAAACACGTTTATTGAAATCATTACTGAAATGAACAAATAACTGATTTAATTGACCTATTATTAATTACTGTAGGTTGAACTAGGTTTTATATATATATATATATATATATATATATATATATATATATATATATATATATATATATATATACCAGCTTCTTGTAAGATGTATTGTTCTGATGAAGTCCTGATTATATGAATGAAATAAATTTACTTTAACCAATTTGTTCTTTTTTTATGTATTTGGTGGTCGTACATTTCTTTGGGCACTTTACAGCTGGTACTTCTTCAAGGCAGACTGGTCTTGGTTTGTGGTATGAATACAAAAAATTATGCATGAACTTAGTTTTTTTGCAATTGATTAAGCCACACATAGCCAGCCAGCTTCTCCAATTCTGCACTAAATTCACCATAGAGAATAAACTAAAAGTGAAGACTTTAGAACCTACAATGGTAAATACATCACCTTCAAGTTAGAAAAGGAAATGTCAGTGCAAAGATTTACTGCAGTTATAAAGTAGGTATTTTCATTTAAGAGCTTTATACATCCATAGGATCACCATGCTGCTAGTTGTATGAAAAGAATAGAAAGTGCTTTGTTCCCACGTAAGAGTAATGTACTTCTTTAAGGAGACAGTAGAAAGAGAATATGAAAGTCTGAACAAGTTAAAGAGCTACTGTAACAAAATGTACTGAAGCGACACCTGAGGCGACCTTTTTGCAGTTAGAGAAAATTAATCTGAGAAGGCCAATGGACTAAAAAACTTTGAACAACCAGGATTGAAACCAGCGATCTACAAACCCCATGAATTCTCTGAAGTGGTCCTAATCAACAGGATGACTGACAATTATACTATCAGCATATGAAGCAGGTAAAATGCATTTGGAAGGCTGATTTTCAATCAAAAGCTTTATATGACAGTGGAGATCTTACAACTGCAGTTACAGACATCTTGTTACTATGGAAACCTGGATGTTTCAAAAATAGCTTTTATAGGAGTATGGCTTCTCATACATGATTTCTCGGAGTGCATATGTAATGATATATAGTAACTGTTCCAGCACCTCTGGTTGTCTGACCTGTATGGCCTTCACCCCAACACACACACACACACACACACACACACACACACACACACACACACTCCACCACAAATGCATTCAGTATAGTGCATATTTACTGGTCGAGGCAAGAAATTCCATGCAGAGCAGTAAAGTACTGCATTCTGAAAGCAGATCAATCCAAGGTGTCTAATATGTGATTCTTTGGTCTGTTTTATTTGTACGTTCCGTAACACTGCACCCTTCTTTAAAGACAACTGTAGCAACTCTGGTGACCTACAGGACTTCATATTAACAAACTGACTCTATAAAGATGAATGCAAATGACTCTTTCAATTGTCACAAAATCAATACAGCTGAAATTGTGTAATTTTATAACACCCCTGATAAAGAAAAAAACACAGTTCTTTATTAATAAGATGAAAAGTTACTTATCAATTTCTTTGCTAAAAAAATGAAACGTTACTTATCAACCATTAGAAAGTTACTGTCAGTCTGACCTATATGCAGCTAAATTTGACGCGCAGCATATCAGCTGAAGAGAGGAAAACAGAAACAGTGTGAGTGGTCATTCGCACAACACAAAAACACGATGGCTACCTTGAAGTGATGCAGACTTTTTAATCGATTATATCAGCCACATAAGGAAGAGCTATCTAGTTATACAAACATTGAATAAGGAAACTAACTTTTATTGGATAATAAGTTGTCATCTTATAAATCCCAGGAAATTAACAATCACATGTTATTTATTTTGTATTTCTTTCACTTTTGCTCAACTTTTTTGGTCCCTGTTACCTACATGCAGTTGTCATTAAGTAATGTACGTAAAGGCTTCCATAAATTATGAAGAAGATCCTAGCGCTGTAAAAGAAGGGCACTGGACAATTATAATAATAGCAACACACATACATGCGAGGCCCATGAAGCATACATCACATGTGGGATGGGTGCATATCTCTCAACCTCTCAGAGCAAAAGTCTGGACAAAGCCATAAATAATGGGGGACAAAGGACCAAAAATAGGGACATTTTTAAATATTGCTCTTACAAAATTAGAAAGTTGATAGAACAACAGGTTTTGCATCGGCATGAACTTTATGAAGGATATGAAGTCTGAAAGTCAAATCTTTGCCATTGTTTTCTCTCTTCAGCTCCCAATGATTTGCCAGTGACTTGCCAGAAAACCACAATTTTATGAGAAACAGACCAAAAATATGAAGCAAAAAGCTGGACAGTTGAGAGGTATGGATGGGTGCATTCAGGCTGACCATGTACTAGCGAGCATTTTGTCTTTATCCACCTTAGAGTGTACAGATATATGTACTTGCTTACACACACTCACACACACACACACACACACACACACACACACACACACACAACAATAACCTACACAGAACAGTCCCAGCACATACTCTCCAGTTCCTATTTCCTGACACCCTGAATTGGTAGTACCTCAGGTGGATATAAAAGATCCCACAGCACCCACTGAAAAGAGTAGGGGAAATTCCCCATTGTCCAGGCCAAATTTCCTGTAGTGAGTATGAATGCCACCATGGCTCTCCCCTGAAAACTGTCCACTGGTTTAGTGGGACTAACCCTGTCAGCAAGTGTAAATAAATAAAATAAATAAAACAAAACCAATAGCATAACATGTGAAGTTACAAACTGAGAAGTGACTGGTCTACAGGTACCTTCAGTAGAGATATTTCACAAAATGTCACATTCCCAGTCAGATAACTGAAACAGCAATTGACCAAGTTGCAGTCACTCACAAATGGAGTGCAACTCATAGGGCACTATTACTCATGTGTGCGACTGAAAGCCCTCCAAAAGTTGAAAAAAAAAAGTTGCTTGCAAATGAGTGCATAGTGACATTTAAAGGAGGAAATGCATGCACATGCTGCACTGATACATACTAATGGAGAACGTTTCTGCCTTTTGTGATTCAGAGTTGCAGTACACTACGCAAGCATGCACTTTGTGCGTAGGTAATATTAAAGGTGAGTATTGCTGTTTCTAGCTACTTTGCAATCAACAAAGATGCTAGGCACATCAGTTAGTTTCATAATGCTTGCTGCCACTATAATACAACCCAGAGCTCTTGTGCCTTCCAAGGTAGAGGTGTCACCAGCAGTTCATAGGTTCATAGGATGATACTAAGCTATTGGCCCGGAGGTCCTTATAAGCCTAGCCAAGAATTTCACCCATGTTCCCTCAAAGTCAGCACCCATTTTCCCTATCCAGCAGGGACACAGGTGGGATCCCAGGGGTGTATTTTCTGTTTCCCATCCAGTTATTCAGGTTCCTCTTAAAGAGGGCTAGAGATGCACTCTGCTTGACATGGAGAGGGAGTCTATTCCACAGACAGGGAAGTCTTTGGGACACAAATCTACCCCGATAAACAAGTTATTAGTGTGATAATTAGTGGGGATGACATTTTCCCCAAAGGGGATAATGATGCATTTCTTGGCATTCAGTTTGAGGCCAAGCTTCTGGCAGAAGTCATTAGTTTGGGTAAGGCCCTCTTGGAGGATGTTCACATCACTAGGGGAATTTAAGACAGCACCCAGCTTGCAGTCATCTGCAGACTTGGTCAGCCACAGACCACTGGTTTTTGCTTGCACCTCAGAAAAGTATATCCCAAACAGTAGAGGCCCCAAGACCGATCCTTGGGGTACACCATTTGTTACAGTTCTACTACTAGAGATGGCTTCCCCTACTTTGACTAAGTGGGTTCTATCAATAAGCCAGTTAACTACCCATCTGGTAACATACGGGTTGATGCGTAGCTGGGAGAGTTTACTATTATCTATAAAATTTATTGTGTTAGAACAGGTGCAAGTGGACAGTAGAGGGGGAGACTGGGAAACGCGTTTGGAATATAAAGAATTGTTGTGGCGACTTAAATTAGATGCAGCCACAAGTCCCGGTCTAAATGATAGTATAAATATTAAAAGTGTTCTCAAATTAAGAATGGCCAGATTGTGATTTACAAGTAAGGAGATGTCACCATAAATTAACATGTAATCAGTTATATAATAATATGTTTACAGTACAGTGTTTTAATAGTTGTACATACAGATTTTAAAACAATATATTAATTGAAAGTCACTTTTCTAAATGCAATATTTTATTGAATGGGAGTTTAATAAATACATATTTAGTTTTTTATAAAATACAATTTTGAAAAATTTTTTAATGTTTTTGCAAATTCATCTATTGGATAATCAGTAAATAGAATTTTATAAAAGTAATGTATGGTCTTATAGTTAAAATAGGTTTTTTGTATATTGTTTTATAAACTTGTTATATATACATACATTTTTTTATATAAAATATCTTGAATGTGAATATAGTGATAAAGTATAGTAGTTTGATAAATGTGTCTTGTTCAAGGTTTTACATTTAATGGGGTAACATTAGTGTATTAGTGTATTTATGTATTTACAACAGTGGCAAGTGAATGTAGGACTGTCAGGTTTGAAATTGGTTATATAGCTTTAATAGCTTAATTACTAAAGCTATCACATGATGGTCAATAGACCCTATAAATGAAGTTAGAATTCCATTTCTAATTGATCTTGATAAAGCTTGGCAATGAGACCAAGCAAAAGCGCTTGATTCAAACTGTTGGGATTTGTTTTTCGTATTTGTTCTTCAAAAGCAGTTGAAGTTTTGTGCTGAAAAGCAAGGTGTTTTTAAAAAATAAGTCATTGACAGGCAATAAAATTGTTTATTTCGTACCTCCGTTGGCTGGTTTTGAGCAGTGGAAAGCTTGCTTTTGTCTTTTGGTGCTTACTTCTTGTTTTATGAGTTTACTATTACGCTCGAGTGGGGAATAAGGCTTTGGCTAGGTCAAGGTAGGTGGTGTGCATGGTCTTCCCCTTATGCATGGCTTTGGTGACTGTTTCGAAAAGTCAACCAAGTTTAACAGGTACGATCTCCCTTTCACAAAACCAAACTGTGTGGCATCAAGCATTTGGAGGATGCCAATGTCCTTGTTTATAAGGTCCATGATAATGCATTCCATGACCTTGCAGATCAGGCTGATGGGCCTATAATTGCCCTTTGTGTAGAGGGATGACAGTGGCTGTCCTCCATTCAGCTGGGATGAAGTCGGTGCTCAGGCTTTGGTTGAATAGGGTGTCTAACGGAACTGAGAGCTCATGCCTGAGTTCATGTAGGATAAAGCCAGGGATGTTACTGGGTCCCATGGAGACTGTATTTTTTGCCTTTGAGAGGGCATTGAGGACTTGCTCCCTGGTGATGAGGGGAGGGGGCAGGTGCTGGGGATGCCCTGATTTACTGATGGGGCACCGGGAGGTGAAGTTTTTACTGAGCCTGTCTGCCAGCAGGTTGGTTATATCTATGGTGTTTGTGTATGTGGTGTTAGACCACCAGTTCAGAGCAGATTTGGGTGTTGCCTTTGAGATTGCGGACATATGTGAAGAAGGCCTTGTGATTGTCCTTCATGGATGTAGCCAATTTGGACTTGAAGTTAGCATTAGAGGATTTCACCAGTGACCTTATTTTGTTGTCAGACAAAGGAGAGACTGCTTCCAACTTGGCACCTGCTCCTTCTTGGCCCTGGCCAACTTATTACAATTTTAAGCAGCAGGAGGTTCTTGATCAGGTTCATATGGACATGGACAGAATCATGGTTTTGGTAAACTTGTATCACCAACAAATTAGAACTGGGGGGACGCATGGCTTTCCTATTTGTATGGATACCAAAGTATGTATAACTGTCACTAAACTTGCCACAGTTACCTTTCTGTGACAAACAGGTGACACTCTTGGTAACTTATAGGCTCTGACCTGAACATTACTTCACCAGTTCCTAGATTTTTTTCCATATGTACGCAAATATCTATTTCTCACTAGATACCACAGGGCAGGTTGACCATCATGCTTATTTTGTATTATCTGGCATATTTCTCAAAGGTACTTGGTGTGACAGATTGCACTTAAGTGGCTATAAAAGCCTCATCTTGTCCACGGGGTGGAATGTACAATAACATGAAGGGCTACCATTCTATCAGTATGTAATGCATATGACTCCATTACCAACATTTCATCCCAGCATCCTGGTAATGCCCATGATTCCCACATTTGGCACATAAGTTCACTGTAACGCCACTTCTTGCATGGTAGGATACCACATGGATACCTAATAGGTGAGTCACGAAACATCCACATTAATACTTGTACAGACAATGGCTAAAGTCTAATAATTAAACATCCCCATCCTCATGTACTCCACTCTCTATGTTTCACAGGTCATGCAGGCCCTCATGTGCCCCTCTCTCTGTGTTTCACAGGTCATGCAGGCTACACACATAGACCTTGACTAATGATACCAGTTCAGAATCCACAGGGAACCTCACAAAAGCACTTCAACACCACCCTGTCACAGTTCTGCATAGTAACCAACAAACTTTGTCTACCTAAAGCCTGTTTCTATTGCCTGGACAAATTTGGGGGTGGGGGAAGGAAGACTCCTCAGTAAGAACCTGTTACTGTGTGCATAGCTTTTATTATATGCTGCATTCTGCAAATTATGATTCTGTAGTGCTTTACTACACTAGTTTCACAGCCATCATCATCAGGACTCCAAACTGATCATGCAGCTCCTCTGCTATACCACCTGAAACTGAGGATAGTGAAAACAGTCAGCCAGTGGTAGCAGCGTGGCATCCCTCAGACAGGCTTGTGCATGATTCATGACAGCCATGGCATCTGGTCCTCAGCTGGGGGATGACAAACACTGTGCAGTTGTATAAAGTCACAATGGCAGCAGCGTGGCATCCCTCAGACAGGCTTGTGCATGGTTTGTGACAGCAGTGGCAACTGGTCCTCAGCTGTGGGCCTTGACAAACACTATGTGGTTGTATAACATCACAATGGCAGCAGCGTGGCATCCCTCAGACAGGCTTGTGCATGGTTTGTGACAGCAGTGGCATCTGGTCCTCAGCTCTGGGCTTTCACAAACACTGTGGGGTTGTATAAAGTCATAATGGCAGCAGTGGGGCATCCCTCAGGCAGGTTTGTGCATAGAATGTGACAGCAGTGGCATCTGGTCCTCAGCTCTGGGCTTTCACAAACACTGTGGGGTTGTATAAAGTCATAATGGCAGCAGTGGGGCATCCCTCAGGCAGGTTTGTGCATAGAATGTGACAGCAGTGGCATCTGGTCCTCAGCTTTGGGCCTTGACAAACACTATGCAGTTGCATAAAGTCATAATGGCAGCAGCGTGGCATCCCTCAGACAGGCTTGTGCATGGTTTGTGACAGCAGTGGCATCTGGTCGTCAGCTGTAGGCCTTGACAAACACTATGCAGTTGTATAAAGTTATAATGGCAGCAGCGTGGCATCCCTCAGACAGGCTTGTGCATGGTTCACGACAGCAGTGGTATCTGGTCCTTAGCTCTAGGCTTTCACAAACACTGTGCAGTTGTATAAAGTCACAATGGCAGCAGAGTGGCATCCCTCAGACAGACTTGTGCATGGTTTGTGACAGCAATGGCATCTGGTCCTCAGCTCTGGGCTTTCACAAACACTGTGGGGTTGTATAAAGTCATAATGGCAGCAATGGGGCATCCCTCAGGCAGGTTTGTGCATGGTTTGTGACAGCAATGGCATCTGGTCCTCAGCTTTGGGCCTTGACAAACACTGTGCAGTTGTATAAAGTCATAACGGCAGCAGTGTGGCATCCCTCAGACAGACTTGTGCATGGTTTGTGACAGCAATGGCATCTGGTCCTCAGCTCTGGGCTTTCACAAACACTGTGCGGTTGTATAAAGTCACAATGGCAGCAGAGTGGCATCCCTCAGGCAGGTTTGTGGATAGTTCGTGCCAGCAGTTGCATCTGGTCCTTAGCTGTGGGCCTTAACAAACACTATGCGGTTGTATAAAGTCATAATGGCAGCAGTGTGGCGTCCCACAGATAGGCTTGTGCATGGTTCGTGACAGCAGTGGCATCTGGTCCTCAGTGGTGGGCCTTGACAAACACTGTGCAGTTGTATAATGTCACAAAATAAAACTTGATGCATGCAGTGTTAACTATATGCAATGATGTGTAATGCTTTGTTGACTCACACTGTGCATCTTGCATTCTGCTACTTCATTCATCTTTATTCCTCTACACACCACACATTGTGGTACAGTTGATCTGGTCACAGCTATCATCATTTACACAGTGCTTTTTGGGCAGAAACAAGTTCTAGGCACCTGGGGGTGTGGCTAAACTGCAGGTGGGCTGTGAAACAGGGTATGTTAGATCACATACAGTTAACTTATTTTGCACAAACAGCCTCATTAAAAAAGGTTAGAATGTTCTGCTTTGCTTATATCTGTGGGACCTACCCCTGCTTGTAAAGAGACTGTAGGCATCAGAATGAACTAACTCTTTTCCACTTGTGTACAGATATTTTAATTACATGGGTAAGTATTACCTTTTTAAATGTTTTTCTTTTCTGTTTGCCCTCCCACAAGGTGAGTAGAGATTATGTTTTCTAACTGTCTTTCTGCTGGTCTTCAATTTATTTATTTTTCCTTTATTGACTAGGTTAGTTCCAGCAGGCTACTAGGTCTTTTCGGGGAAACCCTTTCATGTTTTGCTTTTTTTATAACCTCTACAAGTGCCCTGCTTTGGTGTTTGAGCACTGTGTCAATAAAATTTCCCATAATGATAGGTAAGAGAAGGGGCTCCCTGTTGAAATGTCGGCATATGAAATGCTGAGTACCAACATGCCAAAAAAAAAGACCAAAACAAATAAGAGTGAATTTCGAAGATTGCGCTTCTCCTTAAAATTTCTTTTTGTAGGGGGTGGCAAGCCCCCCTTCAAATCCCCCTATGTTGGGGACAAGCACCCCCCAAACTTATATATGCCAACTCCAAGAGATCACCATACCTCGGAGAAAAGGGAATATTCTGAGAAATGGTATCTTGGACTTAGTATATGTATGTCCTTTCTTTCGGCCATTCATTCTCAGTATTTTGTGGCTCACTCTAGCAGTTCACAACCTTTCAAAGGTCTTGAAGTGAAGGCTTCTAAGGAAAATGAATGGGTACTCTTCTGAGAGCTTGATATTGAGAAGTTACAATCACATGACCTATGTGATGCTGCTGGGATCCTTGATAGTGACCAGGCCCTGGACTGTGAAGTCCTTCCATGTCAGGTAGATGTCTGACAACATTCAACATGCTGACTCATGGGGGTTTCCATATTCGTGCAAGCTGAAGCTTAATAGGCCACCAATGTCTTACATACAAGTTGGTCTCCATGCAAGCAGACCCGACCTCTGACTCTCTCAACTGTGTCAGCCATGTGTGTCTCAAAGGATCCTCATAAGCTTGTAAACAGATGCTGGCATAGATATTGTTTGAGCAACCATACAATGCAGAAGGATCATCATAGCATTGTACCTGGTCTCTACCATTCTCACATATTGATGAATGTCTTTACATATACCTGGCATCACTCTTACCATCTCAGCTTTATTCTCAGTAGCAGTAATTTCTGCCTGGATAATTTCCCAACACATTTGCCATTGTGCTGACAATGCCTTACATGCCTTAGTAGACAACTGTGATCAATGACTTCATCTGCATCCCTGCGGACAGGCTGTATGATAGGCATGCCAACCTCTGACACTGTCCTTCCATCTTCCAGAGGTTCCACATGTGAATCTGAGAAAGAGAAGTGGTGCTTCATGGGATTCAACTACTTTGGATAAAGGCATGCATCCATGGTGTAACACCTGTGGCCCAGTGTTGAGGTCATCAACCTGTTGGAGGGGAAGGGGGGCATCCCCTTCCAGTACACCTTATGATTGTGTGCCACTGTCCTCATGAGAAGTATGTGAATGAGTGTAATGTCATCATTGACCACCACATTGTTTTCAGTGTACAATTGATGGTGCAGGAGCTGACACACACCTTCGAATTTACTACCATATGCTTCACTACACGTGCATATAACTGCACATTAAGAAGTAGATGTAAAGGGAGAAAATTCTTTCATACCATATGATGTTTCTGTGTGTTTAGGGACCACTGGTAATCCTAAAGCACCTGGCAGAGAGACAATGAAACAAATATATAGCAACGGACTTTGACTACAAATAGGCTAACTATCCAGTGACCAAACTGCTATTTGAGAACAAAGACCTGCTTCACCGGCTGTGGCTACTTGTGGGGGGGGGGGGTCAGACCAAACTGCCAGAATCACACCATCTTAAATATTACCTCTGTCATTATCATCACCATTATAATTATCACAGTGAAGGTATATCAAAGTACTCCCCATCAGGAGTTAGGCTTGTCCAAAAGAAACACCCCTCACCACTGGCATTACAAGCAATGACATTGTGTTGTGTGTTTCTCCTGGCAGGCGAAACTGTGTCATTTGTTCTCTACCCACACCATGTCAATGTATGATTCTGTCCTGTAATAGTATTTATGTCTGTCACTACTTCATAATATACATTTGCACACTGTGTCTGTCTATCACCCCCTTTTACAAATAGGTGTTTATCATAGATTTTAAATGTCTCTGTGAGGATGTGTTTCTCCTGCCTGTGTCTTATCCCCTGCCCAGGAGTAACAAGGTTGGCATTACTAGCTGTGGAAGTGGCCTATACCAGCTTTAACACAAATGGGACCCCACCTCGCCTGACTGTGCTTAACACTATTATATCCAGCTTTGAATGGTAACACTGTGTGTGTGTGTGTGTGTGTGTGTGTGTGTGTGTGTGTGTGTGTGTGTGTGTGTGCACGAGTGTGTGAGAGTGTACTTCTGTCTGAGCAGAGTAGTGTGCCATGCAATGCACCACCTTATAACTGCATGGAATATATGAGTCGCCTGTTGTGTTGTGTGGTAGTGATTGTGGTAGTGTGGAATGTGTGGTCTACAAGGTGTCTGATGTGTATCTCATTAGATTAAATAATGTCAGTACATAGTGGTCCCTGTGCATTTCTCCTGTCAGCTGCCAATGACACTAACAAAATTAAAATACTTACTGGAGCACGTAGCAACAATTCCTTAGATGTATAGTTTCACGTTGAATGAATGACAGCTGGTAATACTACTAACAACATTTTTCTTAACAGTATCATACAAATACTTTCTGTCCAATCCCTTATGTCAGTCACTGCACTACAGGTACCAACATAACTCTATCATAGTCCATGTGGGTGTAAATGACCTTAGGTATGCCTCACTTGACCATATAAAAACAGACATCATGGATCTCTCTGAATATGTGCCACAGACGGATAAGTGCCTTGCATTGAGCAGCATTCTACCTTCACCAAGGATGATTCCACAGTATAAACAGAAAATGACTGATTTTAATAATTGGCTTAGTTTCTGGTGTCACTCCAGTGAAATCCAATATCTGTCAGCATGGCAGGACATGGTTAATGTACCACTTTGCTTTGCCAAGGATGGTCTGTTCCTGTTTCTACTGAACTTTCAGATACTGGCTAAAACTTTATCCACCCCCTTAGAGCCTTTTTTTAGGCAATGTCAAAATGACAAAACCACCAACATAGCAAAAAAAAAAAAAAAAACCTCTAAAAGGTGTTAATTGCTCGGTGCTAGGAACCTAAACAAGAAACTCCACACCCTATAAGCTCTCCTCACTTAGGAAAATGTAGACATCTGTGCTGTTACCGAGACATGGTTTAAAGCCACAGAAAGTACTCTGCCATGAAAGGCTACACTGCCTTGCACACATGTAGGCCAACAGCAGCACAGACAGGGGCTAAAGGTGGAGGTGCCTTGATCTGCATTAGCAGCAAATACAAGTCCAGTTTGTTTAAACAGGATGTTCCCCTGGAGTTCATCAACAACCATGTCTCCTTAGACAAGGTTCCTTACCATGTCCTGGCCAGCTACAGGTCATCCTCTATGACCCATGAAACTCAGAACTCTTACCTAGACCTAACAGAGGTGCTCACCATCCAACCAAGTACCGTATTCATGGGAGACTAACTACATACCCTGCCTCTAATTCACAGGCACAATGTACCCTTGCCCAGACAGTGTGACTCCAACCAGAGGATCAAATGTATTAGACCTAGTACGCATCAACATGGGAGAATGTTGCACCACAATGCCCTCCCCCAATCATGTTCTTATTGGTGAGGTTGGACGACAAAGCCATCTCCCTTGAAATAAAAATCAATCTGAAAAACCCAACTAAATATATAAATAGTCTAAAGCAAACTTCATCCTATTTAGTGACAGTTTGTCAAAATTTATGGCTCCCCCAAACCCCACTACTCCCTGTGAAATCCCTTCTAGCATACCCCTCCAGCTATCAACAGGGAGCACGTCCTGGTGATGCTTGCTAAGGCCAAAAACACAATGCTTCAATGGGCCCCAACAGTATCCCTGATAGCCACATAAATAGCCTAAAACATGACCTAGCAGGACCCTTGAGGCACTCTTCGACTACAGTCTCGAAACAGGTTACATGCCAGGTGAATGGAGGGCCACAATGGTCATTCCTCTTCATAACGGTGGACCATCAACTGACCCTACGAACTACAGCTCCATCACTCTGGCAAGTCGTACATGCAAAGCCATAGATTTAATTATCATGGAAATGATCAACAAGGATATTGGCAACATACAGACACTGGACCCATCCCAGTTCAGCCCCAAGATGGGGTGAAAAAGATACCAAAATTGTCCTCTACCCTTATACCAGTAGATACAGAGTGAGAGAGAGAGAGCTGTTGTAATCAGGACAAGGTGGTCCTTTCAGGAAGGTTAATTTGTTGACTGACTTGGCACACCAGCTTAGCCAGGAGACTGAAGTACCAAAGACTGTTGAATAGTGCTAACACAGGTTCCATGACCTACAAAGGAGGTAGCCTAACCAGCTTGCCCAGTGGGTGACAAAAGTGGAGAAGGAACATGCAAGCCCTTCAGTAAGGACCTGTACAGTGGTTTGCAACACTGTAATTCCATACTTATAAGACAACTATCTTTCAGTTCTGCTACTATTCTTTCCTAAACTTTATACTGTGTAATGGAGTATTTCACTTTACTAATACGACTGCTGTGTTATGCAATGGCTACCAAGACACAGCACACAAACAATATATTTAAAGTTGTGTTTTTCCTTCATTTCTTTTTTTCTATACTTGCTCTTTACTGCCCTTAATAATTTTCTGTAATTTACCCCTCTGTGTGCAACTGCCCACAGCAGGGTACACGTTTATCCTTATTGCTCCATTTTATACCCTCTTGTGAAGCCACTGGTGACCCACAACGAACACTTGGTGGGGGCACACAAGTGGAACAGCCATTGCTGCTGACAAGTTTTAATGTCAGCTGCTGGGTTTTCTGGATGTGTAGGCTGATGCAGCACAACAAGGCATTTGTATGTATTTGCATTATATTAATGTTTCCTTTCTTCCCATTTTTGTCTCCCTCTGCAGGTGCAGAACAGCCCGGGGTACCTGCAGTGCAATAGTCTGCTGCTGCAGCAAAGGATATATCTACACCACTTGTACACCCCAGGACTGTATTTTCAGGGAGAAGCAGTGGCTCCTCTCATGCAGGCACCCACGACATATTCAGCTGCCTGAACAACACCAGCTCCAAGCAGTACTAGGAACTGCTTTTGAGTGGGCTCAAGAAAGGTGGTGAGGCCTATACCAATGCTTCTTTCAGTCAGTGCAAGACTTGCTTAACTAGCAGGGTCAGGGTCTAGACAATGAGTAACTAGAGAACCCCCCCCCTACAATGGGGACCACCTACCCTGATACCTCTAAGCAGGGCATTAAATAGCAGTCTTCAGACTGGTTTGCTAGTGCGCGAGTTCCATGTCCCCCTCCTACCCCTACCACTTGTGCACCCCCCCCCCCACTGTGTCATACCCATCCCTTTTGCATTATCCCATATCCTTCTCCATCACTAGATGTACAGTCTTTATCTGTCTGTTCTCTTCCAGGATCTGGCATCCAAGCAGTGAGAAGTTTTTCTGTGGTACATTTTGTTGGGGACACATGACTGAAGTGACATTCAACTGCAGAGAAATATGGCTGTTGTGAACTTCCTGTGGCCAAAGTGAAGCACATATTGCCATACCCACAGCTTTAATAACCAAGTGCATGTGGGGGGGGGGTTCAGAAGTAATAATGAGTGTTGTGCTTAGCGTACAGTACCTGCTTATGTAACTACAACATGTAGAAGTGTGCAACACCATGGAGGAAATCCTGCATGCTACTGCAGTCACATTTATGCTCCAGTACACATTTTAGGCAACGTTCCCTAGATATTGTGAAACAGGTAGTGTCCACACAAATTATAAAGGCATTGCCTATTGAGCACTGCATTTTTACTGCCACTGACCTGTCCACTGACAAGCTTGTTGCTAATGCATGTCATACTGCCTGTTGTCACATTGCCTTGTGGGCCATGGACATTATTTATCCCTGTGCATTTGGTTATTGAAGTTGTGGTCATGGCATCAAATGCTTCTCTTTGTCCACAGGTTATTCGCAACCGCCATATTTCTCTGCAGCTGAATGTCACTTCAGTCATGTATCCCCACCAAATGTACCACAGTGAAATGTCTCACTGCTTAGAGGCCTAAACCCATCTTCTGAATTGGTGAGCCATACATATTTTGTGATCACCCAGCCCTGTTGGCCTTGCCTGGTTTTACAGTGCATCATACCCGTTAAAGTCTTCCCTAACTGACATCTCTAATCCTTGCTTCCCTAAATCCTTGTCCCTCTTTCCTTATATAATATATAATTTCCTAATAATTTTCCTCAAAATAGCATCTGACATCATCTCTTTCTCAATCTCTATCTTAATCAGTCTTTCTATCTCTGAACAATACATTCCTAAATTATGGAAAATTTCACACATTATCCCTTTGCACTAAGGGAGAGCATCCACAGAACTGAATAATTATAGACCTATCACTATCCTCTCTCTCTAAGCTAAGATCTTGGAAAAACGTATTCATACACAACTACTTCATTATCTTATAGACAGTAACTGACTGTCACTATCACAACATGGCTTTAGGCCTAAGCACAGTACTACCACAGCTCTCATTAGCTTCACCAGCACTATTAATCAGCTTAGAAATTCTGGCCTTCAAGTTTCTTCTATCATTCTTGATATGTCAAAATCTTTTGATACAGTCTCCCATCAAAAACTTCTGTATGAGCTAGCATCTCTAAATCTATCCCATGACATACTCTCCTGGTTTCTAAATTACCTATTTGAGTGACAACAGGCAGTAAAAATGGCACAATCAATAATCTTGTCTTTTACCTGTCTCAGTTGGAGTGCCTCAAGGTTCCATACTTGGACCAATACTGTTCTCTTTTTTCACAAATAAACTCTCCTTAGCCACAAAACATGCTACCATTATACAATATGTCGATGACTCCACTCTTATTTGTTCAGCTACCTCTTTACCTGCTCTTAAACATACAACTCAGGCTGCCTTTAATGAAATTGAAACCTTTCTCTCACAGTCTCATTCTCAATCCCATAAAACCAAACTTACGCTCTTTGTCAACAACAAATCACAAGCCTACTCTCCTCTCCTCTCTTCTCCATCTATTCCTCTAACAACACGATAATAGAACCTGTGGCACATTCTAAGCTGCTAGGGGTGACCTTGCATAATAACCTTAGATATGATAAACACCTTGCAATCACCATCAAAAAAGTCCAACTGACTTTTCCAACTGACACCACTGGAAAAGAAATAGCTGTTACATACCTTCTTTCCTGTCTACTGTATGCATCCCAACTTTTCACCAACCTCAAAAAAATGACTTAAATAATTTTGAAACCTGTTATAATGAAATTGCAAGATTTGCCTCTAACCTTCCGTATAGTTATTATTGTACTGCACTGCACCACTTAAAATGGCTTGAACTCCCTAACCTACTTTCCTTTAACCAGCTCAAATTTACTCATCTATCTTGTACCATCATAACAACTGTCCTTCTCTTAATAATCTGATTAAAAACTACTCCTGCCCTAGATCACTAAGGTCCTCAGACAAAAACCTACTAATAGTTATCAAATCCACTAACAGTTTTGGTGATTCTCTGTTCTCTAATCATAGATCCACTTTATGGAATTCTCTACGTCAAGCAATTCTAAACATGGCCAATCACTCTAAATTTAAATATCTTCTGAAAGACCACTTTTAACAACAATTGTCAGTGCTCTTGTACTAAACCTGTCTGATATATTTTCCTTTCCTAAATATCTGCACACTATAGCTTTCTATCTATGTACTACTAATCTACCCTTCAATTTATAACTTTTATCCTTACTTTACTTAATGCCTTTAGTATTCCATCTTTCTCTATAATTATACCTTATTTGATTCACACTTAATTGCACTTATACTTGTTCTATCCTAACATGCTTTACAATGTATTTTTTACCAAATGTAAATTGTACTATATTGTAAATATTTAACTAATTTGCAAAGTTATCTTTATTGTTAAACTTTATCTTTGTTTTATCATTTTTGTAATATTCGTAGATTTTATGTGAATGACTGCATAATTTTCTGTATTATGTTTTTTATGTAAAATTTTATGAAGTTTGGTACTTTGGAGATTTTCTCCCTGGGCCTCCACTGAAAGTGGGCTTCTGGCCCAGTTGGACATACCCAGTAAACAAAAAATAAATAAATAAAAATAAAAAATAAATAAAAATAAAAAATAATGCAGGAAAGGGGGTCTATTCCTCAAAAAAGTAATATACCCTCCTCTCCCACCTTCTCCTAGTCAATCCTCTTTTGCCATCATACTTTATTTTGCTTTTCTTGCCCCCCTTTTTTCCTACTTTATTATCTACGCCCCCCTTTTCACCCATATAAATAAAACAAACTGGTGCCCATCACTGGACACTGTTATATTAAGACTGCTGATACACTGAATTTATCGCTATACCAAGGTACATGCAGCTTCTTGCACTGAAGTCTTAAGATATTACTGCAAGGCCAAACTTAGCAAACTTGCAGCTGATTACTCCAGACATTTCTTTGACGTGCACAATTTGGTCGAGCAGTTCTTATGCTGAACACATGCAAAAAACAATGCTGCTGTGCTCAAACGTAATTTGCATTCTGTGCAGCACCACTGTTTACCAGTTCCAATTTACATACTTGAGCAGTCCTTAAATATGAATACCACCCCAAGTTTATGAAAGATTTGCAGAAATTAGTTACTTTACAATAGGATACCTGTTTTGTATAACCTCAGCTACCCTTGTACTATATTTTCTGTATCTTCTCTTGTATGTCACTTCAAAACATGCAACGTTACTAAACTCTTCAGCAGTAATGAAAGAAATGAACACAGAGTGCTACTGTGAATAACTACATTTTGTTGACAGCCTCTGGTTCAGTGCGGAAAAGAGTCTTTGGACTTACTTGTTTAACAAATGTTTTAGATATATATATATATATATATATATATATGGTTTACTATCAAAATTTCGAACCGTACTCCACCGACTGTACTATCGTCGAACACGGAAGTTCGAAAATGGTAATATCGATGTAAAAAAAAAATCTAGGAACGGGTTTTAAAATGGGTCGAGGTAGGGGAGATGTTTGTAGTTCGGAATAATACTGAACACCTACCTCGACCCATGTTAAAACCCATTCCTAGATTCTTTTTTTGACACTGATATTACCGTTTTCGAACTTCTGTGTTCGATGATAGTACAGTCGACGGAGTACGGTTCGAAATTTTGATAGTAAACCTATATATATATATATATGTGTATATATATATATATATATATATATATATATATATATATATATAAAAGCTGTAGTATAAAAATCTGGTAAAAAGCATCTAAGTTTTAAGATGTCTGTTCATATTCTGTGCTTCTCTGGATGTTTTTTAATACCAGGTTGAATTAACAAATCTTGTACTAGGTACATTTGTAGCCTAGGATTGGCCTAGGAAGCTGTCACATTGACTTACTAATAGTGTAATTTTTACAGTATTGTGATGCACCAGCTTTTCCTGGCCTTGTTCAGTAACTATTAACTCAGGGTTAAACAATTAGTTGTTAATGTTTACTACCAAACCACTCAAGCATGCATGTTCTGTGTAAATCAATCTTGCTTGACACAATCTGTATCTGCCAAAGTTCTTTTTATGCTGAAAATTGCTTACTACTGAGTTGCTGCTGTTATCTCAAAGTACAATAAACATCAGCAAAATCACAGTACTATAACCAGGCTTTGTACCACAGAGGGATGGAGCCCTGAGTACAATCCAGGAAACTGTAGCTGAAATAGTGGGCTTGGCACTGGAACAACCAGGCAGAGATGGTCTGGAGTGCAGTGGTGTGTCCTGTTCATCTCTCCTTGGGAGGGAAGGGTTTGCTTGCACTCACAGGCACACAGGGCAATGAGATATCCATGGTGGAAACAGAAAAGACTAGCACTTGTAGCATGGGAGAGGGGGCAAGGATGCTTGGGGTAAACATCCCTTTGGAAGTGAGGGGAATACCCTTCACTGACAGTCAATTACATGCCCATTTCTGGCACCTTATCAGATCTGTCTGTGGTTAGGATGGGGGAGAAAAACAAAAGATCTTCAAACCACCCCTAATGGCTGCCTCTGTGATGACAGCTCTTAACTGGCTCTTTCCTGAGGACTAAGATAGACCAAGACATAGCCTGATGGTAGGCAAACAGCAAGAGCAAAAATGAAAAAAAAAAATAAAGTTACAAGTAATCTCACTGGAATTCACTTCCTGTATGTCTATATATCTATCTATGTATGTGTATACACACACACACACACATATATATATATATATATATATATATATATATATATATATATATATATATATATATATATATATATATATATTAAATATTAAAATACATACACACATACATATACATACAGTAATTTGGTCAACATTTGTTAAATTGACATAATTTGGTCTACTAAACAGATGGTCGACAGGTGTGAGAGATAGACAATTCCTGTGTAAATGTATATACCCATTTCCCTGGGGATTGTGCAATCTCGGAATTAGAATATATAAATAGCAAGGGGTGTGAGGAGTCTTGCCCTCCTGCAAAAAACAATGCTCCATTTACTTATTTATTTTTTTAAGTTTTGTATGCACAAAGCTTAATTCTCGGTGCATGTGTAGTAGGGTGTCGACATGCATAATATCAGTTTGTTCTGACATTATGCACATTGACACAAATGGTGTTTGATAAATTTAATTACACACACACACACACACACACACACACACACACACACACACACACACATGGATTCACTTCAGAATCTCGGAACTTCTGAAATCTCGAAATTCATATGGCCGAGACCATATGATTGAGGTTTCAGAAGTTTGAAATTCTGAAACAAATCAACAAAAAAAAAAAAAAACAACAGATAAAATGTTTCTGCAGGTGGGCAAGCCCCTCTGCACCCCCCACACCCCACTACTTAAATATACCAACTCCAAGATCACACTACAGAGAGGAAAAGGGAAAGCTCACATTCCACAATATATGCAGATCTCCATTCAGAATTTCGAACTTCTGAAACCTCGATCATATGGTCTGGGCCATATGAATTTTGAGATTTCAGAAGTTCGAGATTCTGAAGGGAACACACACACACACACACACACACACACACACACACACACACACACACACACACACACACACAGACAGACACACACACACACACACACACACACACACACACACACACACACACACACACACACACACACACACACAGTACTGTTAAGTCAGATGTTCCATATGTAATGTGAACACACTCAAAGAAGGGTGGTATCTAACTGTGTGCCAACTTCAGGAATGGAAACTGTCTATACAAGAGGGGTGGTACCTGATCAAATGTGCCAACTTCAGGAATGCAACCTGTCTATACAAGAAGGGTGGCATCTGATCAAATGTGCCAACTTCAGGAATGCAACCTGTCCATAGACAATGGTGGTGATATCTCATCAAGTACACCAACAACAAACAGCTTCCTACTCATATTAGAGTCCCCACTATCCAATATAAAAAATGAAAATATGTAAAACTCCCAAAGGCAACTAATTCTGCAAAGACCCTAGTACTATTCACATAATCAGAAATACAGAGCAGAACTAAAGTTGTTAAAGTTCAAAGAGCTCCTTACAAACACTGATGATGTCTTTGTGATCACAGATTTCAAGCAGGGCACAGCAGATACTCTTAATGCCAGAATTTCTAATGAAATACTTTGAATTGCTTGCCTGGGGCTGTAATACAAGATGCGATAACTAGATGTGATTGCTGGGCTGATTTGGAAGATGTGCAGATTTATTTTACTCCTAAATGCTGGAATTAATGATGAACTATTTGGCTACCAACTTTGGGTCACTGCTGCTGTTATTCTGTGCCCTAGGATGTTGATTCCCTGGCTAATTCATTGACCTCTTGACATTTTTGTTACTGTTACCCTTGATCTTATATTTGGGATTTATTATTATGATGATAAAGACCTTGTGTTTGAGTTCCACCTCTTTTGTCCACTTTAGTTCTCTATTTTGATATTTTACATCTGCAGGAACATTCATATTTTACATAAACACAGGAGGTGACGCTGTAAAACTTGCCATCTCTGGCTGATCCTTGGTGTGGTGCTGGGATGGATACAGTATTTACTTTTCCCCATCACATGGTGAAACAACATTCTGAGTTTCCACCATCCATCGTCCATAATGCACTCAGGACTTCTACTAAACATTACAGGTGAACTGGGGGACATGATGTCCAATGGTCCCATAAAGGATGCTGTATACAAATGTGATGTCCTCTGCAACAAGCCCAGGATTATCAATAACATTTTGCAAGATGCCATCCTTGTATTTATAATGAAGATGTGGCCGGATGAAAATTTCAGACCTTATTTGGTAGCCATGAAGCCTGCCCCTTGTTTCTCCATTACTCAGTGCCTTGGACTGAACAAAACATACGAGGAGGAGAGATTATTTTTTTTTGCTTTAAAACTGATGACCATAAGGTCCAGATTAGGTTTCTACTCATTTACCATGCACCCAATTGTGTGATGACTTTCCTTCAAGAGTTCTCTCATTTTATCAATGGATCAGTGTTGTGTTATCAGAATTTACTGGTTCTTGTTAATTTTAATATTTGGGTCAAACAGAATTTAGTAGCTTAGTCTGAAAAATCCATCCATATTATGATGGAATTTGGGTTTGCTCAACCTATTGCTTTTGCAACCCACTGATTGGCACATAATGTAAGACTGTTATTCTAAATGCTAGTATCAATCTCTGACTTGGGGATGGAACCAGTCTCATAGTGTGACAACTACCTGAGGTTTTTGCTCTTCATCTCCCTTAATTTAGCTCCTCAAAACTTGAGTAAACTATTCCCTTTGACTACAACCAAGATGACCTATGGTTCAATAGCAGTCCAGGTAAAGAAGGAGAGAGGCAACTTGGTACACAACAATGCTTGCACCCAAAAGAGGATGGGTGTTGCAGAAGCCAGAACAAATTATCAGGGACAAAGAACACATTCAAACTTTGTAGTTGGGTCTGGAAGCTCATAGCAGTCAGTTGCTGATATTCTGAGAGTCATGTTTGTCCAAGCTGTAGTGGGGAAATAGGAGTTAGGATAATGACAAAAAAAAACAGGCTCAATGAGAACATAGCTGAAATGACATTTATGGTTCCCCAGTGCAGTGATAATTAGGTGGTTGCCCACATATCTAGAATTTTGTGTGGGAAAAGAGATAGGCCATTGGATGAAGAAGACACCAGGGAATTCCAGTTGGCTGGCTAAAAGTCAAAATGGCCTATTAGAGAAAAGCAATCATTAAAAAAGTATCTTCTTAATTTTCTTAAGTATCTTCTTTACTCTAATAGCCCCTTTTAGTGACCACTGCAGACAAGTTACGTGGGTTGGTCTTTCACTTAAAGCCATAATCTGCTGCTCTGGGCATGGCTACACTAACTCATATAAATCCTATTCCACTAAGGCAGCATTAGCCATGATTTGAAAATGAATTGTACTCCCTCAGGAGGAAGACATGAAGCTGGGAACACCAGTGGTGAAGCTTTGGTCTCTGAAATAACAGGCTTGGATAGGATGAGCACTTCACTTACTACCACATGGAGATCTCCTAGAAACAAAAGTTATGTACTCACAATAAGGATGGGTCTGTGTTGTCCATTTTCGTTCTTCTTCAGCTGATGGGTCTTGGGTTTGGCTCAATCCCTTTCAGTAGATTCATACATCCAACTCTCTTCCCTTACCCATAATGCCCCACCAACCTAAGTTACCTCAGATCAAGTTTGCTGCCCCCAGAAAACAAATTTATTATATACAGAATCAATTGAGAAGAAACAGCATTGTTAAAACTGTCTCAAACAAGGAATGATTAGTTGTCAAGAAAAATCCCTTAGTTGTCCTCCAGGATGAAAGGGAAGGAGGTTAGGAGGGTGATAAGTTGAGGAAGAATGAAAATGGACAACACAGATCCATCATTATGGTGAGTACATAAATTTTGTATCTGATGTTGACATTTTCATTTGTTCCTCAACTGATGGGACAGAGTCCCCAGCTACATGAACCCTGGGTGATCTTCATGGAAAGATATTTTGGAGTACTGCAGAGCCAAAGGCAGTCCTGTCCCTGGAAATCAAGTCCAATTTGTAATGAACTATAAAGGTATGAGCACTGGACCAAGTAAGAGCAGCTCAAATGTCATCCATCAAAGCTCTTGACCAAAAAGCTGAAGAAGACATAGACAATGTTGAATGGTGGCTTAGGCAAAGACAGACCTCTCTGTTTATAGACAAAGGATATGCAATCAGTCAACCATTTGGCTAAAGTCACTCTGTTAACTGCCATGCCCAATCTGTTATGAGAAAAGGAGATAAACAATTGGTCAAACTTTCTGTAGTCTTTGGTTCGATGAAGATAAAAATGAAGTTGCCTGCAAACATCCAAATATGCAGCATTTACTTGCCTTTATTGCAAAACTTTGGGAATAAAACCTGGAGGTTACTGACCTGATTAATGTTACACTTAGAAACCACCTTAGGCAAAAAGGATGGGTTAGTATGTAAGGACACCCTGTCTTTCCAAAAAAAGCAGGTATGGAGGCTTGGAAGAAAGGGCCTAGAGTTCAGATACTTTGTCTTGTTGATGTGATTGCAACTAGAAAAAGGGTCTTCCAGGACAAAAATTTTAGGTCTGATTTGGCGGAAGTTTTAAATGGACTTTGAGTGAAAGTATGAAGTAAGATGGATAAGTCCCAAGGAGGAGTAGGGTCACTGACTGAGGGCCTACGTAAAAATGTGCCTTTCAGAAAGTTCTTGCACAACTTAGAAGAAGCTAAAAAAGCATGTTTTTTGCAAGAAATAAAATAAGAAATAGCAGCCAACTGGACTTTGATAGTAGAGAAGCTAGCTCCCTCTTTGAAGAAGGATGTTAAAAAGTCTAGGACTGTGGAGAATGGGGCAGAAAAGGGATCCAAATCTCTCTGGAGGACCTAAATAGAAAATTCTTTCCCTTTACTTCTGTAAAGTTTCCCAGTGAAAGCTCTTCGAGAGGACAAAAGGATATGTCAGACTAGGGAGGAAAGCCTGGGCTGTCTAGCCATCACTGGAACTGAAGGAACCATATGGTCAGCTTGAGGCCTGTTATGTCCAGATGAGCTACTCCCACTGTATGAGACAGGAGATCTACACTGGGGTCCAGTATCCAGGGTGGATGCAGATGATGAGGCTACAGAAAGGAAAACCAGATTGAATGTGGCCAAAAATATTTTGGCTTGTTGTAGTTGACTATGATGCCCAGATGGGGCACAACTGGAGCAAGTAGTCCCTTGCTTGGAGAAGTAGATGAGTGGTCGAATCAGTCATGAGCCAGTTGTCTCGATACTGAAACAGGTGGAATCCTAGCAGTCTTAGGTGACCTGCTACCACTATCATGCATTTGGTAAACACCCTGGGGGTCATGGTGAGACCAAAGGGCAGTGCTCTGAATTGATAATGATCTTCTCCCAGCTGGAACTGCAGATATCTTCTGGAGTGCCTGCTCATTTTGGTGTGAAAGTACACATCCTGAAGATCTATCGAGCACATCCAATCATCCTTTTGCAACAGTGGTAGAATGGAATGAACTGTGACCATCCAGAACTTTGAATATCTTATGTACTGATTTAATTTGCTGAGGTCCAGAATGGGTGTCAAGTCCCCTGTCTGTTTTGGGACTAAAAAGAATTTTGAGTAAATTCCAGATCCTATCTGGTCTGGGGGAGATCTTCTTGGATGACTCCTTTTTTCTAGCAGCTTTCTTACTTCCAGAGCTGCTAAGTCCCTTTGACTGGGAGGTACATCGAGGATCTTCCTCATTTTTATGGCAGGAATTTGAGAAAATGGTATGAAACAGCCTGTGGATATGATCCTCTGCACCCAGGAATCCGTTATGATGTATGTCCAGGCCTCTAAATGCACAGAAAAGCACTCCATGACTGCCTCCAGAGAAAAGCAGCTGGGCAACTTCTAGGAGCTCTGATAGGGTTTGTCAGAGAAAGAATCCTTGAAACCCTGGTTTTGTGGGCCATCCATGCTGCAAGAACAGTCTCTTCCGTTAGAGTTCCCCCCTCTGACTCTGGGAGAACCATCTCCTCATGAGTCTTAGAAAGGACCTTGGGATTTACAAAACCACATTTTTCTACCTCCTTACTGATTATATGAAAAGGATCTCTGAGGGGTAGAGAAATGGATACCAAGAGCAGACAAGGTCTTTCCTTTCTGCTTACTTCTGGAAAGTGTTTTCTTCACTTTGGAGTTCAACAAAGAAGATCCATCAAACACAGCAGTGATGAACGAAGACTTGAAGCGCTCAACAAAATCGCACAAACACATCCAGGCATGTCTTCTGACAGCTATTCTCAAACCCGCCAACCTTTCAGTGTCGTCTGCAGCATGGGAAATCAACCTCATGTACGCATTAAATATGGATTGAAGGGTGGTCAGCTGTGAAGAAAATTTATTCTGGTCCTCCATGGACATGGAACCAGAAAGAGATTTGGAAAGCTCCTTTTTCAAATCTCTTTGAAACCTGGTAAAGTATGCCAAATAATTCAACTACCTCAGGGCAAAAACTGCTGAGGCGTAAACACACTTTTCAAATCTGTCCAAGGCCCTGGCCAACCTGTGGTCAGCTTTGAAGAAACCTTATTCTGGTCCTCCATGGACATGGAACTAGAAAAAGATTTGGAAAGCTCATTTTTCAAATTTCTTTGTAATCTGGTAAAGTATGCCAAATAATTCAACGACCTCAGGGCAAAAGCTGCTGAGGCGTAAACACACTTTTCAAATCTGTCCAAGGCCCTAGCCAACCTGTTAGGGGATAGACGGAAGTGCAAACTGATTTTTTGGTGGCTGATGCTATAACCATAACATCTTCTGGGACCCCTTTACTTCAGTGTTCTCTGTCCTTTGGGGGGCTAAAAGTTTATATCTGGTCTCTTCGGAATTGGCTCCACAGTATCCAGTTCCTTCCATGCATGGTGTGAGACAAGATCTATTAGTTCACCAGCCAGAAGGGTAACCCATGCTGTAGCTTCGCCAGACCAGAAGGCCTCTAGAACCACCGACTCTTCAAGGGGGAGGGATTCAGAAGACCATCTACCTTTTTGTTTTAAAATTTCCAGTATTTCTCCAAAGGAAATATCTTCAGATGGAGATCTGGGGGACTATTCCCCTTCATCAAAAGCAGTGTCTTCAGTGAGAGATTCCTGAGTGGAATTCAGGTGTCTCCTCTTACACGTCGTCTTCCAACTGCCTCATCAGTGGGATAGTCTGGTGAGATCAGAAATGGCATGGAGTCCCTAGGGAATGACTGGAGGCTTGATTGGGTAGGCTGCCTGGGTGGAATAGAAGAGAGAGGCTCGGAACTCAAACCCAATGATGGAAGAGAAAAAGGATCCAAGGGTGCAATGGTGCCCATTCTCTAGGTAGAGAGAAATCTCTCTCCAGTACCTCAGAAGTGGAGGACCTAGGAGAAAAGTACAGTTTTGTACCTACCATAAATGTAGATGTTCAAAGATCCACATTGCTGCAGTCCTTACATATGGGTAGTCCGCTGTCCTCGGTCGGCCCGAATACCAAAGTATTAGGCTGACGTCGGTCAAGGGCGCTCAGAACTGACATCAGAGCGTCAGGGTATAAAAGCGCATGACCGACGTCATATCCTCAGTCTTTTCTTGCCCCAGATGTCAGAAGGCCCTAAAAAGAAAGCCCACAGCCAAAAACAAAATACTTCCCAAAAACAAAATATGTACAAATCACAGCTACCACCCAAACCATACAACCATTCCAAACTATAGAGGGGAAGGAGGGAGGGTTAATTGGACTGCAGCAATGTGGATCTTCGAACATCTACATTTATGGTAGGTACAAAACTGTACTATGTTCTTCATCTCACATTGCTGCAGTCCTTACATATGGGTAGAATCCCAAAGCAGAGGTAAAGGGAGGTTGGCAAAATCATAAAGCATTAGAAGCTGCCAAAATGCCCTGTAATATTGCAGTGGCAAATCCAGCCCTAGATTTAGAATAAAGAGGAAGGTGGTAATGTTTAGAAAAGGTATGCACTGAACTCCAAGTAGCTGCTTCCAAAATATCTTTAGTAGCCACCCCCCTTAAAAAGGCTGTAGAGGTAGCAGTAGCCGTAGTGGAATGAGGCCTGATTCCAGCCGGAATCTCCTTACCATGATGGGAATAACAGAAAACAATGCAAAAACCAATCCACTTAGAAATAGTTTGTTTAGAAACAGGCTTTCCCTGAGAACCCAAGGCAAAAGAAACAAACAACTGCTGAGACTGTCTGAACCCTTTAGTTCTGCTCAAATAATAACGCAACTGCCTGTGAATATCCAAAGTGTGCAAAATCTTCTCCCCTTTATTTTGGGGATCTGCATAAAAAGTAGGCAAATGAATAGTTTGGTTCAAGGCCACACTAGAAACCACCTTAGGCATAAAAGTAGGATTAGTACGTAAAGATACCCTATCCTTATGAAAAATTAGGAGGGGTTCAACTGCCATAAGGGCCTGTAATTCAGAAACCCTTCTTGCAGACGTGATGGCCAACAAAAAAGCAGTCTTCCAGGACAAAAACTTCAATTCGGCAGTAGCTGCAGGCTCAAAAGGAGGTAAAGTAAGTTTTTCCAACACAAAATTGAGATCCCAGGCAGGAGTAGGAGCTCTACGTGGGGGTCTTATGTTCTTCGCCCCTCTAAGAAATTGCTTAAACAAAGGATGAGAGAACAAAGGAGGGTCACAGTCATAGTGAGCCGAAATGGCTGCAGCATGAACCTTTATAGAGGAGAAAGACAAACCCTTGTCTAATAAATCTGTAAGGTATTGAAGAGAAACACTTAAATCAGGCTTGGAAACATCAAAGTCCTTTGCTTTGCTCCAAACAAAAAACCTCCTCCATTTATCAGCGTAAACTTTCCTTGTACTAGGCCTTCTGGCCTCCAAAATAACATTTAAAACTTGTTGTGGAAGCTGAGACCCTCCAGGGTCTAGAACAGAATATGCCAGGCTGTTAGATGCAGGGACTGAATCCTGACATTGAGGAAATGATTGCCCTCCTGTGACAAAAGGTGCGGAATCAAAGGCAAAGGCCATGGAGGCTCCTGTACTAAACTTCTCAGCAGAGGGTACCAGTGCTGTCGAGGCCAATCTGGAGCTATCAGAATCATGGATGGCTTGTCTTGTCTGGCCTTCAAGAGTACCTTTGGGAGGAGAGGCAGAGGTGGAAAGGCATAGACGTGAAGATTGCTCCAACTGAAGGATAGAGCATCCACCTTCCAAGCTGTGGGATGAAACAGCTTTGTGCAAAACTTTGGCAACTGGAAATTTAGTGGAGAAGCGAACAGATCTATGTCTGGAGTTCCCCATAACACTGTCAACCTTCGAAATACATGAGGATCCAATTTCCACTCGTGGGGATCCACTATCTGTCTGCTCCACACATCTGCTAAGGAGTTCTGTGCTCCTGGTAGAAACCTTGCCTGAAGATTGAGGTGTAAACTGAGAGCAGTCTCCCACAAAATCATCGCTTGTCTGCAAAGAGGGTACGAATGTGTTCCCCCTTGCTTGTTGATGTACCACATGACAGTTGTGTTGTCTGTTTGAATCAACACTTGCCCTGGGTGAAGTAAATCTTTGAAAGCCATCAATGCAAATTGGACTGCTAACATCTCCTTCAAGTTGATATGCAAATGTTGAAGTCTGGCAGGCCACGTGTCTTGAACCCATTTTCCATTGAGGTGTGCTCCCCAAGCCTTGTCCGAGGCATCTGTCGTTAGAATCTGACTTGCCTCTGGTCGGGTCACAGAGAGTCCCTTGTTTAGGTGACATTCCTGAGCCCACCACAAAAATTCCTTTTGAATGCAAGGTATTATTTGAATGACAGTGTCCAGATCTTGGCAGTGTTGTGTCCATACGTTCTTGAGATACCATTGGAGCTTCCTCATATGCAGTTTGGCATTGGGAAGCACCAGGATACAAGATGCCATGAACCCCAAGGCTTGAAGGACTGTCCTTGCAGTCAGCCTGGACCGTAGAGACAATTGATGGAAGTAAAGAGTAAGGTTCTTTTGTTTGTCCGGGGTCAAAAAAGCCATCTGGGAAGCTGTATTCAGTCTCACACCCAGAAAGCACAGTTCCTGAGAGGGTACTAGACTGGACTTTGTTTCGTTCACAGAATACCCTAGGCACCTTAATACTGCCATCACATACTGTAGATGATGAAGAAGTTCGTACTTGTCTTGAGCAAGAATCAGGCAATCGTCCAAATAAGGATAAATTTGTATTCCTCTCAACCTGAAGAAGGCTATCACTGGAGCCAGAACCTTTGTGAACACCCTGGGCACAGTAGATAAGCCAAAGGGCAATGCAGAGAACTGATAATGTAAAGTCCCAGCCCGAAAACGCAGGTACCTCCTGCAACTGGGCCTGATAGGAACATGAAGATAAGCCTCTTTGAGATCCAGAGTTACCATCCAGTGATCTTTGCCCAACAGAGGTAAAAGCTGTTGCAACGTCAACATTTTGAACTTTGGAATGTCCAGGAATGTGTTGAGGATAGATAAATCCAAAATCGGTCTCCACGTGTTCCCTTTCTTTGGTACTAGAAACAGGCGAGAATAAAAACCTAGGCCCACTTCTGACAGAGGGACCGGCTGTATGGCTCCCATTTGAAGAAGTAAAGAAATCTGCTTGTAAGCCTCTACCCTTTGTTGAGGAGGAACGCCTGGCATACCTTTGTAAGGAGGCAATGTCTGGAAATAAAACTTGTAGCCTCGGTTTATAATGTCCAATACCCATTTGTCCTGGGTGACTAAAAGCCAGTTTTGCTTGAAGAGTGCTAACTTTCCTCCCAAAGGAGCTGCCAGGCAAGAAGAATCTGGCAGCTGAAAATGCAGGTCATTGGGCCTGTTTACGAAAGGACTGGCCCCTGCCCTCACCTGAAGATTGTGCAGGTGAACTCCATGTTCTAGGCCTGAAAGTACTCTGAGCTCTGCCCCTACCACGTCTAGATCTACCTCTAGACTGAGAATCAGAAGAAGGATACGTCCACCCCTTAGCAGGCCAATTCCTACTAAACTTTGGAGGCTGCACCTGCAAGAAGTCTTTAACAGTCTGCATAGACTTAGCCTTGTCTTCCATCTTTTTCAAAACCGACTCCACAGGGGGACCAAATAAAACTTCAGACTGTAAAGGAGCATCCAAAATTCTAGTTTTAACATGCTCTGACAAATTCTGATCCTTAAGCCAGGCGTGCCTGCGAAGAACTGAACCAGTGGCAGCCACCCTGGAAGAAGCCTGTAAAGCATCAAAACCACACTGCAAAGAATGCTTACCCACCTGTTCAGAGACATGTACCAAATCCTGTAATTCCTTACACTCAATGCCCTCTGCCAAAGCATCCACTTTAGATTTTAGTTGAGTAAGGAGGAAATTCTGATACTTTAACATATGAAACTGGCAATTCAAAGCCCTCATTGCCAAAGTAGAAGAGGTATACACCTTTTTACCCCATCTATCCAAAGCTCTAGCCTCTTTATCCATAGGAACTGGATTCTTTACAACAGAAGCCCTGACACCCTTAGGTCCCTGGCTAATAGTTTCTGGGTCTGCCCTAGGACTCTTATACAGATATTTATGAGCCTCAGGTACTCTGTAATACCTGTCCGGTTTAACTGGTGCAGGAGGCAAAGAATCTGGATTAAGGGAAGCCTCAGAGAAAACATCTTGCACAACATCCAAAACAGGAGTTATAGCCAAGGGCCTATGTTGTGGTAAAAACAAGAACTCCCTAAGCCTCTTCCGTGAATCAGAGAAATCCTGACCTTCCCATTTAAAATGCTCCCTCATAGAATGAAGTGTTTCTGAGAAGGAAAAATCTTCTGGAGGAGAAGCAGAAGGAGTGGAATCCTCTGCATCAGAATCAGAATAAGTAGTAAAATCCTGAATGTCTTCAGCCGAAGACTCTGAATCATCTGAGGCCTGTTCCAAACTCTCCACCTCTGGCTCCACTCTGGGCCTCTTATCAGGAGGGGGCATAGAACCTCTTATCAAAGTAATTAAATCTTCTGCCATTTTAAGCATGTGCTTTTTAGGCACAGAACCTGCAGAACTAGGACTGACACCAGGGAAAGGTAAACTAGCCCTGCCTTTGGAAGAAGCCTTAGAAACAGAAGGAGAAGGCCTAATCCCCTTAGGTAAGGAAGGGAGAACAGTAACCTGAGAGGCCCCCTCAGCCTGACCTGCCTCCTGAGAGGCCACATCTTGCAAAATCAAAGTCTCCTCCTGAGACTCAACTGAAACCTCGGCCGGATCCACAGATTCCCCCGTAGCTCCTAAAGAGCCGGCGTCCGGAAAGGATGACTCATCCTGTCTGGGTTTTAAAGATTTGTCTTTGCGCTTCTTCGCGGTAGCGGGCGTCGGAGGATCCGACGGCATATTATAATTACACCGCTTACCGAAGACAAGCCTAGCGCAATCTAACCTACGCTTGATGGTGCGCTTATTAAACTTAGCACAAAAGCGACACCCGACTACGTCGTGCTCAGGTCCCAAACAAGGAATACAAAGAGAGTGATAATCCCTATGCGGTATCTGTTTCCCACAAGAAATACAATTATTCACTTTTTCTGACATCCGGAATTAACTGAGGCAAGAAAAAACAAAAATATTCCCCAACGGGGTACTTAGCCCAACTTGGATTCGGTCTGAAACTCAGAATACGAAAATTTCAGAACGCCGAACGGCACTTGCAACGCTGCTTCTGCATCAGACCATGCGGCAAAAAAGACTGAGGATATGACGTCGGTCATGCGCTTTTATACCCTGACGCTCTGATGTCAGTTCTGAGCGCCCTTGACCGATGTCAGCCTAATACTTTGGTATTCGGGCCGACCGAGGACAGCGGACTACCCATATGTAAGGACTGCAGCAATGTGAGATGAAGAACATCCTATACTTGTAGCACCAGAGCCAAAGACACCTATGCGGAAGAGCCCTAAACTCCCACACATCCCCACTTCAATGAGAAAGTCAGACCCGAACTGTTCAGCACCAAAGCACCTTGGGGGTTGAATCAGTCTTCTCCTTTTCAGACTTATTTGAGGGGGTTTGAGCCCCAGTCACTAGATTGAAGAGGAAGTGGGAAGACCAGCTTTCAGGACTAATGTCTTGTTGCTAAGTGCACTGGAATTAAAGCCAGCACAAATGGAGCAACCAGTTTCTATATGGGCAGCACCCAAACAGTTTACACTCTAAAGGGCAGAAATGAAATAATTATAGTAGAAGTAAGGAAAAGTTCCAACAATGGTACTTCAATGAGTATCCAACAATAAAAAGGATAGGAAAGGAATAGCCTGACAGACAGAAATTAAAACTAACTGAACTAAAGGAGATAGTAAAAGAGAGATATAGATATATACTTCAACAGGAGTAAACTTTGAACTGGGAAATATTTTTACCCAAAGGCTCAAAATAAGAAGATCCACATGTGAGCAATATGGCTGTAAACAAGATAGGAGGCAAGTTAGGTTGGTGGGGCATTATGGGTAAGTGGAGGAGCTCGAGAGTTGGATCCGTGAATGTAGTAAAAGCAGCAGAGCTGGATCCAAGGTCAGATGTGAGACCCATCAGTTGTGGAATGATTGAAAATGACAACCCTAGAGAGGACGTTTTTCCATCTAGGGAGATCTTTGCTGTAGGTAAATGACCAGCCATGGACTGCATCATCTCGTTCCATCCATAGGACATTTCACCACCACAGTGTGAACAGCTTTCGCAGCTTTTAGTAGATAACCCTGCAAAAGCAGCCCTGCTTTGTAGTGCATCCATGAGTACTAACATGTCTGACGACATCAGCAAAACAGCACTGCTTTGTAGTGCATCCAAGAGTACTAACATAGCTGACGGCATCAGCAAAGCAGCCCTGCTTTATAGTGCATCCATGAGTACTAACATGGCTGACGGCGTCAGCAAAGCAGCCCTGCTTTGCAGTGCATCCATGAGTACTAACATGGCTGATGGCATCAGCAAAGCAGCACAGCTTTATAGTGCATCCATGAGTACTAACATGGCTGATGGCATCAGCAAAGCAGCACTGCTCTGGAGTGCATCCATGAGTACTAACATGGCTGATGGCATCAGCAAAGCAGCCCTGCTTTATAGTGCATCCATGAGTACTAACACGGCTGACGGCATCAGCAAAGCAGCCCTGCTTTATAGTGCATCCATGAGTACTAACATGGCTGATGGCATCAGCAAAGCAGCCCTGCTTTATAGTGCATCCATGAGTACTAACATGGCTGATGGCATCAGCAAAGCAGCACTGCTTTAGAGTGCATCTATGAGTACTAACATGGCTGACAGCATCAGCAATGCAGCCCTGCTTTGCAGTGCATCCATGAGTACTAACATGGCTGATGGCATCAGCAAAGCAGCACTGCTTTATAGTGCATCCATGAGTACTAACATGGCTGATGGCATCAGCAAAGCAGCACTGCTCTGGAGTGAATCCATGAGTACTAACATGGCTGACGGCATCAGCAAAGCAGCCCTGCTTTATAGTGCATCCATGAGTACTAACATGGCTGATGGCATCAGCAGTGCAGCACTGCTTTATAGTGCATCCACGAGTACTAACATGGCTGACAGCATCAGCAAAGCAGCCCTGCTTTATAGTGCATCCATGAGTACTAACATGGCTGACGGCATCAGCAGAACAGCACTGCTTTATAGTACATCCATGAGTACTAACATGGCTGACGGCATCAGCAAAGCAGCACTGCTTTATAGTGCATCCATGAGTACTAACATGGCTGACGGCATCAGCAGAGCAGCACTGCCTTATAGTGCCTCCATGAGTACTAACATGGCTGACGGCATCAGCAGAACAGCACTGCTTTATAGTGCATCCATGAGTACTAACATGGCTGACGGCATCAGCAGAGCAGCACTGCTTTCTAGTGCATCCTTGAGTACTAACATGGCTGACGGCATCAGCAGAACAGCACTGCTTTATAGTGCATCCATAAGTACTAACATGGCTGATGGCATCAGCAAAGCAGCACTGCTTTATAGTGCATCCATGAGTACTAACATGGCTGACGGCATCAGCAAAGCAGCACTGCTTTATAGTGCATCCATGAGTACTAACATGGCTGACGGCATCAGCAGAGCAGCACTGCTTTATAGTGCATCCATGAGTACTAACATGGCTGACGGCATCAGCAAAGCAGCACTGCTTTATAGTGCATCCATGAGTACTAACACGGCTGACGGCATCAGCAAAGCAGCCCTGCTTTATAGTGCATCCATGAGTACTAACATGGCTGATGGCATCAGCAAAGCAGCCCTGCTTTATAGTGCATCCATGAGTACTAACATGGCTGATGGCATCAGCAAAGCAGCACTGCTTTAGAGTGCATCTATGAGTACTAACATGGCTGACGGCATCAGCAATGCAGCCCTGCTTTGCAGTGCATCCATGAGTACTAACATGGCTGATGGCATCAGCAAAGCAGCACTGCTTTATAGTGCATCCATGAGTACTAACATGGCTGATGGCATCAGCAAAGCAGCACTGCTCTGGAGTGCATCCATGAGTACTAACATGGCTGACGGCATCAGCAAAGCAGCCCTGCTTTATAGTGCATCCATGAGTACTAACATGGCTGATGGCATCAGCAGTGCAGCACTGCTTTATAGTGCATCCATGAGTACTAACATGGCTGACAGCATCAGCAAAGCAGCCCTGCTTTATAGTGCATCCATGAGTACTAACATGGCTGACGGCATCAGCAGAACAGCACTGCTTTATAGTGCATCCATGAGTACTAACATGGCTGACGGCATCAGCAAAGCAGCACTGCTTTATAGTGCATCCATGAGTACTAACATGGCTGACGGCATCAGCAGAGCAGCACTGCCTTATAGTGCCTCCATGAGTACTAACATGGCTGACGGCATCAGCAGAACAGCACTGCTTTATAGTGCATCCATGAGTACTAACATGGCTGACGGCATCAGCAGAGCAGCACTGCTTTCTAGTGCATCCTTGAGTACTAACATGGCTGACGGCATCAGCAGAACAGCACTGCTTTATAGTGCATCCATAAGTACTAACATGGCTGATGGCATCAGCAAAGCAGCACTGCTTTATAGTGCATCCATGAGTACTAACATGGCTGACGGCATCAGCAAAGCAGCACTGCTTTATAGTGCATCCATGAGTACTAACATGGCTGACGGCATCAGCAGAGCAGCACTGCTTTATAGTGCATCCATGAGTACTAACATGGCTGACGGCATCAGCAAAGCAGCACTGCTTTATAGTGCATCCATGAGTACTAACATGGCTGACGGCATCAGCAAAGCAGCACTGCTTTATAGTGCATCCATGAGTACTAACATGGCTGACGGCATCAGCAGAACAGCACTGCTTTATAGTGCATACATGAGTACTAACATGGCTGACGGCATCAGCAGAACAGCACTGCTTTATAGTGCATCCATGAGTACTAACATGGCTGACAGCATCAGCAGAGCAGCACTGCCTTATAGTGCCTCCATGAGTACTAACATGGCTGACGGCATCAGCAGAACAGCACTGCTTTATAGTGCATCCATGAGTACTAACATGGCTGACGGCATCAGCAGAGCAGCACTGCTTTCTAGTGCATCCTTGAGTACTAACATGGCTGACGGCATCAGCAAAGCAGCACTGCTTTATAGTGCATCCATGAGTACTAACATGGCTGACGGCATCAGCAAAGCAGCACTGCTTTATAGTGCATCCATGAGTGCTAACATGGCTGATGGCATTAGCAAAGCAGCATTGCTTTATAATGCATCCACAAGTACTAACATCGCTAACGGCATCAGCAAAGCAGCACTGCTTGGTAGTTCATCCACGAGTACTAACATGGCTGACAGCATCAGCAAAGCAGCACTGCTTTATAGTGCATTCATGAGTACTAACATGGCTGACCAGCATCAGCAAAGCAGCACTGCTTTATAGTGCATCCATGAGTACTAACGTGGCTGACGGCATCAGCAAAGCAGCACTGCTTTATAGTGCATCCATGAGTACTAACATGGCTGACGGCATCAGCAGAGCAGCACTGCTTTATAGTGCATCCATGAGTACTAACATGGCTGACGGCATCAGCAAAGCAGCACTGCTTTATAGTGCATCCATGAGTACTAACATGGCTGACGGCATCAGCAAAGCAGCACTGCTTTATAGTGCATCCATGAGTACTAACATGGCTGACGGCATCAGCAGAACAGCACTGCTTTATAGTGCATCCATGAGTACTAACATGGCTGATGGCATCAGCAAAGCAGCACTGCTTTATAGTGCATCCATGAGTACTAACATGGCTGATGGCATCAGCAGAGCAGCACTGCCTTATAGTGCCTCCATGAGTACTAACATGGCTGACGGCATCAGCAGAACAGCACTGCTTTATAGTGCATCCATGAGTGCTAACATGGCTGATGGCATCAGCAAAGCAGCACTGCTTTATAGTGCATCCATGAGTACTAACATGGCTAACGGCATCAGCAAAGCAGCACTGCTTGGTAGTTCATCCACGAGTACTAACATGGCTGACAGCATCAGCAAAGCAGCACTGCTTTATAGTGCATTCATGAGTACTAACATGGCTGACCAGCATCAGCAAAGCAGCACTGCTTTATAGTGGATCCATGAGTAATAACATGGCTGACGGCATCAGCAAGGCAGCACTGCTTTGTAGTGCATCCATGAGTACTAACATGGCTGACGGCATCAGCAAAGCAGCACTGCTTTATAGTACATCCATGAGTACTAAGATGGCTGACGGCATCAGCAAAGCAGCACTGCTTTATAGCGCATCCATGAGTACCAACAAGGCTGATTGCATCAGCAAAGCAGCACTGCTTTATTGTACATCCATGAGTACTAAGATGGCTGACAGCATCAGCAAAGCAGCCCTGCTTTACAGCGCATCCACGAGTACTAACATGGCTGACGGCATCAGCAAAGCAGCCCTGCTTTATAGTACATCCATGAGTACTAAGATGGCTGACGGCATCAGCAAAGCAGCGCTGCTTTAAAGTGCAACCACAAGTACTAATATTAAACAAATTTCTATGTTGTGATAATTCAATGTAATAATTTCACTGTATCTACACTTGTTATGTACATTTGGAGCTTTTCTCCCCGGGCCTCCGCTGAAATGGACCTATATCCAGTTGGAATTTCCTGGTTAACAAATGTAAAATAAAATAAAATAAATAAATAAAATAAAACTAAACATAACTAAAAAATCTATCATTAGAATAGGCCATAGCCTACTCTAACACTAAATTCCTAAGTATCCTTGACTGCCATACTCCTGCACGTATTATAAAAACTAAATCAAATACTGCATCATGGCTCACAAAGGATACCAATTCAAAAATCAAAACTATAAACAGAGCCTGGGCCAACTGGCGATCAACTAAAGCTCCACTTGACCATTTAAAATACTGCCAACTCAGGAATGAAACCAAAAAATCCATTCTATTAGATAAAAAAGCTACTATCAAAATCTCCTACATGAACACCAAAACAACCCTCAAAAGTTCTGGGCAGGCTTAAATCAACTTCTTCATCCAGGACATTCAACCATCCCAGCACCTTCAAACCTCACCCATAAGTCCCCACAGACCATAGCCAGCGCCTATAATAACTTTTTCACTGAAACAATCTAATCCCTAGCAAATCAACTAACCTCCACAAACCCCAACCATACCCCTAAACTACCCACTAATAATCCCCTATTTAACTTCCAACCCATCTCTACCACTTTTATTAAAACCCTAATAAAAAAAACTAAAACCTACTACCCCCTCTGCTGACCTCCTCCCAGCACAGTACCTACAAACAGCTGCAGATGCCATTGCATACCCTATATCTATCCTGATTAACATAACCTTATCCGAAGGTGATATCCCCTCTCTCTGGAAAATATCCCACGTCATCCCACTCCATAAAGGTGGAAGTTCCACAGAATTATCCAACTATAGACCCATTGCTATTCTTTCCCCACTAGCCAAAATAATGGAGAAGTGCGTACACCAGCAACTAATGCCATATCTCATACAAAACAACCTACTGTCTAACTCTCAGCATGGCTTTAGGCCACATCACAGTACCACCTCTGAACTCCTTTCCTTTACTAATGTCATAAACCAAAACAGGAATGACAGTAGGCTTTCCTCTGCCCTCTTTCTTGACCTATCAAAAGCCTTTGATATGGTTAACCATGAAGTTCTCATTCTTTCTCTAAAATCAATCTCCCTGAATAATCAAGCAATCCAGTGGTGCCACTCCTATCTGACTGGCTGACAACAGGCTTTATTATGGCAGGGCAAACTGTCAGCCAGCTTCCTCCCACACTTGCTGTCCCTCAAGGTTCTGTTTTAGGCCCACTACACTTCTCTATTTACATCAATAACCTTCACGCTGCTATCCCCAATGCTACCTGTATTCAATATGCAGATGGTTCCACTCTGATCTGCAAAGCCACCTCCCCATCTGACCTGCAAATCTTAACCCAAAACACATTTAACACTATCGAAAACTGGCTCTCCAACCAACGTCTACTGCTGTACCCCAATAAAACTAAACTTCTACTCTTCATCCCCACTAGTAGATCCACCCCTTTTTCTTTCTCTATTACATCCAACAATGGCAGCTCTATCTCCCCAGATACCCATACTAAGCTTCTAGGGGTTATTATAGATAGATAATCTTAAATTTGAACTACAGGTCAACAAAAACATACAAACCATCAATAAGAAAATTGGATCTCTGTATAGAAACAAGTAATTTTTAACCCCATTGGCTAGAATTGCAATTGTCCGGTCGCACCTACTCTCTACTCTTATATATGCCTCTCCTGTACTATCCAACCTTAATAAATCTGAGCTAAGTAACCTCTCCCACAGCTACAACCATATTGCCAGATTCGCCACCGGCTCAACCTACAGAACCCATCACTGCCAGAACCTTAAACAACTAGAGTGGCTAGAAGTGTCCCAGCTTAATTCAATTCAATCAACTCCTAATATCGTACACAATTCTATACAAACCTGAAAATACCCCCTCACTTAATATTATAAAGCCATACAACAACCTGACCCTCACTTAATATTATAAAGCCATACAACAACCTGAAGTCACTATGGTCATCCAACAAACTACTGGTTCAAACCTTCAAAGCTAATAACTCAGCTGGTGAATCCCTGTTTGCCAACTTTGTTGGCAAAACCTGGAATTCACTACCAAACTATATAAGCCTTCAATCCTCCCTAAGTCTCTTCAAAAAAGCATCAAACAGTACTTCAAAATGAACTGGCTTTGTCCGTGTACCAACCTTGATTAAGCTACAAAATAATAATCCTACCTAAATAGTATCTTAACTTAATACTCAACAATGTTTTGTTCCAATTCTGATGATTTCTGTTTCTATGGGAGAGAGTTTCAACATCCTAATTACTAAGAGTTTGCATACTTGGTTGCAAGTTTGAATCTTGCAGCCTTCTTGCTATATCTATGCCTTCCTAAGTTGGTTATTGAATGTTTTGTGTCCACTTATCTACCAGGCTTTGTGTTCCCACCTGTTTAAAACAAGGACTAGTTATCCCAATCATGTTCCTTAGACCCCACTACTTTTGATAATTACTGACCTAACTCTAGCTTGTTCTTTCTTGGCAAAGTTATTGAGAAGGTAGTCTTTGTGAATAATATCTATGACATATGAACTCCTGGATTCACAGCAGACCAGATTTTGAACTAAACTGAGACTACCATAATCACAGGAAATGAAGTTATGGTGAAAGATTACTATTATGCTTTATATTATCTATCGTGTTAATATGTTGCAGTTGGTATCCAAGGCATGATCCCCAATGTTTGCATGAAAGATTACTATTATGCTTTATATTATCTATCGGGTTAATATGTTGCAGTCGGTATCTGAGTCGTGAAATCTAGGTATGATCCCCGATGTTTGCATGAAAGATTACTATTATGCTTTATATTATCTATCGTGTTAATATGTTGCAGTCGGTATCCAAGGCGTGAAATCTAGGTATGATCCCTGATGTTTGCATAAAAATTACTATTATGCTTTATATTATCTATCGTGTTAATATGTTGCAGTTGGTATCCGAGGCGTGAAATCTAGGCATGATCCCCGATGTTTGGATGAAAGATTACTATTATGCTTTATATTATCTATCAAGTTAATATGTTGCAGTTGGTATCCGAGGTGTGAAATCTAGGCATGATCCCCAATGTTTGGATGAAAGATTACTATTATGCTTTATATTATCTATCGTGTTAATATGTTGCAGTTGGTATCCAAGGCGTGATCCCCGATGTTTGGATGAAAGATTACTATTATGCTTTATATTATCTATCGTGCTAATATGTTGCAGTTGGTTTACGAGGCGTGAAATCTAGGCATGATCCCCGATGCTTGGATAACACTTTCTGGAATTAAAGAGCAGCTGTTGTCAAGTCCTCTTGCTGTCATCAGATAAATATAGGTTTATAGGTAGGTACTAGGCTAGTTACCCTACAGGACATTTTAAGCCTAGCCAACTTCCTTTCAAAATGGAAAATCAAACCTTGTCCCTTATGTTTGTAAGGTAAATTCCTTAACCATTATACCAACCCCCTTTTTATACTAGGCTAATGACTCCATGGGACCTTTTTAAGCCTAGCCATAGTTCACAATGGTGGCAGTCAAACCCTGAACCTTGTGTCTGCAAGGTAAACACCTTAACATTATGCCTACCCATCTGGCAGATTAAACAAATAATATCTTCTGGTAAATCATGTCTTGTTCCACTGTCTTGACTGTTACAATATCCTTTACTTACGGAGTCATGACACCAAGGCTGAAAGACTGTAGCTGGTGAAGAGCTGTAAGGAATGATCACTTTTCAGTACTTTCAGTAGTCTCAGCTTTTAGTGTCAGCATTTCTGGCCATATATGATTTAGGTCCTTCCTATATTACAGAGCTGATAACTCCCAACTGCTCACTTGAGCATGATGCTTGACCACTCTGAGGCCGCTAGAGATACTAAAGGCATGGCTTTAGACTTTGGGTGTTTACTCCTTTGCCTATCAGACTTCACATCTCCAGAAAGTACTACTGTGGTGGTTTCAGGGGTGTTGAAATATAAAAAAAAAAAAAATCACTATTTTGCAGGGGGGAAGCCTCCCTGCACTCTAAACCTCTAAAATCACACAACAGCACAGATAAAGGAAAACTTCCTTACCATACTGTTCTGCAACCCTGCTACGCGGAAAGGTAAAATCAGAAAAAATAGAATGTCTTTGCAGGAATTCAAGTCCCTCTCATATCTCTAAAGTATTGAGAAAAGATTATTATTAAGAAGTATTCTCATTTCTCATGTCCCTCAAACTCCCTCAATTACATACCCATGTTTCAATGAAATAGCTGTCTGATGAACAAGACATCTGATCAGTGCTTTAACAAAACAGTCACTGACTCAATAGAAACCTATTAAGATGCTTCGGAACGGGTGTCTTGTTTTGTGGTAATCTCAGGACTGTTGGCCTTTTCCAGAAGTACTGTTTTTTGCCAGAACACTGTATCTGTTGCACAAATGTATAATGAACCAAGAGTCTGTGAATCACTGTGTGCCAAGGTATTGTACTTAGTGTCATGAACACAATGACCGTCATTTCTAAAATCCCAGTCCAGTTTTTTTATATCCTGTGCACGTACCCTATAGCAGTGTTTTTTTTTTATTTTTAACCTTTTAATCAGAGATCATAGGGAAGATGTTTGAAAATATGATGTAGAAAATACTCCAGAACACATTGAATCCTTATTAACATCTGTGTATGTATGTATATATTCCTATCTCAGATTCTGTCCTCTAGTCCTACTTGTTCTGAACAACCTCTGTTTAAAAATTAGGATCTAAAAAATACACTGCACATAGCATGGCTAATTAAACCATTAATGGTCCTGCATAGCCTGTTATTAAAAATTTTAACTAATAATTTGCACAAAATAGTAGGTCCTTTAGAAACATATGATGCTGCACAGCCCTCCTGCAACATGCAACATTTCAAAGATTTATTCTGTGCCCAGTGCTGTTTAAGAAAGAAACGGGTAACAATAGTCAGCAAAAGGACAGAGGTTAACAAAAACTACGAGAAGAGACATCTGAATAAATAAGCTGCTATTACCAAGGAATAAAAAGCTCCGGTAGTAAAAGTAAAAATGATAAAAAAGTGAATAGCATGGCTAAGCAGGATTGATGATGAAATCTAAGGAACTGAAGAGGTTTGTGGCAGGTTTTATTGAAGGTAAATAGGTACAGTGAGTATAAAACAAGGACCCAAGGGTCACAGATTTGGAGTCCAGCATTAGGACATAGTACTCTTCGCAGATATCAAGGCCAGAATCTAACCTCCTGTTGCTAGGCAACAGAACCAAATCAATCATTTTTGTATTATCAACCTTGGCAAATTACATTCAGGCTATTTCTGAATGAATACTTGTAATGCAAAACAGAAATCACTTAGCATACCTTCACTTGGCAATGTGAAAGCTAGAAGAGAAAAAAGTATGCAGAATTTTAACTCTATACCCCTACAGAAGCTTCTTCATCTGTGAAAAACTGGTCAGATCAGCTTTCACATTTAACAACACACATGATTATATTTAATATTTTAAATCAGATTTCACAGTTAGTAACACATATGATTGCATTTAACATTTAATTACTTCATCGGGAACATAAATGCACTGCAGATATCCTAGACAAAGCTTAGTAAAAAGTTCTCAATGTCACTGGTTGGATTCACACTTTCTTTCCAGCAATTTACACAGAGTTCAAACCTGACACCACATTTAAGTTCAAGCTGTCAGACATACTGAACGGTGTGCGAAGAAATTACATTTCATGCTAAGAACCCCAGCTGGGGCATCAAATGACCCACCAATTGAAAATGTAAGGATGACAGTTTTTCCACCAAGCTGGCTTCGCTTCTGATTAGGCAGCCTGTTTGAAACACTGCCAGCTCTAGTCTCTTTCTCAATGGGTTTCCTGCAGAGTTTCGTAGCAGTGTAGACGGAACACTTGGTTCCACTTCACTCTTTTGATAACAGAAGCATTAAAAAAAAACATGAACACACAAGCACAAGTCCCTCCATCTATTAAATATGTGGTACAAAAATAACCAGTATCAAATGAAAATAGAGCTTTTCACCAAACACTGGAAAAAGCTCGTCTACTGTCCATTCTGGATGAATGATAATTAAAGTCTCACAAACTGTAAGTAACAGAGTACAAGCCTTAGTAAAGATTTGAAAACAATGTGTCATTTCATTTCAGTACTGTTGGTAACACCTCCCCAAAATAATAAGAATGTACTACTTAAGGGATGGCTATCGGTGAGGCACAAATGAACATTATGGCCATATGAAAGTACCCAGTTCTTGACTTCCTGTTTCTGTTTCTACATGTTTAGGAATTTGTTACAGATACTCCCTGTGGCACATCAGAACCATTAATGTTCTTTGTCATTTGGTCCCTTCCTAACTTTGCTGAGTACCAGTTTGTAGACAAAGATGATGAGCGAGTCCAAGTTGAGGATGTCTGAGTGTTACCAACTCTATGAAGTTTCCTAATTTAAAAGTGGAAAGACAGTTAAAGCAGTTAAATGACAGAATTTTAGCACACATGTGACCTGTGATGTCTCAGAGTGTTTGGAAGTGGAATACAGGGCTGAAAGGAAGCCATGTGTTCTCTTCAGTGGTGACACACGATGCTTTGCTTCCCAGCAAGAGAACCTGTGATACTGGAATCTGACATAGTGCTTGATACATTTGGGGATGTTCAGTTGTAATATTTCTTTCATCTTCCTACCTGAATATGAGGGTCTTCTGCTCACAGGTAAATTTACCTGTTATTATAGAAGTGCTCTGCGCATGAGTGATGACGACAGTGAGGACAACGAACACAATTTGCTTAATAATGAAATAAACAAGCACACAATATAAAGCCTATGATCCTACAGAACAAAATCCTTCATGAGCAATTAAGACAGATGTTCAAAGACCAGCAGCTATAAGATTTAATTTTTTTTTTATTATTATGGTTCATGCCCTTACAAGCCTAGCCACTATCACCCGATTTTAGCCATTGCCCTTGCAGTTGATTCTTTCCCTCTAACACAAGAACTGGGCAGACTGGACCTAAATCATAACAATGCATGTATAAACAGGAGTCAGCATACCATAACCCACTGACCACTTTCCTTGTATATGCCATACAATATGTACATTTTGGTGCAAGCATGTGTTTCCATCGCTTTTACCTAGTTGTCCACTGAGCTGGCAGTACTGGCATAAGAGTGGACTGACAAAGCAGTTACTTGACGGATCTATGCCCTAAAAATGGGAGCTAGTCATCAAGAGATTACCTGCATCATTCCTGAGTGGTTTACCAGCATCAGAACAACTAAGTAATCCCATGTCTCTGAAGTGACAGATTCGAATACTCTCAAAACACCTTCAGAATGGTCTGATATTTTTTGTTTTTAACTAGATGTTTGTTAAGAATATACCCAATATTGGGGATTTCATTTAAAATACAAGCCTTATTTTTTCTGTTGCTAGTGCTTAGTTCTGCCACTCCAACTTCTAAATGACTGACTTTACCATTGTTTTTTCTTCAGGCAGGCATGAAGGTAACAGACCACCTTTACAGGTATTACCAATGTTACATTGTAACAAAACAAAACAAAAGCAAGTGCATATGACAGTAAAGGGATCCAAGGGGCAGATATAGAATATGCAGCTGCAACAAACTGCAGAGAGTTAATCTGGCAGTTGAAACTTGATGCAGGGAAACCCCCAGGCCTTAATGGTATGCTTAGTATAGGCTCAGTGCTGAAGCTTCGCAGGGCTAGGTTATAAATTTATCCCCCCCCCCCCCTCTCACACACATTTTTCTGTCCCTGGTTACACATGGGTTTGATACAATGTTTACCTTATCGCTTTACACATTAGTTTTTACCTGCATAACCATTTATCCACTGGTCTGTTTGCCTACACTATTCACTGTTTTTAAATGTTGAGCTATTTGTTTTTAAGATGTACGTATTCATTGTTTACTTGATTTGTGTAATGTTACTTGAAGGTCATTGCACAATTATTTTACTCAGTTTATTATTTACTCTGCACATTTTTATTTTTACTATTGAACATTCAAGTGGTGTATAGTATTTTAGTATTTTATTTTATTATATTATTAATTACAGTTGGTTAAGATTTACAGTTTATGACAGTTGTAATGAATGTTTAGCAATTTCATTCACTTTGCAATGCACTCAGCTTAGCCAACAGTTGGTTTAAACAATCAAGTGTGTTAATTACATCATGTGACTAATCACCAACAGTATATAAACAGTTTCTTACAACCAGTATGGTTGTTTGACTTGATAAAGCCTGGAATGAACCAGGCAAAAGCGCTTGTCATCTTCTTGTATTAACTCCTTGTATCGTGTGGAATAAAAAGGAATTTTTTTACATTTCGCTACTGGAATTATTGCCTCTGCAGGAGAAAGTGGTTTACTCATTTTTGGTGTTTCAGCGTTGTGGTTTTTTGGTTCCAATGTTACATTGTAACAAAACAAAACAAAAGCAAGTGCATATGACAGTAAAGGGATCCAAGGGGCAGATATAGAATATGCAGCTGCAACAAACTGAGACTGAAATGTGTCCATTGTTACACAGCTGTTTATAAGGATGAACGTAGTTGCAAGAGTTTGCACTATATTTTGAACTGCATTCTCACAATTCATACTGTAGATTGTTTAGGAACAGCTTACTTTATCCCTTTGAAGTTCAAATAAAATGAACTGCAATACAAACTCTGACAATTAAACATGCAGGAAGTCAGCTTGGCTAGAACCATAGCTAATTAGGCATATTAAGCTCAGAGCAATTTATCTATTTACTTTTATGGTACAGACTTATAACGTATTCCCTTTTTAAAACATTTTTATTATTAAATCATTTGATTTGTAACATGGTAATAACATACATTAATAAAATAAAAATAACAGTCTCCATTGTTGTTGGCATGTAGTATACATACGTTTAATTCTTTATAACAACTGTCATTCAGTCGAACATTACATAAAATGCTCAGTTTCTCTCTTTCCTTAAATCTTACACTTTATCTTGAACATTATTCTGCATGTATTGCTCCCACAAATTCCATGTATTTCTATGGAACACTGGGCCTTGCAATACCCCTTGGCAGTCTGTTACTCCCCTATAATGCTCACCCTGTCCTACATTACTGTTATGTAAGACATCAATCAATGTGACCACCACACGTTTTTGTAAGCTTCAATATTATGTCACATATGTAATAATTAAAACTTTGTTGATGTAATGTTCTATAAGCTCATAATAAAATTGGTTTACTCAAAAGATCATGAAAAGCATGTATATTGCAATGGAAATTAATTCATCAAGACATCACTATTTCTAGATGGTGCTCATTGATAATTGCAAGCTAGTAGTTAAGACTTGGAGGCCAACTGGCAGCATTTTAATATCATCAATGGAATATCTGTAAAGAGTAAAACATGCCTTTACCTCCTCACTTCTTCCCCACAAGAGCCCCCAAGCAATTTGAAGAGATATAGCCAAATATATGTCTTAAAAGGAACACAGGCCTCATTCTGACAGTTAAACAGCACCAGACAGAAAGGTGTATCTCATAAGTCATTTGATGTCAAAGACTTACAGTAGATATAAACTTTTTCTGTCACTATCAGCAGGTTCTTGAATGGTCTGAATTATTCTAGAGCAGTAAGCAATGGACAACAGGGGTAAGTAATTAAAAAAAAAAACATACAGGGAATGTATATAAAAAACACTTCTTTTTAAGTCTTTCAGACAGTCTTACTACTTTATTTTAGTACATGGATCTTGGTTACATCTCTCAAAAACTCAGATAAAATAAATTAGTAATAGTAAAGCAGTCACATATGAACCAAGTCATAATAATCTTAGTATAGTAAAGCTCACATTTAACAACATTACAATAAAAAACTTTCAACAACAGTTATGCACCTACAGATATGACAGCAAAACTGAAAGATATGGTTCTTCTCATGTGTACAAATTTTGAAATGGTAAAGCAGTGTGAACCAAGTATCGGTGAGGTATTGGAATAAACAAGGAAATGGCGTAATAGGTAATTTTCAAGTTCATTTATTGTAAGGATGCCAAAGTAAAAATAATGAGATTTGATGTTAAGTCAGTAGTGAATCCATATAGCACAAGATAAACTGCATTGTGACGAAATGGTGCTATTTATTTTGTCTAAGTCACTATACGATTAAAGGCATGAAGGCTGCTAACTGAGCCTCAGGACTGAAATTCAGCTCCATTAAGTATATGCTGTATTGCCTGCATTTTACTACCAGAATTGTGGCCCACAGAGTGCTCACTCATCCAAGTTTAGGGAGGGATTACACAACGTTCACTTGCAATGGTCCTTACAAGCAATTCTTGGAAGAATGTAGCATAGAATTTCTGTCTTGATAATTCATCAGTTACACGACTGAAACATGCAGTCTGTTTGTAGACACAGTGAGGAAAAAGTCACCTAGTGATAGTGTTGCTATCCACATACTGTAACAAATTACGACTGGATCATCAATAACAATTCCAGTTTGGTATCTTCTTATTTCGGCTGTTCCCATTAGGGGTCACCAAAGCAGATCTGTTTCCATTTCTTCCTGTCCTCTGCATCTTGCTCTGTCACACTAACCACCTGCATGTCCTCTCTCACCACATCCATAAACCTTATCTTAGGCCTTCCTCTTTTCCTCTTACCTTGCAGCTCCATCCTTAGCATCCTTTTCCCAATATACCCAGCATCCTTCCTCAGTACAAGTCCAAACCAGCGCAATCTCACCTCTCTGGCTTTGTCTCCAAACTGTCCAACCTGAGCTGACCCTCTAGCATACTCATTTCTAATCCTGTCCATCCTCTTCACTCCCAATGCAAATCTTAACATCTTTAACTCTGCCATGTGCAGCTCTGACTCCTGTCTTTTTTTCAGTGCCACCGTCTCCAACCCATATAACATAGCTGGTCTCACTATCCCATAGAAGACCTTCCCTTTCACTCTTACTGGTCTCCATCTGTCACAAATCACTCCTGACACTCTTCTCCACCCACTCCACCCTGCCTGCACTCTCTTCTTCACCTCTCTTCCACACTCACCATTACTCTGAACTGTTGATCCCAAGTATTTAAACTCATCCACCTTTGCTAACTCTACTCCCTGCATCCTCATCATTCCTCTATCCTGCCTATCATTCACACACATATATTCTTAGTCCTGCTGACCTTCATTCCTCTCCTCTCTAGAGCATATTTCCACCTCTCCAGTGTCTCCTCAATCTGTTCCCTACTCTCACTGCAGGTCACAATGTCATCTGCAAACATCATAGTCCACGGGGAGTCCTGTCTGATCTCATCAATCAACCTGTCCATCACCATTGCAAATAAGAAAGGGCTTGGAGCTGATCCTTGATGTAATCCCACCTCCACCTTAAATGCATCCTTCACTCCTATCTCCAACCTCACCATTGTCACACTGCCCTCGTACATATCCTGTACCACTCTTACATACTTCTCTGCCACTACCGACGTCCTCATACAATACCACAACTCCTCTCTAGACACCTTGTCATATGCTTTCTCTAAGTCCACAAAGACACAATGCAACTCCTTCTGACCTTCTCTATACTTGTTCATCAACATCCTCAGAGAAAACACTGCATCTGTAGTGCTCTTTCCCGGCATGAAACCATACTGCTACTCACTAATCATCACCTCCCTTCTTAACCTAGCTTCCACTACTCTTTCCCATAACTTCATGATGTGACTGATCAATTTTATCCCTCTGTAGTTACTACAGCTCTGCACATCACCTTTATTCGTAAAAATCTGTACCAAAACACTTCTCCACTACTCAGGCATCCTCTCACTTTCCAAGATTTCATTAAACAATCTGCTTAAAAACTCCACTGCCATCTCTCCTAAACACCTCCATGCTTCCACAGATATGTCATCTGGACCAACAGCCTTTCCATTCTGCATCCTCTTCGTAGCTATCCTTACTTTCTCCTTGTTAATCCGTTGCACTTCCTGATTCACTATCCCCACATCATCCAACCTTCTTTCTCTCTCATTCACTTCATTCATCAGTCCCTCAAAGTACTATTTCCCCTTGCTCAACACACTCTCCTCTCTTGTAAGTTTCCCTCATTATCCTTTATCATCCTTCCCTCCTGCACATCTTTCCCAGCTCGGTCCCTCTGTCTAGCCAATCGATACAGGTCCTTTTCTCCCTCCTTATTGTCCATCCTTTCATACAAGTCTCCATACAACTTATCCATAGCCTTCACCACCTCTCTTCTCACCATACGCCTCATCTCCTTATGCTCTTGTCTACTTTCTTCATCTATCTGACAATCCTACTTCTTCTTCGCCAACCTCTTTCTCTGTATACTCTCCTGTACTTCCTCGTTTCACCACTAGGTCTCCTTGTCCTCCTTCCTCTATCCAGATGTCACACCAAGCACCCTTCTAACTGTCTCCCTTATCAGCTCTGCTGTAGTTACTCAGCTATTTGGTAACTCTTCACTGCCACCCAGTGCCTGTCTTAACTCTTCCCTGAACTCCACCTCACAATCACCCTTTTTCAACTTCTAGCATTTGATCATTGGCACTGCCTTCACACTCCTCCTCCTCTTCTTGATCACCGTCATCCTACAGACCACCATCCTATGCTGCCTAACTACACTTTCCCCTGACCACTTTACATTCTCCAATCTCCTTTAGACTGGTCCTCCTACATAGGATATACTCCACCTGTGTGCATCTTCCTACACTCTTGTACATCACCCTTTGCTCCTCCCTCTTCTTAAAATACATATTCACCACAGCCATGTCCATTTTTTTTGCAAAATCCACTACCATCTGACCTTCTGCATTCCTCTCAACACCATACCTACCCATCACTTCCTCATCCCCTCTGTTCCCTTCACCAACATGCCCACTGAAATCTGCTCCACTCACCACTCTCTCACCGTTGGGTACACACAACACTACTTCAAACAACTCACTCCAAACTTTTTCTTTCTCATCCACTGCACACCCATCTTGTGGAGCATATGCACTAACAACATACATCATCACACCATCAATTTCCAGCTTCTTAAACACTCTGACACTCTTTTCACCTCCAAAACACTCTTAGCAAAATGTTCCTTCAAGATAACCCCTACCCAATTTCTCCTCCCATCCACACCATGACAGAACAATTTGAATCCATCTCCAATACAACTGGCCTTACTCCCTTTACACATGGTCTCTTGCATGCACAATATATCAGCCTTCCTTCTCTCCAGCATATCAGCTAGCTCTCTCCCTATACCAGTCATACTGCCAACATTCAAAGTTCCTACCCTCACTTCCACACTCCTAACCTTTCTCCTCTCTTCCTGCCTTCAGGCATGCCTTCCTCTTCTTCTTCTCCTTCGGCCAACAGCAGCCCAATTTCCACCAAACACCCAGGTGGCTAACAGTACTGGTGGCTGTCATTGCTAACCCAGGCCTTGACCGATCAGGTATGAAAATATGTATTGTTGTCCACATATGTCATTTGGCAAAAGTTTTACACCGGATACCCTTCCTGATGTAACCCGCCACATTTATCCAGGCTTGGGACCAGCACAAAGAAATGTACTGGCTTCTGCTTCCCCAGTGGCTGGGTTAACTCCAGTTTGGTATATGTTCTCAAAATGGAGTTCAAGAACTTCACCACTTGTGAATGTATTCAAATCCATTTCATGAAAAAAAAATAGTTTTAATTATTAAATATATAATGTCAGGAAACTATATCCATGGGTGATTTTAACGTAGACTGGGAAGAGTGCAACTCCCCTAATCCCAAAAAATGCTTAAACTTACATGGCTTCAACCAACTCATACAAACTCCCACTAGGATAAACAAACCAATTAATAAATACTCCATTCTCGACTGGATTTTAACCAATAGACAAGACCTCTCTTCACATGCTGTCTGTCTGCCAGACAGCCTCAGTGAACACTTCCCAACCTACCTACTTAGACAGTGAATTAACCCAACAAAGCAAACTATATACCAGCGAATACAAAACCAAAAACATCTAAACCCCACTCACTTTATAAACAACCTCAAACATTGTAACTGGTCTCCACTCCCCTGGAAGAAGCAGTAGCCTATTTTAATACCACCTTTCTGACCACCCTAAAATCACAAGCCCCTACCAGAATCATTCGAGTAAAATCTAACTATGCCTCATGGCTAGGTCACTATTAAAAACAAGGGACGAGGCTTGGGCAAAGTGGTACAAAACCAGATCCCAAAGTGCACTACAAACCTAAAGGGAACTCAGAAATAAAGCAAAAGAGCTAATTAAACTAGACAAAATAAACTATTATGCTGGCATCCAAACCAAGCACCATAATAACCCACACAAATTCTGGACGGCTAAAAATAGGTACTGCAACAAGGCAAAATTAGTACACCCCCCTTTCTACCAACAACTTAAAAAATATTGCTACCCAATTTAATAGATATTTCACAGAAACTATCCTAGCTATGTCAGATAACCAAACATCATGTCCTATAACAACCACTACTAAGCCACCTAATAACCCAAACACCTTCTCCCTGCAGCCTGTTTCTACTGAATTAGTCAAAAAACAACTAAAGAAACTAAAACCAGCTACACTAGTAGCAGACAACCTCCCAGGTGACTTCCTAAAACTAACAGCAGAAGGTATTGCCTTCCCAGTAGCTATTCTTATCAATAGATCCATATCTGAACACTTAGTCCCGTCCATCTGGAAAACCTCTTACATCATACCTCTTCATAAAGGTGACACATCAACAAAGTTAGCTAACTACTGGCCAATAGCAATCTCATCTCCTCTGTCTAAAATACTTGAAAGATCATTCATAAACAATTCACTGATTACCTCCATACTAACAAAATACTAACCAGTACTCAGCATGGCTTTCGACTATATCATAGTACTACCACTGCACTAATATTATTTACCAATACTATATCAAGAAACACAGAAACAACAAGTTTGTATCTGCCATCTTCATAGACCTATCCAAAGATTCTGATATGGTTTCTCATAATAAACTACTAAACGTCCTCGCAGAATTAAACTTATGTCAATCCATCCTTGCCTGGTTCTAGGATTACCTAACTGGATGCCAGTAAGCAGTACGCTGGCAACACACACTCTCACCACTACTCCCAGTGACCCTAGGAGTCCCACAAGGCTCCATACTTGGACCCCTTCTCTTCTCATTATTTACAAACAACTTCCACACCTCAACCACACTGGCCTCCTTCATCCAGTACATGGACAACTCCACAGTCATATGTGCCACTTCTAAATTACAGAAACTCCAAACAACAACTCACAACAACAACAACAGAAACTCAACAATCATTTTTAAAAGTAGAAAAATGGTTAACAAATTCCTAGTTAACTCTAAATCCCCCCCAAAAAACAAGCTCACGCTATTCCATCCTACTAAAACAACCATACCCATGACCGCTTTTAGCATTATTTCATTAAATAATACCATCACTCCATCACACCACACTAAACTACTAGAAGCTGAAATAGACTGAAGCATGAGACTTAACATCCACATATCACAGACAGTCAAAAAACTATATAAAAGACTTGGAATATTTTATAAGAATAAACACTTCTTCACAGACATCACTAAAGCCACTACTGCCCAAACACATCTGATATCTATGCTGCTCTATGCATTCCCTATACTCTTAAATCTAAGAAAATCTGAATTGGCAAAGACAGAAACATGTTACAATAAAATCACCAGATATGCAACAAACTTGCCATTTAAATCCCACCATTGTACAGCACTCAAAAAACTTAACATTCTGGAACTCCCTCAACTACTTCTCTTTATCCAACTAACTATAGCCCACAAGATCTTCTAAAATTCTGAAAAAAAGACCCGCCCTGAGCCAAATATTACTACCACATTCCACTACCAGAACTCTACAATCCACGGATAAACCCCGTACTAAGACCAACACACACAAAAACCCAGCTGGTGAATCCCTCTTCTCAAATTACATAGGCAAATTCTGGAATGGATTACCATAGGATATTATATCCACCCCCACCTTACACCAATTAAAAAAAATACTAAAGACTCACTAAACCAATAAGTGGCTGTGTCACTGCTCTGCTCCTGGATAATCTATCTACCACTAAGTTTGACTATGTCTTCCTCAAATATTAATAACACCAAGCTTTCTTCAAGTAATCTATCTTCTACAGAAAATGACCATTTCTACCTCAGTTATTAACTACACCAAGCATACTATGCTTCTCTGAATCTAAATAAAACCATCAACCTAATGGCAGTTCTCAACTTTCCAGAGGCTAACTTAAACATTAACTTATGACAAACAAATACTAATTACCTTACTAAGAATCATAGGCTTTAGAAAAAACTAACTAGCTGTTTATATACTGAACTACCTTAAAATGACTGTAAAATATGTAACTTCCTTGGCTATGTTAGTCTGTATGCATCATGTATTTTCTAGATTGCACCTTATTGATGCATTCAAAATGTATATACCCTGTATTTTCTTTAATTGTCTTGTATACTGTCTACATGGTATGTTATGTGGAGCTTATCTCCCCAGGCCTCTGCTGAAAAAGGAAGTGTCCAGTCGGACGTTCCCGGTAAACAAATGTAAAATAAATAAATACATTATTGTTGTAACATGCTTAGTCATAGATTTACAGAACAGAATGGATTCTGCTGAAACTGGTTTCTTCTCTGGACTACTCCATCATCAGATCAAAGTAATTGTTAAAGTCATGTACTTTAAGGCCACAAAGCAGCATAATTCTGAAACATACACAAGATTTAGCCAAGCTACTGCTGGAATGCAGTGTCAAAGGTTAACAAGGGAGATCATGCATTTGTCTGCAGCAAAATTTAACACAACTGTGCAAGCTAGACTGAACATCTGGTTGCCATCAGCTTTACTACTCTAAGATGGCAAAAGACACTAGAAAATCAAGTTTTGAGTGGCACATCACTGTGATACCAGAAACCTAGTGCTTAAGTAAATAAGCAAGATTACGTGCTGGAACGAACCTGAGTTTGTAGTGAATCTGATGGAAGGGTTTGCCTTTTCCACTCTTTTTCACAGAAAGAAATACATACAGAAATTAAACAAAACAAGACCACTGTCAGTTCATAAAGGCATAGATTTATAAATAGTAACTTGTGGTTCTGATTATTTAATTTGGCCAATCATGCAAGTATACAATACATTCACAATGCACAACATTGCCTGACAAAAGAATCATTGGTATATTAATTACTGCTTACAAAAAAAAGGGTATTCTAATAAGGTAAGTAACAAACATCCAATCGCATTACAACATTCTTATCTATGACCTTTGAAAATTTATTATGTAAGTAAGTGAGAAAACATTTAGGAAGATACTTTTTATTGAAACATTTAAAACATATGCAGCACAGGTTTGGAAGAAGGCATAATAGCAAAATGGCTTTAATTTCTCTAAATGAGATGTACATAAGGCTTATTCTAACCCTGTATGGCTCTGTTTCCAAACCCAACTCCTGCCTTTAATACAGAATATCATCTGGTCAATTTTATAAAATGGCTAAAATCTTATCATAATAGTTAGAAACAGCAGTATGATACAAACTGTTCTCTAGAGGTCAGAAATTGAAAGGTTTCTCTTCAGAAATAATCTATGTTGATGATTTGATACATTTATTTAAAAACAAATAAATATTGATGATTTGATACTTCTTTGTAAAAATAAAAAAGCAGGTAATGCAACTATGGTGTCAACATTATAGGAAAATGTAGCCATGATGACATCCCAGGTGACCCAGGGTCGATTAGTGGACTGGCTGCTTGATGTTGCAGGAAGACAGAATGAGAAAGTCCAACCCCCCCCCCCACATGCTCTTGGACACACCATTGCAAGTGGGCCCTGTGGGAACTGGGGACTTTTGAGGGGTGTTGCCGTTGCACTATCGTGGAAGGGGCTAAGGCTGAGATGCATGTAGAGGTCTAGCCAAGAAGAGGTGGAGCCCACTGCATATCAAACCATGGGAGAATGAGAGATTGCAAGGGATGAGGAATTGGGGGAAAAACTCTCTCTGGCAGCAGTGTGTCACTGCCCCAGATTCCTCAGTCTCCTCACTGGCCCCAGACATGGCTCAGAATTATCCTAAGGGAGGCATACAAATGTCCAGTAGAAGAGGGAAGAACCTGACAGCAGCAGATAGTCAACTACAGGAGATAGCAACTGCAAAACTATTATACAAAGATTGTTCTACTTATTTATCTGCCTTTGTTTGCCAGGACAGTCAGACTGGGCAAACCCCATTTTTCATTGGAGGTCTGGGAAGAAAAGATCCAACAGTGAATACAAGTATGGATTAATAATAATAATGAATATAACTGCATATAACAGAAAAGAATCACAGATTAACTTAAAAAGTATTGCATGTGTGGATTTAAAAAAGAATACAGGATATAATTAAAGGAAATATATACTTCAAAACTGGGCTCAGATGTATAAACTGAAAAAATGTATAAATGAAAAACTATATATTTTTTAAAATACCTCACCTTCAATAATGATGATAAGGGTGGGGGGGTGCAGTACAATTATACACTGGGTGGAAGGGGTGCCATATCAATGCGCTTTCATTTCAAGTCAATAAGGTGATAAAGAAAGTGCAAGCAAACACTGCAACATTTACTGTGCAGTTCAGTATTTCATAAAGCAGGTTAAAAAAGCAGCAGGTTATTAAAGTCTTTGTTGCTGCCTATAATGTGGTGCTAAGTAGAGGGCAACCCAGGGAGCTCTGAGGAAACACAGATGTTCCAGGCAAATTAAGATATGGAAGAAGGCATCCAAAACTGGACATAAATTTGTTCAGGGAAGGACATAAGGGACTGCATCCTGAAATTCCTGAATATTTGCAAAGGACTTAAAAATCCTTAAGGTTTATGGACTGAATAGTTACTTCTGATTGCTTGTGGACCAGGAAAACTTTAGAAGACAAAACTATGCATCCCAATGCAGTTACTTATCAGAAGGCCTCTTTGCCCAGCACTAGTCTAAGTAGGTGGAACTGATAAATCTCAAAAGGGGGTAAGTATTGGGCTAGGGGGCTGAAGCAGAGAACGTTCCATGGTGAGGATCCTATTTCAGGCAGTTATGGCACTGTAAATGTTCTTCAGTTGTTCTACAAGAAAAAGGTACAGCCGTGTGACCACATACAACAAAGCTGACAAATACAAGTAGATCTCTTGTATCCTCTACCTGATGGTTCTGTGACTTGGGATGGGTGGGAGCAGGTCTTTCTTTTGGAAGGCCACTTTTGTGGTTTGCTGACCGAGTCTGGTACATCTACAGTATCATGTTAGGGTCTTTGCTCTACTTTGCTGTACCCCCTGGACTTGACACTGGGCTTTGGAAACTAGTAACACTCACATTTAAATGCATAAGTTAGAGTTTAGATTTGTAACCATATACATTTGGTTCACAAAATCAAGTTATTTTGGACACTGAATGACAGCCATGACACTTGAGAACAACCGTGAAGACAGTTAAAGCTTGCCTTGACTTCAGCCAAGTCATAAAAAGGAGCTAATAATCCTCCAATGGTATTAAAAATTCCAATGACAAATACAAGGAGTTTTACCTCATCTCAGAAAATATTACACCAAAGCTGGCATTCCCTGAAGTATTGTCTTTTTTATTTCCTCAAAACGTTTAGGGATTTAATACCATAATGGGAAAGGACCCTGTTCCTACGTCAGTGTATAGTTAAACTTCATGAAATCACTATGGCTTTGACCTTTGATGTTTTCCAAGAGCTATGACTCTTCTTGTAGCTCATGGGTTTACTGCACTGATAGCATATTTAAGTATGCTTGGAAATTGTGTTTCATTAACCCAGTCGTTCCTCCTACTGCTAATGGAACTATCTGTGCACCCTTGCTCCATATTGCTCCAGTTTCGGCTTACATGCCTTGATATTGTGCAAATCTATGCCTCTCTGTACACAGGGCACTGTAGTCAAGAGGTGCAGCTACTTCAATTAATGCTGCTTTTGCCCTTTTTTCATCCTGGTTTGCTTCTGCTTTCTTAACTGATGATTCCATGTGATCACCACTACTTAATTTTCAGTAATTCTTTGTGGCTCACATTTCCAATTTTTTGCAGCAACTAGTGTATTCCAAGGCTTCCACAGAATCAAGTTTAACAACTTTGCAGTCACCAGTATAATGTCTACACACAGTCTCCAGTACAACTGCCCTGCATATATCAACACACATCCCCATATGTGGGTTTAATCTACACTAATTTGTCAGCATCTCCTTTAAACAAACTCCAATCACTAACTCAACTTTCCTTACTATCAGTTGAATCATTCCTCTCCGACATCCAACCGATTTTGAATCCTAGTAAAACAAAACTACTTCTCTTCAAACCTACTAGATCCACCTTCTTAAACCCCTCCTTTAATATTATGTCCAGTAACAATACTATCATTTCTCCCATAGCACACAGAAAACTTCTTGGCGTTGAGATTGACAATAATTTGAGATTTGACACTCACATAGCCCACACTATTAAGAAAGTACATAAGAAACTGGGTACCCTCTATAGGAATAGACAGTTTCTCACCAAACAAGCAAAAAACACTATATCACATACCCATCTCATCTCCACCCTTCTATACGCTTCCCCTATCCTTACCAATCTTAAAAAGACTGATTTAGCAAAATCAGAATCCTGCTACAATAAAATTGCCAGGTTTGCCTCTGACTCCCCTTATAAAACACACCACTGCACAGCTTTAAAGCAACTTAACTGGCTAGAATTTCCCCATCTCTTGCAGCACAATCAATTGATGATCATAAACTTTTTATATCCACTGTATGTCTATGTTAACGTCACAGGTTAAATACAACAAACCGTGCAGCATATGTCTATGTTAACGGCATAGGTTAAATACAGCAAAGCGTGCAGCATATGTCTATGTTAACGTCATGAGTTAAATACAAAAAAACGTGCAGCATATGTCTATGTTAACATCATAGGTTAAATACAACAAAGCGTGCAGCATGTGTCTATGTTAACGCCATGGGTTAAATACAACAAACCGTGCAGCATATGTCTATGTTAATGTCACAGGTTAAATATAACAAAGCACCCAGCATATATCTATGTTAACGGCATAGGTTAAATACAACAAAGCGGGCAGCATATGTTTATGTTAACGTCATAGGTTAAATACAACAAACCGTGCAGCATATGTCTATGTTAACGCCATAGGTTAAATACAGCAAAGCGGGCAGCATATGTTTATGTTAACGTCATAGGTTAAATACAACAAACCGTGCAGCATATGTCTATGTTAACATCATAGGTTAAATACAACAAAGCGTGCAGCATGTGTCTATGTTAACGCCATGGGTTAAATACAACAAACCGTGCAGCATATGTCTATGTTAATGTCACAGGTTAAATATAACAAAGCACCCAGCATATATCTATGTTAACGGCATAGGTTAAATACAACAAAGCGGGCAGCATATGTTTATGTTAACGTCATAGGTTAAATACAACAAACCGTGCAGCATATGTCTATGTTAACGTCATAGGTTAAATACAACAAAGCATGCAGCATATGTCTATGTTAATGGCATTGGTTAAACAAAACAAAGCGTGCAGCATATGTCTATGTTAACGGCATAGGTTAAACACAACAAAGCGCACGGCACAGCTGCTCTGCTGAATTAGTTTTACTACTATAAAACCCTTACATCCCAGTGCGTTGCTTGACTGCACTGGCCATGACTCTTGTGATAATGCAACCTAAATTACTTGATATCCTGCAATGTCAGCCAATGCAAGTAGTATTTACTTTTTAAGGATTACATATCGTCACACCTATTTGTATATTTACTATCATGTTCTCATAGAATTATCATTGCACTCTTTGTTTTTATGAGCTGTTATTTAGCAACCCCACCTTACCCTGCTCACAATTTGCTTGCCTTTATCTTTTCTCACTTTCCAGGTTTAGCTGCACCCAACTGAATGTAACAGTCTGCTGCTTTTTACTGTTTTGGATTATGCATCAAGAACAGGTTTATATCAGTGATTAAGATCAGTGAAGAAATTGCCTGAAAAAGAAACTATCGAAAAAGCAACGAACATTAATACAGCAAAAATAATTAAGTCTAATTCTAAAGCTAAATCTGAGGTGGCCTACAGTATGGATGATATGAAGTCAGCACTAATGTCTATACAAACTGCCATTCAAAATTTCTCTGACCAACTGTCAAACTTCGGAACTACCCTGGAGCAAATTGTTTCCTGTCTGGATCATGCTGAAGCTAAATCAATAGCTAATGAGCTAAAGATTGAGGAACTACAAAAACAATTAAAATCCAAAGAATCTGCTTTAGAAGAAATACAACAAAAGCTTAATGACCTTGAGGCTCTGAGAAGAAGAAATAACATTCGCATAAGAGGAATCCCCGAAACCTATGGTCAGTCCCAGCTTCAAGATATCTTAAAGCAGATTTTTAGCTCTCTGCTGGAAAACAAACCTCTTGCCAAAGAAATCGTAATAGAAAGATCACATAGAGCCAGTGGCGAGTGAGGCAATTGCCTCAGGGCTAATGGCGGATGTTGTCACGGATTGTTTGCTTTACTGCTGAATTTGAACTGCCCAACTGAAGCTGGGTATAGCAGAGATGTTTGCAGACCTGGGAAGAAACACAGCGGTTAGGTAAATATCCAAAGAGAGGGAGGTGTAGTACTGGCCTAGTATATGTCTGGAATGAGCCTTCGTTGATTATGCTGAAGTTGCATAGAAATAATTCCGGTTTAGTAGCTACTTTATTTTTGAAATGTTGATTACAGTGGTTGTATAAGCGATATGATGAGTGGCCATTACATTTCCTGGGTACCAGCAGGTATGTTGCCGTATTTTAGAAAAAGAAAATAGCGTTGTTGTGTGCGCCTAGTTGTCCTCTGCAGCTGTGGTTTAATATATGTTTGTATGATAATCCGAGTAGTGTTTCAAACTATTTACTTGTCTACATTCAAAAACATTTAACAGTTTATAGTCTTTTGTGGAAGTGATGTAAACAGGCGTTTCTGTTTTGTCTGAGAGCCCGACTCAGCCATAATGGGAAGTGTACATAAATATTTAAAGTTGCTGTATAAATTGATGCATATACTCCCAAATTAAAATACATAGTGTAAGGTGTCTATGATAACAGTAGTGTAGCAGTTAGGCTTTGGCCCGCTGAATGGTAGTGCACTTCATTTTCACTATTTTGGCACATTATCAGCATCATGTTTCTTTCGTGAAAATTACTATTCACATATGTTGGCATCTTGGTTGTGACATAACTTATCAGATTTAACTTTGGAGTGTTTAGTAAATGAAACGGCATACAGTTATTGCTGCACCACTGTAGCTTGTTGTTATTGCTAAATAGGTAGTGCCTTTTTGTATGTTTTGTGGTGTATGGTACCAGGCTACATGTTAACATCCATTGAGTTGAAGTATAGGAAGTAGCAACTTGTCGCTGTGTGTGTCTTTAAGGACTGAGGCGAGCGGATGTGTTTAATGACCCACAGAAATAGCTTATTTACTGTCTATTTAAGTTTATTGGATGCTACTGATGTACAGAAAATGTAAAAGTAACACCTGATAAAGATTAATTGGTGTGTGGTAAGCAATGCACTGACTAGACCTGAATTAATCATTCCACTGTGTAATGTGCAGTTTAAAAATGTTTAACTAAACCACATTTTGCAGTTTGAGAAACACATTTTAGCATTATGACTTCACAAATTAAAAGAACCGTTTCATTAAACATCCCTTTACTTTAACTCTGATTAAACTGTCAAATGTTTTCTGATTGGCTGAGGCTAGATTACTTCTGTAGTTTGTTACCATGAATTATAAATGTATTGAGATAATCTTTTGCGGACTTCTCATTTATTAATCACTATGTTCTAATAATTCTAACCGTTTTGTGGCACTGTATATACCCTGTGGTTTCTCACTTTAAAGATGCATTGCTATTGTTAATAATAATAAAAGTATTCAGTGTAAAATGCATTTTAATGCATTTCTACCATTTATTGTTGTCAAACCTCTGATTTTATTGGTGTACATTGTGTACATTTACAGAAATAATGCATAACTTGGTATCTGCTTTTTGACTGTATATTTGATTTATGTATTTGGTCCAGAGTGTTTTGAGTTAAATCACACTGGCTCCTATGCATGTTCATAAACCTGCTTTAGTTTCATCCCCTAATGTAAAGTATTAACTTTAAATGGCTTTTGCAGGTACTATGGACACTAAGCTGCATTTGGTTGGATAGAAGTATTTACATATGTACTCAGTTTTGTAGCTTTGTTTATATTGTTAAAATCAGATTGTTTTATTTAACAGAGGTTTTCAAGCCAAAGCATGTGCAGTGAATTAAGGATATGTTAGTATCAGTATGTGAGCTCTGATGTGACTTTGATTGTGTGCTTAAAGATGGTATCCAAGTGCTAGTGACTTTTACAACACTTGTAGCTTGTGATTTGTATTGAACCTTCTTTATCCCACTTCCAAGAAATACTTTTTTCACATACTGTTTCAGGTTTGTTTGGGTGTATATGTTCTGTGTGGTCTTTCAGAAGAACCACATTACTTTCCTTAGGATGTTCTGTCTGAGCAGACTGTTGTCTCCTGCTACTATGCACTTGTTTCCATGTGTATTTGTATATACTATGCGCATACTTTTATATCCGTGTGTTTGAGAGGGTTGAAGGATGTCTTGCACAGACATAGGGTTGTACAGTGAATGTATTTTTGTATTTAATACAGATTTTACCTTTTTATTCACTTCTGCAACATTGCAAGAGAATGTTAGTTTTGCCTGTTAAGGTGTATTAATTTTTGTTGTCAGAGTGAGTTGTTGAAGGTTTTATGTGAACTGAAACTTAGCTGATATTATGGAGGAGTGCTCTGTTATTTTTCTTAATTGTACTTGTTCTTCCACTTAGAGGAATTCACATGAAGTGCCTTCACACATATTAAGATAGAAATATACTTATGCAGAACTTTCAGGCTATTCTTGATGAATAGTGCTTCTATTCCAGCGACTTCAGACTACTCATAATACATAGTTTCTGAATTGTTTGTGTTAATCCTGAATGCATTAAGAAGCAAGTTTCTCTGACAGAATAAATCCTATAAGTGCTGTAGTTTCAGAATATTGTAAAGAAGCACATTTTTTGTTTTTCTTGCATTTATTCTTATGATCTGTACAGTATAATTGACAAGTAATTTTTATTATGTGGAAAATATTTGATTTTTTTATAAAGGTTGTTGTAGCATTTATAGTCTTTTTATTTTTATTTTTTTTTAATTCAGACATAATATTGGGTTGAACAGTTTCAGCTAGGAATTGTTTCCATGATGATGCATTATAATGGTAGATAAATGGAGCTGCCTGAATATTAACCTAGAAGACTGTTGTGGGATGGTGCATGTATGTGTTCAGAGAGAAGTGACAAGTGAAGTACTCTAGTGAAAGTGGAGACTGTGTGATGGAGAGGCAATAAGAATAACAGCTTAAATATGAAAGAATTGAAAAGGTAACAAACATGAACAGTGACTGGTCTGTGTTTGGTACATGGGATGTCAAGATGGGGAGAGATAAGAGGAAGAAGCAGCAAAACCTGACAACTGTTTTGATAAAACCTGAAGATGTTGGCAGTTGGATGTAAAAGAGGCAGTGAAAAAGGCAAGAGCTTACTTAATTTTAGGTATGAATAGGTTTGTGCGGCCTTTATTTATTGATTGATTGTGGCCACTCACTTCTAGATGAGAAAATAAGTGATGCTGTCCACCTTGTTGAATGTTGGGGCGCCTAGGAAAAGTTTGCCTCAGGGCGCTTCTAATGTAGTTACGCCACTGCATAGAGCACTTTGAAAGTCTCAAAACCTTAACAATCCTCATCAGGTGTATGCAAAATTATGAAAGTATCAGCACGTCCAAGAAATCTTAGCAGCAAAAAAAAATCAATAATTTGGAATGGGCATAAAACCACATTTCTTATTTCCAAAAGAATTAAGTTCCAAATGAGATATCCAAGCACCTTATCCTTTACAGAAAATAATCAAAAGTATTTAGTAAATACACCTACTGAGGCTAAAACAACTTTTTAAAAGTTTTTGGCGAACTTCTGTAGCATTAAATGCAAGAGATGTATCTCACCTGGCCGCTGATCAGTTTGAGCCTCCTTTTAAAGTGCAGCAAACAGAATAAGAAAAATCCAGGCAGTTAACTGTTTCTGGCTGTTTCCTTTTGCTGCAGAGATCCATTTTTTGCTTTGGTTTTCTCATTATCAGCTCCAGTTAATCAGTTGTGAGCTCCATTTCAACATTCTATGACCACTAGTTGTCACAATTAATTTGGTAAGCTTGGAAATGCGTTGATGTCCTTTTTGATTCTACCTGCCTCTGTTGCCATCAGTTTCACTTACAAGGTAGCAATCCTTACTTAACTACTTCCGTGTTATGTCCTACACCGAGTTAGATCCATGAAAAATAATTTCTATCCAAACTTCTGTTAATGGATTAATGAAGAATGCTCGGACAGTAGATATTTCAACTGTACCCCTAGGCAAGTACTTTTAAAACAACTCTGTCCATGCACCGTTCGTTAGGAGTTTTAAGAATGAGCTATACAATATGGCTTGGTTAAATGTCTATATCTTAGTACATGCACCTTATGGCTGATGTCTAATTTGCTGGTTACTCTCAGTAACTTTTTATTAATTAACATATATATATATATATATATATATATATATATATATTTTTTTTTTTTTAACCAAGCTCAAATGTGCTGGTGTGGAAGGAGAGAATCAAACTATCTACCTTCAGTACTATTTCTTATTAATATTTTGGTTTTAAATGGTTTTCTTTGCCTGATATGACTGCTGAACCAAATCCTGTGGCAGCTTCAGTAGTTGGAAGCAATATTTCTGGTTATTTAATGTGATATAAAATCTTATGCACCTCTTTGGGGGATTATTTCAATCATGTTGTGATGCATTATTGTATTCATGCATCTCCTTCCTATATGCTGCAGGTCTTTAATACTATAGGTTCATAGATAGGTACTAGGCTATCAGCCCTGGGGCCTATACAAGCCCAGCCAAAAAGGTACCCTGGCTTTTGCCACCCAAGAAAATCATTTTCCTGTGCCACTGTCGAGCAAAGCCACAGAGGTGATCCCCGGGGTGAATTTCCTATTTACCATCAAATCATCAAGATTTTTCTTGAAGAGTGCTAATGAGGAGCTTTGTTTGATATAGATAGGTAGTTTATTCCAGAGTATGGCAAGTCTCTGGGACAGGAATCTATCCCTCCGGCATGTTCTGTTTATTGTGGTGACAAGGTTTAAGTCCCTAGAGCGCGTAGCTCGGAAGGATTGGGATTTCTTTAAGTGGAGCATATCCAACAGCTCTGGGTTTGACATAGCTTTGTATGTTAGGCAGAGATCACCTCTGAGTAGGTGATATGCATTGGAGTAAAGCTGGAGTTTTTTGAGACGGTCTGCGTAGGGCATCTGTTTGAGGCCAGTAATCTGCTTTGTGAGGTATTTCTGTGGCCTTTCCAGTTGTTGTAGATGTCTTGTGAGGTACATACCAAAAGGGGCATTGTACTCTATAATGGGTCTAAAAAGTGATGAGTAGAGGGGAACAATGACCTCTTTTTTTCTGGATGAGAAACCTTTTGTGATGAGGTGTGCCACATAGAAGGATTTCCTGACTACTGTGGCGATGTGATTATCAAAGGAGAGACTACTGTCCACCTGTGTCCCAAGGTCTCTTATCACACTTTTGGTGTTAAGTATACTACCGCCTATGTTGTAGTTCATGGGTACAGAGTTTTTACCAAAGGGGATGACAATGCACTTTCTGGCATTCCGTTTGAGGCCATGGCTTTGACACCAGGCATCTGTCTCAGTGAGGCCCTTTTGTAGGATGTCCACATCGTTAGGGGTTTCGATTATGGCTCCTAGTTTGCAGTCATCTGCGAACTTCATTAGCCAAAGACCTTCTGTATTAGCCTGTACTTCACAGAAGTAGATACCAAACAAGAGAGGACCCAGGACTGAAACCTGTGGTGCTCCACTTGTCACTGGTCTGAAGTCGGATTGGGAGTCTGCTACTTTCACAGTGTGGGTTCTGTCAGTGAGCCAGTTGGCATCCCATCTTGTGACATAGGGATTTATACCTAGTTTAGTGAGTTTATCTATAATTCCAGAGTGGGGAACTCAATAAATGACACCAGCCCTTTTGCATTTGTGAACATATTCATACTCACACCACCACCCATGTCTCACCCATACTCAGCTCCCCTCCCACCAGCTCAAGAACCATCCCTATGCACCCCCCACATATTCTACCAACTATATTACTCAAACGTAAAGCATCCCTACAACTTAACATAGTAACCCTCCCACCATACCTATCACCCACAGAGAACAATCATAACATTTTCCTTATAAACAAACACATTCAAAAACTGAGAAAACTAATAATCTCATGCATATCAAAACTAGCCCTAAGTGGAGACATCCACCCCAACCCTGGCCCTACCATCTCCAACCCCAATCCTCATAATCAGACTGGAAACCACAACTTCTCCCATATTACAGCCAATAGAAAGCCAAGTGACTTCCTTCTACTAAGCCTAAATATTAGAAGTATATCCAACAAAGTCCATGAACTCCATGCCACCATAGACTTATACTCCCCAGATATAGTCGTCCTGACAGAAACCTGGCTAAAACCTCACATTACCAGTGAGCAAATACTCCCTACAGGTTACGGCATACTAAGAGTAGACCGGCTAAACGAAAAAGGAGGTGGTGTAGCTGTAATATTTAAACAACATCTAAACATCCAGATCTTAAAATCATCAGCTCCACAAATAGGCAATGAAGAAATAATATATACCAACCTCAAAATTAATCGAAACAAAACCATCAACATAATTGGATGCTACTTCCCACCTGGCCAAAACATCCCTCCACTAGAAAACCTCCTCAGCTGGTCTACCCACCATCTCCCCAAGAAACTATCATCTTAGGTGATTTCAATATTGACTGGCAATCCTGTTCTGGCAACAATCCAACCCATCATGTACACCTTCATGGCTTCACCCAACTAGTCCAGTCACCAACAAGGATAAATAAAAACTCCAGCAAGCACTCTACCCTGGATTGGATACTAGTCAGTAAGAACCCCCAGTCATATATAACAGGCTGCTTATCAGATAGCCTCAGTGATCACTCCCCAACATTCCTACTCAAAAATACCTGTACCAAGCTAAACCTGTCATCTATCGTCAAATACGTAAAAAAATATACTTTAACCCACTCACATTCATCTCATCCCTCAAAGAATGTAACTGGCATGCTCTAAAGTACCTCAGTCTAGATGACGCAGTTGAATCTTTTAATACTACCTTCCTGAACATCCTTAATTACCATGCCCCATAAGATTTTCCAGAACCAAAGCACAACCCTCCCCATGGCTACAGAAAACCACTAAGTCAGAAATGAAAAACAGGGATAAAGCCTGGGAGCACTGGCGCAAAACCAAAACCCCCGCAGCTAGACAGAAATTCCTAGAACTACGCAATAGAGTCAAAAAGCTAATAAAACGGGACAAATTCCAATACTACCAGTCTGCCCTAGACTCCTCACAACACAGCCCCAAACAATTCTGGTCCTCCATAAACTCCATCCTCCACCCAGGTAAAGTCAGTACCCCTCCTCCTAACATCCCTCACTCCTCAGAAAATATTGCTACCTCATTCAACACACACTTCACCCAAACCATACTATCACTAGCTAAACAACACAACCCCGCTAGCCTCCAACCCACACCTTCAACTAGTAATCTCCCCACTGCCTTCTCTTTTTCTCCTGTACGTACCTCCAACATAAAAAACTCTTAACTAAACTTAAACCCACCAAATTAGCAGCAGACAACCTCCCAAGTGAATACCTACAAATCGCAGCTGATGCTCTGGCCTACCCAGTATCCATCTTGATTAACCGATCTCTGTCAGAAAATTACGCTCCCACATTGTGGAAAGTCTCACATATAATTCCCTCCACAAAGGCAGACCCTCTGCAGAACTAACCAATTACCGCCCCATAGCTATTCTCTCTCCACTCTCCAAAATACTAGAGAGATGCATACACTCTCAGGTCTCACACTACCTCCTTACTAACAACCTCCTTTCCAGTACTCAGCATGGTTTCCGACCAAACCATAGCACCACCACTGCCTTACTCTCCTTTACAAACACTATCCTTCAGCATAAAACAATGGCTATCTCTCCTCTGCTACTTTCCTAGACCTATCTAAAGCATTTGACATGGTCCCACACAAACAACTTATCTCTGTCCTCAATAACCTATCCTTCTCACAATCAGTCACCAACTGGTTTCAGAGTTACCTGTCTGACTGCCAACAATCCGTTGTATGGCAGAATGACATATCTCCCCAACTACCTGTCTCCATAGGGGTTCCCCAAGGATCCATCCTTGGACCCCTACTTTTCTCTGTTTACACCAATAATCTAGCCTCTGCCACCAAACATGGCACACTCATCCAATACGCAGATGACTCTACCATCATCTGCTCAGCCCAGTCCCTACCCAAACTGCAAAAATCACACAGGAAGCCTTTTCCTCTGTTGAAACATGGTTATCCGATGCCCAATTAATACTCAACCCAAACAAAACTAAACTACTCATCTTCCAACCCACCAAACATACTCAAAACAACTCTCACTTTAACATCACAGCAAAAGACAACACCACTATATACCCAACTGAACACACCAAATTGCTAGGAGTGGAAATAGACAATAAACTAAAATTTGACATTCACATATCCATGACCATAAAAAAAGTCCACAAAAAACTAGAAGCATTATACAGAAATAAACAATTTCTCACCAAAGCAGCAAAGATTTCAATAGCAAATTCCCACCTTATCTCCACCCTACTTTATGCCTCTCCAGTATATACCAACCTAAGGCAATGTGATCTAAACAAGCTAGAGACCTGCTACAACAAAATTGCAAAATTCGCCACAGGGGCATCCTACCGTAGTCACCACTGTCTCTCACTTGCTGAACTGGGCTGGCTTGAACTCCCTCACCTCCTTCAGTGGTATCAACTCTCACTCGCCCACAAACTAGTAAACCATCCACTAAATGTCCCATCCCTCCAGAATCTACTCCAACCCTATCGCACCACCAGACCACTAAGATCCAGCAAAAAAATCACTTGCAGATCACTAAAGCCAATAACTCTGCTGGTGAAGCACTATTCTCTTGCGCCATAGCCAAATTATGGAACTCACTCCCACCCACAATTACCTCCGCACTCATCATGCACCAACTTCAAAACTTTATTAAAAGCACCTAAAACATGCTGGCTATGCCCTTGCAACTCCCACTCTAATATCATCCACCCCATCCAACTACTACCTTTCTTTCACCTCCACTAACTACCTTGATGATAGCAAGCTCAGATGCTCATAAGCCTAGTACTTATTATACAGCAGGAACTTCTCATTGTTACATTTGTTAATGCCTGTTATGTACTTCACAGATAAAGATTCTAGTTGTCTATTGATGTACTATGTTCTTCATCTGTAAATATGTTGTAAGTAATTTCTATGTTAAATTGTTAATCACTATGTAATCCAATGTAACTACTGTCTGTTTATTTTACTGTGGAGCTTTTCTCCCCGGGCCTCCGCTGAAAATGGACCCACGTCCAGTCGGACACTCCCGGTCAACAAATTTAAATAAATAAATAAATAAATAAAATATTCTAAACCATGAATGTATTTTGCCTTATTATATACAGAGTTCAATTTTCCTTTGTTTTTTATGGCTGAAATTATGATGCTGATTGTTTAACGAATCTGTAATGATAACTGTTAATAACTTACCTAGACCTACATCAGCACATTTGGGTCAGTCTAAGTAAACTGTTCTAATTAAACTCCATTTACCCTTGTTTTAATGGATAGCATCCCTGGCTGGCTATGTACTATTTAGTGGTATAGGGATTTAACTATAAATCTTGGTTTTCGCATTGCTTACTCGATTTAGTGGATTAAAGATGTTACAACAACTTACCGATCCCAACCAAAAGCTGGAAACCTTTTTATCAACTATACAAGTTATTTTTTTTTATTTATATTATATGGTCTAATATGTTCACTAGTATAGTATATTATCTAAAGCTTCCACACTAAGCTAAGATTATATCTAACATGCTTGGAGTGTAGTAGTAGAGTGTTTTGTTGTTGTGGTAATACCCCGTCTTGGGTATTGTAGCTTATGTCTATTATGTTGCTGTGTTCATTTATAAAGTCACGGTCATTTACGAGATGTCTAAATAATCTAATTTTAAACTTTTGTATGTTAATAAATGTGTTATGTATTTTGCTTAATCCTCTCTCAGATTTAGTAGTTATTTGGTTAGGCACAGTGGTAGCTCGGAGAGACTTTAGTGCTACAGAAAAACTGAAAAAATGCTTTTTTTTTTACTTTATTTCCAACCATTACATGAGGAAAAGATTTCCAAAAATCACTTTTAAAACTATACGAACCAAATTAAAAGTTAGAAAATGTGGGTGAAAGATTCATAGAATGTTAATAGTCTATAGGACAAAAGGAAAAAGAAGCTACATTTACATCTATTTTTCCAATCAGAGGCTAATGTCATCTTTCTCCAAGAAACTCATTTATTTAGTGACGATTGGAATAAGGATAGAGATAAACCATGGATGATTTCAATTATTGCCTCTGGTAGTAAATCAAACTCGAAAGGTGTAGCTATTCTTATCAAAAAGTCATTCAATGAGGATATTATTGACTATGGATCAGACAATATTGGCAGAGGGTGCTATTTTATTTTTGTAACCTCCATATCCTGTAGACCTATCCTCTTTCTAAATGTTTATGGTCCTTGTGAAAACAACACAATGTTATTATGCAAATGTATAACTTATTATTAAGATTTCCCAATCATGACTATGTTATTTGAGGGGTTTGGAATACAGTTATTAACCCCTTAAAGGATAGATCTAGCAGACATAATTCATACAATGCTCAAACATCACTGGCTCTAGAGGATCTAATGTCAGATTTTGCATGAGCTGACCCTTTTTACTCAAAAGGTAATTCTAATTCTAGTGGGAAATACACATATTACTCCCCATGTTATAAATCTTGGTCCAGGATTGACTATTTCCTGATCTCAGAAATCCTGCTAAATGAAGAGATCAAGTATTCAGGTAATCCTAGATTCCTTTCTAACCATTCTAAAATAAACCTAAAAATTACTCCTCCTAAAAATTCTCCAGAAATAAGTAATTTCCTATTATGGTCCTTAATTCCAAATCTTCTTGATTAAGAAGAAATTGTGAAAGAAATTAACAGTAATCTGGATGATCTGGAAACCAGTCTTCTAAATTCTGATATTCCACTAGACATTCTTTGGGCAGCTAGTAAGGCCAAAATAAGAGGGCTGCTGATACAGAAAGGTTCTTACTACAAAAAAGTGTCCAAAGAGAGAGAAGCTAAAATACAATTCAAAATCCAGGAAATTGAAAAATCACTCCAAAAAGGCTTCACATTAGAACTAGAAAAGTAGCTAATCAACCTACAAAATGATTTATACTTACTGCACTCACAAAAATCTCTCTTTCCTGGAGATGAAACTCCTTGCTAATTACTCAGCAGCCCTTGAAGTTATTTGCTAGACTCATAAACATTTATAAAAAAAAAAAAAAAAAAAAAAACATGATTTCGCAAATAACTTATAATAACCTATCCACTACCACTCAAGAAATTATTGATATATTTGAAACAATATACAAGAACTTGTATGGACCCCAAGATATACCTTCTTTAGAGACCTACAATGCTTTCTTTAACAATCTTAAATTTCCAAATATTGACAAACACCAAGCTGATTCCTTGGAGGCCCCCTTTTTGTCAGAAGAAATTACAGCTGCAATTAAGAGCTTAAAAAACAAAGCCCTGATGGATTTACTTCAAATTTCTACAAAACCTTTACTCCCAAACTGATTCCTATCCTTCTTAAGGTATTTAACCATATTAGAAAATTTGGCTTTAAAGACTTGTATTTAAATAACTCCAAAACCATTTTAATTCACAAGCCCAACACTGACAAAACTAACCCAACAAATTATAGGCCAATATCATTCATTAATGTAGATATTAAAATGTTTCCACAATGCTAGCAAACAGACTTAAAACAATTCTATACACAATCATATCCACAGAGCAGCCAGGCTTCATGCAGGGAAGGCAAACATGGGATAATACTCTTACATTGGATGCAGCTATACAGTTACTGGGGAAGGATACATTTCTCAGGTATCTCCTGGCACTTGATGCCACTAAAACATTTGATAGAGTTAAATTAGATTTCTCGTTTTTAACATTACAATATTTTAAAATCCCAAATGATTTCATAAACATAATTAAACACTATACAATTCCTCTTATACCACACTGGTCATTAATAAAACCTACTCTAAGCAGATAAAACTAATTAATGGTACAAGGCAAGGTTGTTCCCTTTCGCCCTCTCTCTAACATTGAACCTCTATTCTTAAATCTATCACAAAGAAACTTCCACCACAAACTTAAAATATTGAATAACAACCTTCTATTATCAGCATATGCAGACTAAATAACACTGATTTAAATAGAATTTTAAAATCTATTGACATTTTCTCAAAAACAGCCAATTATGAAACAATTCTTCAAAGTCTCTATTTTTCCAGTCAACCCGCTAGGCCACAGCTCACCTGTTTTTCCAGAAACTGAAATTAAACTAAACTATGTATTCATATATCTTGGAATAAAGTTTGAACACAACCAAAAAAATCCTTTTCAAAATAACCTTAGATCTTGGACTGATATTGAACACAACCTAGATAGACGGAAAAACATGACACTTCCTTTCTTATCGAAAGCAGCAGTCATAAAAATTAACATTCTTCCCAAAATACTATATCAACTCAATGCGACTAACTAACATTCCTACAAACGTCTTCAGAAGAATCAACAGAACTCTAATAAAATTCATCTGGTTTCTGAAAACTCCCAGAATTGCTTTCTCGAAACTAATGCTTCCAAAAAACAAGGAAGGGCTAGGATTGCCAGATTTCAAGTTATACTATGACATACAAGAAAAAGAAAAATCATCTGGTTCCACACAGCAGTGAAAATCAATATGTCCTTTATTGTACAATAAAGGACATATTGATTTTCACTGCTGTGTGGAACCAGATGATTTTTCTTTTTCTTGTATTCCCTGGTTTTTGCATCTGATTCCTTATTTGGTTCAAGGACTGTTTTCGTTTGTTATACTATGACATAATTTATTCCAGCCAAATCACTTTAATAGCAGAGCATAACCCCAAAAATAATACTTGGCCCCCACTATGGATCAAAATATGGTACACACACGTCAAAACAGCAAACATTAACCCCAAACCTTTGCCTTTCATGGATAAATGCATAATAAAAGGCCTTAAATTACATAATCTAATCAAACATAAAATCAACACATTCCAAAACCTTCTTTTTTCTCTACAATTAGCACACACAGTTGTTCTTCTACAACCAGTTCATTTAAATCCAAACCTTAAAATAGGTAATAAAATGATAAACTTAGACCAACACCCCCTAATTAAAGATTATACCATCTGGGACATCTACAAACTAAAAGATAGTTTGTTGTTTAAATTGAGATTTTTTTCTGATATCCTCAATTTAAACAACAAATACACTACAATGCTGAGACAAATTAAAGAGCTTCTGTCCGCAATTAAAGGTATCCCTGAAAATGTACTGGAAGAGGTAAATCTTGCACAAACCCTACTGAAACTCTTAACACACAAAAAGAAATCCTCTCAGCTGCATATAAGCTGATTTCCTCTATTAGATACTAATCTTCTCTCACATGCGCACAATATTGGAATGACAAAAATGTCAAATTAACTGACATCCAACTCACTCATGCTACCGAAAATACGATCAAATTTTCTCCCTTTAAAAAACTCATTTATACCCAGTTAATGATAAATAATAATGCCTTCTACACGCCAGAATGGCTAAACAAGTTTAACCCAAACATACCTCCTCTTTGCCCAATCTGTCCATCACAAACTGCTGACCTCTTACACATTCTCTGGTATTGTAAATATACACAAAACTTTTGGAATTCGTTAAGGGTCAAACTTGAGAAAATGGGTTACGGGAAACCTGTCCTTTCATGGGAATTTACTATCTTACATGTAAGTTCAGTCGCTATGCCCTAATTTGACCTATACATCTAAATTGCTCTTTTTGCATTAGCTAAGCTTTATATTACCCAGAACCATCTGGATAGGACAAAAATTGCATGGAAAGGCTTTACAAACATGGCCTCTAATACATTAAATTGCATAAGTTGATCATAGGAAACAGAATTAAGCATATAAAATATCAGTTTTTGGAACCTCATCCTCGAACACATTTTGAAATAAGTTAAAGCATGAACACATATATCAAATCAACCCTACTTAAACTGGAGGTCTTTTCCTCTTGGCAAATAAAGGGTGAAAGATTTTAATAAATTATCCCCAATTTTTAGTAATTTTGTGAATATTATTATCTTAACTTACTGTAGCACTGTATGTAAACAGTTGTATATAGTTTGGTTAGAATTATCCTTTCACCAATCACTTATTTCTAATCCTATACCCTTTGTGATTGTAAATGTTTAATTTAATCTAGCTGTGACTTCCTTTCTTCTTTTTTTTTTCTTAGAAAATATAATCTGTGATTCTAGGAAAGAATGTAAAATAGTATACATCTGTTATTGCTCTATCAAGGTGCTTTCTTTTATATGGCAATGTCGACCTGTTGTTCTCTTGTGGTTTGTTCTATAAGTATTTTAAAATACAATAAAATAAATGTTGGGAAAAAATAATGGTGCCAAACTACACTGTGGGCATTTACTGCTATGCTAGAAATCAATGGTTTCACCAGTAAACCGTAGCAGCTGTGCCAGAGAAACGGCATCAAAACAGAGGAAGTATGGGGACATTCAGCAGCGTTCTCATTCACACACTCATACGTAAAGTTACAACGATGTGAGAATAGTCCCACAAGGGAAGCACTGCAATGCACTTCTAATTTGTTAAAAGTAAACAGGCCGGTAGAAATGATGAATTAGTATACTGCAAGAACAGCAGAATTCCGATGTACTCGGTAATTGATCTTAGGAGTGGTTACTGCTACAGCAATGCAACAACTGGAATCCATACTAAGAGAACTAGGATTGTTACATAAACCCCACTAAACAGAATCAGAGGTCTAGCAAAATAAGCATTGTCAATGTACCACATACAGCGCAGACTACCTCTCCTCAATCTCCTTCCCATCCTAAAGAACGGAGTTCTTAAGGTTTTATATCTTACCTGTACAATGCAATGTTTTACTATACTATAACACATCCTTATAGCAGAAAACCGCACATGTCCTATAATTTATGGAAATCTCTTTTGGCTACAATTTAAAAAGCCAATATAATCAGAATTTCCTGTTATTGACAATGTGCCCATGTAACACTATACGATACTTTCTTACTTCTGTAGTGGAAGACTGAGCCAACTTACTTAATGCTATGAAAAATATGGAGTAGAGAATATGCTACTTTAAACATTTTTGTTCATTTTAGGTACCCAACACTATATAAGATCGGGTCCTCTGGCAGATTATGCTAAATCTTAGAAGTATGTGGCCACAAAATGGCTCACTGTGCAATGTTCACTAGACTGCATTGAATAGTTTAACAATGAATTTGCAGCCAAAAATCTGTAGAAGTACATTTAATCTGAATCGGTTGTTTTTTTTACCGCTTAAAGCCATACGAATGCGAAATATGTATGACAATTCTAAATATAAGGACTTGGTGAAGCGTGATAAACAGGGGTGCAGCACTTAGTATCACGCTCACAGTGCTTAGTTTTGGGGCTTGGGGAGGCAGGGTGGGCGGCTTTTTTGCAGAGTTTGCACATCCTCCCTGTGTGTATTTGAGTTTTCTTTGCAAAGTCCACCTTAGTGTCAAAGAATTGCTGTAGGTGAACTTGTGAGTCTCCAACTTACTCACAGGTGTATGTGCCATTTGTGAATGATTGTGTGCATCCTGCAATGGGCTAGCACTCCATCTGAGACAGACATCTCTGCCTTTTACTCACTGAATACTGGGTTAAGCACTAGCTCAACTGCAACCAAGAAATGCATTAAGCATCAACTGGAAAAAGGAAGAAAGAATGATAAACCATCTGTGATGGACTGACGTCATATATGGAATTGGTCTCTCTGCTTTGCAATCAATGAGCGCCAGGAAAGACTCCAGCTCTTTCACAACCTTGAACTGGATAAAGCAGATAATCAGAGAATGAAAGAATAAATGAATGAATAGTAAACCATTCCCTCATATGTTCCACATGAACTCATTTCTAATACTTTACAACTGCTTTAACATCAATAAAGAACTTAATCTGAAAATTATTAAAAATATTAAACTTACAAGCTTATAGTGAATTCTGGAAGCAGATCTCTAACTTTGATAACAGTTACATGGTATTTTATTTAAATACTGCCATCTCTTTGTGGTTGATTTGCTGGAGAGGTGCCAATAAGTCAGGGAGGCAGCTGCTGGGGTAGTCAGCAAAGCAAAGACTCAGGTGTGGAAAGAATCTGGTGAAGCCATGATGGAGAATGATTTTTAAACAGCCTCAAAGAAGTTCTTCTGATTCATGGTACAGGGGTTACTCGGTCATAAGACCTTAACGTGGTATCTGACAATAATAGAACCCGCTGGAGGGACAGATTTGTCCCCCAGAGGTTACCACACCTTTGGAACAGACTGCCATTTTATGTCAAACAGAGCACCTCATTGGCCCTCTTCAAATGCAATCTGGACAACTGAATGGATAACTGTAAATTCATTCCAGGGGTTCCACCAGTGTCCCTCTTGGACATGGACATTAGGTGCTGATCGCGGAAATAAGGGTAGAACTTGGCTAGGCTTATAACAGCCCTAGGGACATTAGCCTAGTAACTTCCTATGATCCTATGATCAGGCAATTCAAGAAGAAAAGTCAGACCATCACCCAGGCTGCTCTTCACAAGGGATGAGAAATACTGACCTTAACAGGGAAAATTGCTGACAGGTGGAAGGAACACTTCGATGAACTCTTGAACCTAAAAGACATGACCCTTTCTGAGAGGTAACTCATCTTTTTAACACTGTTCCCTAGAAAGTTGGAACACCAAGTCTGAATTGTCAAGCTGGGGCAATGGTCCCCATTTTTAAAAAACAGGCACAGAAAGATGTGCTCTAATAACATCAAATTGTACTGTTACTAACAATGTGCCCAATCAATCTTGTGCCTCACTAGAAAAAAGACATATAGCAGGGTGTTGAAAGGAGACTACATTCAATAGTTGAGCATCTGACTCAGATGAGGCACTGCAAATTCCATCCTAGATGTGGGATACCAAATCAACTCTGTACATAAGCAGACACTAGAAGACATAGCAATTTGTGTTTTATGGACTTGGAGAAGGCATATGATCATGTACCCTGGAATAACTTTTGAGAAGAGCTACAGCAACAGAGAGCTCCAAGTCTACTGTTATGTGCCAACCAGAGTCTGTATTTGATGAATAGGAGAAGTCCACATTCTTGGTATTAAGCTGAATGCATTCAAGGTGTACTTAAGACTCCTCCAAGGGTATGTTTTGTCTTCCACACCTCTTTGCAATTCTCATGATCTCTCCCATAAAAGAGTAGACTGCTCTCTTCAGGTGATGGAAGGGTAGCTAACTCAGGTGAAAGAGTTTACAGTCTTGTTCATGAGTGTATTTACTGACATAAACTAGTTTCTCCATGAAATGTCTGAAACTGAGCATATCAGATATTTGTTGAAGTGTTTTAGATCACAACTGTAACATGTATGTACTGTAATCTATAATAATTTACTTTGCAGTCCATTTTCTATTTTATGGCTTACTGTTCTGTGTTTTAATTAGATAAAGGTAGATTTATTGATCCTAATCCAAAGTATTGGCTCTGTTACTGGATGGATGGCATGCTTCTGTAGCACCCACTCGGCCAGGCTCTGTTAATGGATGGATGGCATGCTTCTGTAGCACCCACTCGGCCAGGCTCTGTTAATGGATGGATGGCATGCTTCTGTACCACCCACTCGGCCAGGCTCTGTTAATGGATGGATCTTTGTGGGTGTTTCAGCTGTTGCATATGTCTGGTCAGGCACATGCTGAAGGGGCATTATAGTCAATGATGGGTCTGATAAGGGCCAAATAAAGTGGCAGTATGAATTTCTTTGACCTGGATGCCACGCCTTTACTTTTAAGATGGGTGGTACAGAATGATTTTCTTACTACCTTGGCAACATGTTGATCAAAGGCCAGATTACTGTCTACATATGTTCCCAGATCCCTGATTACCTGGTCAACTCAAAGGGGTGTCTTATCGATAGAGTAATTAGCCTGGGAGGCAGTTTTCCCAAAAGGCACTAGAATGTATTTCTTGGCATTGAGTTTTAATCCGTGACTATGGCACTAGTCATTTGTCTGCATTAGATCCTCTTGTAAAATGCTTGTGTCATGGGTGAAATGTGATAGCTCCCCATTGGCAGTCATCTGTGAACTTGGTCAGCCAAACCACCTAGACTTTACCTCCGAGAAGTAGATGCCAAATAGGAGAGGTCCCAACACAGAGCCCTGAGGTAACCCGCTAGTGACAGGTCTCTTAATGGAGGTAGTCTCACCAATCCTGACTTCCTAGGTACTGTCTGTCAGCCAGCTGGCAATATGAGTTATGCAGGGGTTTATACTCAGTTTGGTCAGTTTGTCAACTATAGCTGAGTGAGGTACTGTATTAAATGCCTTAGCCAGGTCCAGGTAAGTGGGATGCACCATCTTAACCTCATCCGTTGCCGTGGTGACCTTCTCAAAAAAGTCCAGCAGGTTTAGTACGCATGACCTTCCCTTGACAAATCCAAATTGGGTTGGGTCCAGTGTCTGAGGATTGCCCATGTCTTTGTCTATAATTTCCATAACAATTCATAACATGGTTTTGCATTCTGTCAGACTAACAAGTCTGTAGTTTCTGAGGTCTGTTGATGGTCCACCCTTGTGATTAGATAACTGTTACAGTCCTCCATTTTTATGGTAAACAGCCAGTTTTGAGGCTATAGTTGAAAAGTGACTCAAGTGGTCCTGTAAGGTCATGTTTCAAGGTATTTAGATGGCATCCTGGGGTACTGTTGGGGCCCACTGAGGTTGTGTTTTTAACTTTAGCAAGCACTGCCAGGACCTACTCCCTGTTAATAGCTGGGGGGTATATCTATAGGTATTTCATGGAGGGAGTGGGTGAATGAAGTCTGAGCTGAATTTGTCAGCCAGGAAACTCACTATGTCACTCTTCTCAGTGAAGGTGGCACCACTGATCACCAGTTCAACACACTGCTATGTGTTGCCTTTGCGGTTTTGGACATAGCTGTACAAAACCTTGTGGATGTCTTTAGCCTGTGAAGCTATCCTGACCTCATAACTGGCCTTGTTGCACTTAATTAAGTCCTCTTAGTTTCCTGTTTTGTTTAATTAGAGAGCTCCTATAATTATGGAAGTTGCTCTTCCTGATTTTAGTCGTGACTGTTTTTCCTTTTGTTATATACCCTGTTAAGGTTAGGATTCGACCAGTGTGGTTTGATTTAGAGTTTGTTTTAGACTTACTTCTACTAGGTACAGCAGCCTCTATACAGCCATTTACATGGTTGTACAGGGTCTCTGTGAATGATTCTGTATAGGTTGCTGCAAACTCAGGATTGGGAGGGGCACTGAATTTTGACATGCTGTCACTTAATAGGATGTAGTCGGCTTTGGAATACTTCCTAACTGTTAAAGGGTTTGTTGGGGTTACAGAGTTGATTTTTATTTTGAGGGAGACATCTTTGTGGCCCAACGTCATTAGTGAGGACATGACAGTGGGGAGGAAGGGAGGGGAGGAATGCAGCACTCTCCCATATTGTCGAGTACCAGGTCCAGTATATTTGAACCTCTGGTGGATGTGCACACTATCTGGTCAAGAGTATTTGTGTTAACAAAGTCCATGAATTGTTGTGCCTGCTAATATGAGGCAATGTATGTTTTCCAGTCTATGGAAAGGTATTTAAAGTCTCCCATGAATACTGTATTTGGTTTAATGGCGAGCGTCTCCAGTAGGTCTGTGTATGAGCTATGGGATTCTAGGGACATACAGTTTGACCTAAAGCTTGCCAAGATATGGAATGTCTATGGTAATCTGCACATGGATAAATTCCAGGGCATCATTCTATTTAACCAACACAGAGTTATGTGTTTTGCTAACCTTTTGCTCCTGTCTGTGTAGGTGAAGGTCTAAATGTTTGGAAGGCACTGAAGCCCTGCACTGCTGGAGTACTTTCTGCAGATTTAAAACATGTCTTTGTAACTGCACAGATGTCTATATTCTCCAAAGTGACGAGAGCTTATAGGGTGTGGAATTTCTTATTTAGGCTCCTAGCATTGAGCATAACACCTATAGGTTTTATTTGCTATGTTGGAAGGTTTGATAGGCTGCATTACAGATGTACAGAGGTCAGGTGCAGCAGTAGTAAGACCAAAGACAAATAGTGTTATCTTGAATACAAACATATTACCTGCCCCCCTCCCCATAGCACAAAACCATTTTTTAGACAAAAGAAGGTCAACCAGCAGGGGGAGACAGAAGAGGAAAGAGTCATTAGACGAGCAGGAACAAGCAGGCCCCACGATAAAGAAAATGTGGGGGAGACAGAATCGTTGATTATGAACATATCCGGCAGGACTTTAAATGAGTATGAGAAACAAGTCCTAAACAAAGGACTAAGTTTTATACCCACTAGGAATAGTGACTTAGTGGACTCTATCATAGAAACCAAAATGTTCATTCGCAATTTACAACTAAGGTTAGAGTTTGGACAGTTTGATGACAAATCAGTCAAGAATAAGCACCGTCCAAATAGCACTTATGTTCCGCAACTTCATCCAACTATTGAGGTGTTCGGCAATGTTGTGGAAGATGACATATATAATTGCTTTCAGGGAAAAGCACCTCTAAGACACGGACGCAATTTGAACTATAAGCAAAGACAAGCATTACATTCACTTAAAAATGATAGCTCCATAATAATAAGACCAGCTGATAAAGGTGGCCCCGTGGTCATCATGGATGATAAATACTACACTAACAAAATGTTTCAAATGTTAGATGATAGTAATACGTATTCCATACTTACCAAGGATAATTTAATAGATATGGTGTTCAGTGTTTATAATACCTTGGATGACTTAGTCATGTCTTTGGACATAACTCAACAACTCTATGAATACTTCAAAGTGAATAACCCCACTATCCCGATCATACAGGGACTTCCCAAAGTCCACAAGAACAGCGTAGATCCACCATTAAGACCCATTGTTGCAGGGCAAGGCTGGGTCACTGAACCTTTATCCATTTACTTGGAAAGTATTTTAAGACCTTTAGTCAATGACAATAAGAATATTCTGAAAGATAGCAAACAGTTTTTATTAGATTTATACTCTCAAACTAGACCCTTAGGTGAACAGCAACATTTTTTCCTTGTGACACTAGACGTAGTCAGTTTATTCACAGTAATCCCTAATGACACAGGAATAAGAATGTTAACAGAATATTTGAAAATACACTCCGACTTTTCGGATAAAAAAGTTGATCTTATAGCTCTGCTACTTGAGACTGTTGTGACCAACAACGCTTTTGCTTTTCAAGAGACCATTTTTTTACAGAAGGATGGCGTAGCTATGGGCACATCTTGTGCCAATAGTTACGCCAACCTAGTGATGGCTAGGTGGGAAGATGTTTACCTATACGACCATCCACTTTTCCATGAATCTGTTGGCATGTATTGCCGTTTTGTAGATGACCTCTTCCTTATATGGTTGGGAGATGAATCCTCTTTAAAGAATTTCGTATCTTACTTGGATAATACTACGGATTTTTTAAAGTTCACCATGAATTTTTCAGATGAAACTATACCATTTTTGGATGTGGAAGTATTCAGGATGTCCAATGGCCTTATCAATACAACTATTCATAGGAAGGCTTGCCAAAGGAATAACATACTACACAGAAATAGCATGCATCCTGTACATGTATTTCAAAATGTCCTCAAAGGACAATTCATGAGAGTATCAAGGTTGAACCCACAACAAGAGTTCTATGACAAAGGAATAGAGGACATGAAGAATAGATTTCTGGAAAGAGGCTACAAAGAGAAGGAAATATTAGAAATGATCAAAACAGTGGAGTGTTTAAGAACGAGTACTGCTAAACCTTATTTTATGGCACAGGAAGGTAATATGAAGAATCCGAAGCCTCCAACAACTGAAATTAGAACCAACCTTACTTTCAGTAAATTGAATTTGGAGGTGAAAAAAACACTGGATAGACATTGGGGAATACTGAAATCAGACAGGGATGTTAGTGAGATAGTAGGACCAGTACCACGTATAACCTATAAGAATCATCAGAATTTAAGAAATATTCTATGCAGACCTAAACTCTTAGGGAAAAGTAGACCAATAAATGATCAAAACACAATACCCTGTGGTCACTGTAAACAATGCATCTACATTAATAAAGACACCACCTTTGAGCATCCTGTGACGGGACGCACTTATAACTTCAGAACTAACACAAACTGTGAAAGTAAGAATGTGGTATACATGGCAACCTGTACAACCTGCAAAAGTTACTACGTTGGCAAAACCAACAGATCACTTAAAGAAAGAGTTAGGGAACATATTTACCACATTAGGGTAGGTACAGAGACAAATGCCCTAGCTAGACATATCATAGCAGTAGGCACCAATCATAACTTTAAATTTTGTGTTATCCAACAAGTGAACATGGGTTTCAGAGGTGGTGATCTAATTAACAAAACCTTAGAACAAGAGACACGGTGGATTATAAGACTGAGGTCTGATAGGTCACCAGGGCTTAATGATAAAGTGCAACTTAAACCCTTTTTAAGAAGTAGAAGACTACGAAGATGATTAAACCCACCTTTATCCATACAATGCAGTAAAGAATTTTAATCTATGTTTTGATGTTTTACTAACCGTTTAAACAAATCAGAGTAAAGGCTAATTTATGCAGACTGCATATAATTTATTTTAAACAAGTTTTACAGTATTAGTGTTCTGAGTAATACAGCCATAAGTAGTTTTGTCCTTAGTTTCAATCACCAGGAACTGTTGGACTATTGGTGTTGCTATATACTTTTGTCATAGCCGTACCTCAGAGCCCAAGCCTCACATATCAGTACGATTACCCACCCACATATTAGTGGTTCATGGATACAACTTTATATGCATAAATATGTGTGAAAATATATGTATATACATGTGTAGGTATATGTATACACATGTATGTATTTTGTTTTACTGGAACATGATTTAATTTTGCAAGCACGATGTTGGAATTAAAATTATTTAAGGTACTTTTTCCTATATATCATCAGTTAGGTTTGATATGTATATTATCAGGCACAGGTCTACTACTGATGCGGATTGTCCATTCTATTACAGTTTCCCTAGACCATCCAATTCATATTGATGTATACTTAACACCCAACAATATGTACACACAATACAGATGGAGTTAGCTACTTGTTTTCCTGGTTAGGGATCCTATCATCACTGGAGCTTTACAGTTAGGAATTATCATATATGTGTGATTTTTTGTGCCATTTTTAAGCTATTACAACATCTCTGGAGCTTGACATTTAGGTAATATTGTTAATGTGCTATTTTCGAACTATTTCTAATTTTTAAAATGTCAATGCTTATGCATTATGCTCACCTTCCCACTATTCATCTATTTTTATCTTTTTATCAATAGTGCATTATCTGTCATTCTTTGCGAACGTTTTAACAAGTCTTCCAACCAGTTTGCACATGTTTTATTGCTTTTGTTTGTCACATTTTGTGACTGATTATTTGTTTTTAAGGACATAACCGTGCATATGTATATCGCTTATTTTGTACGCATTACAGCATGAGTATAGGTTCAACTTTACTTCTTGGATGTTTAAATACTGTTTTTTGTTCCTTTATATAGACGCCTATAACGTGCTTGCTGTACGTTGATTTAACATTGCGTATGAAGTTAGGTTGTACGTATGGCATACACAGTTCCTGCAGCAATGGCTTCTTGCACCTTACGAACATTCCGTTTTATTTGGAATATAAGAGGTTCCAATTCGTGCATCTTCTAATTTTGGAGTATAATCTTTCATAGCCACGATTAGGTTTGACTCCTTGCTGAAGGACATCACGAAGTACATTATATTTGCTATGTTGTATTATTGAAAGGTACGCTTACATTTTTTGTTTAGCGGTTTCAGTATTTTAGGTTATACACTTGATATATGTAAAGATGCTTTGGGAACACAACCCTTTATATTTTAGCACAGCCGCTACAGATTGGGATGCGATGATGAACGTTGTTTAGCTCTTGATTTTAATATTTGTAACACCATGAGGAGAAAGAATGTTTGGATTATTAATGAATTGAGTAACAGTTTTCTAATGAATGTAGCAATGGTATATGATCAAGCACAACGATCTATATATATTTTAGATTGCTTCAGGGAATATGTAATTTTTATTTATTTGCATGGACACTCTGTTCATTGAATGTTTGTTTTGATGGAAGCTTTCCTTTTAAAAGAATGTTGCATTCATTGATGTTAACCTTCCTTTGTTTCTGTCTTTTTAAGACAGGATAACATGTGACAAATTAAGTTGTATTATCCAATAGAAAACTTAAGGGTTTTTTTAAAAATGTTTCTCACAGTTTTATTCATTGTTTTAAGAGTCTGAAGAAGCCTTTGGCGAAAGCGCTTACTCGTTGGAATAAACTTTATTATATTTTATGAAAGCTTTTTATTTGAAGTTCCTTTGAATCTCTGCTTTTCGTTTTATTGCCACTGGAGGGTCACACATTTGGTTTTTGGATTGCTCTTATATTTACGTGAGTCTCCTGCCTCAACTGACAGCAGTACTGCATTTGGCTTTTTATGTTGGAAGGTTTGTCAATTTTGGCATTGCCTAAAAAAGGCTCTAAGGGGGGTAGATAAAGTTTTAGTAAATATTCTGCTGCCTAGAGGAGACAAGTGCAGACCACCCTTTGCAAAGCAATATGGTTTGTTAACCATGTCCTCCCACGCTGACAAATAGGACTCTCCCTGGAAAGACATAGGTTCATAGGTGAGTACTAGGCTATCGGCCCTAGGGCCTATATAAGCCTAGCCAAACAAGGTTCTCTGGCTTTCGCCACCCAGAAAATTATTTTCCTGTGGCCCTGTTGAGCAGAGCCACAGCAGTGATCCCCAGGATGAATTTCCTGTTTCCCATACAATTGTCAAGATTTTTCTTAAAGAGGGCTAATGAGGCGCTTTGCTTGACATGAATGGGCAGCCTGTTCCAGAGCAAGGGAAGTCTCTGGAACAGGAATCTATCCCTCCAGCATGTTCTGTTTATTGTGGTGACAAGTTTAGGTCCCTGGAGTGTGTGGCTCAGAGAGACTGGGATTTCTTTAAGTGGAGCATGCCCATCAGATCTGGGTTAGACATGGCTTTGTACATTAGGCAGAGGTCGCCTCGGAGTATGTGGTATGTGACGCAGTAGAGATGGCATTTTTTGAGACGGTTGGCGTATGGCATCTGTTTGAGGCTGGTAATCCTCTTAGTGAGGTATTTCTGTGGCCTTTCCAGCTTTTCCAGATGTCTTGCGAGGTACATGCCAAATGGGGCATTGTACTCTATGATGGGTCTGATAAGGGATGAGTAGAGAGGAACAATGACCTCTATTTTTCTGGAGGAGAACCCCTTTGTGATGAGGTGTGCCACATAGAAGGATTTCCTGACTACTGTGGTAACATGATTATCAAAGGAGAGACTACTATCCACCTGTGTCCCAAGGTCTCTTATCACACTTTCGGTATTTAGTAGGCTACCGCCTATGTGGCAGTTCATGGGTAAGGTATTTTTTCCAAAGGGGATGACAATGCACTTCTATGCATTGAGCTTTAGGCCATGACTTTGACACCAAGCATCAGCCTCAGTGAGGTCTCTTTGTAGAATGTCTACATCTTTAGTTGAATTGATTATGTCTCCTAGTTAGCAGTTGTCTGCAAATTTCATTAGCCAGAGACCAGCTGTATTAGCCTGGGCTTCAGAGAAGTAGATACCGAACAGGGGAGGACCCAGGACTGAACCCTGTGATACTCTGCTTGTCAATGGTCTGAAGTTGGATTTGGAGTCGGCTGCTTTCACTGTGTGGATTCTGTCGGTGAGCCAGTTTGCCACTCATCTTGTGACATAGGGCTTTTATGCCTAGTCCAGTGAGTTTATCTATAATACCAGAGTGCGATGGTGTCGAAAGCCTCGGTGAGGTCAAGATAGGCTGTGTGCAGCACCTTACCCTCATCTACGTCTCTGTTGACTGCTTCCTAGAAATCAATCAGGTTTTGAAGGCATGCTCTACCTTTTACAAACCCAGACTGAGTGGGGTCCAGAGTTTGGAGGTTACCTATGTCCTTGTTTATAAGCTCTAGGATGATGCATTCCATGGCCTTGCAGTCCAGGCTCTTCAGGCTAATGGGGCAGTAGCTCCCAGGGTCTGTGGTGGCACCCCCTTTGTGGAGTGGGATAACTGTTGCTGTGTACCACTCCTTAGGCACAAAGCCTGAAGTGAGGCTATGGCTGAACATGGTACTTAGGTGGGGTGCCAGTTCATGCAGAATGCAGCCTGGGATGTTGTCCGGTCCCATGGATGCTGTGTTCTTGGCTTTGGAGAGTGCGGTCTTTACCTGTGTGGCTGTGATTTCAGGGCTTTGCAATCATTCGGTATGGAGATAGGCCCTTTGGGGGGTGAGGGGGGGTGAAGTGTGCACTGAACCTATCTGCCAGGATGTTGGCAATATCAGTTGGTTCTGTATATCTCATGCCATTGTGCTGCAGCTCAGAGCAGATCTGAGTGTCGCCAGTGAGATTCTTGACATAGCTGTAGAATGCTTTGTGGTTGTCTTTAGAATCCATGGTGATTTTATTTTCATAACTAGCTTTGGAGAATTTTATGAGGGATCTCAGCTTCTTGCTGAGGCTGACCAGGGAGTTCCTGCAATCATGGGATTTTACTCTTTTTTGCAACAGTTTCTTCCTTCTGTTGTAGAGCTTGTTTATGGCAGGGGACCACCAGATTGGCTTCCTTTTTCTGGAGGACAGCGTCTTGGTTCTGTTGGGGATGGCACGGTCCATGCACTCATGTATGTGCTTATACAGTGCAGTTGTATATGATTCAGCAGTCATGCCACTATTTTCCATCTGTGTGGGTGTAGTGAAGTTTGCCACTTCTGTCTTAAGAAGCATGAAATTGGCTTTGGAGAAGTTTTTTTACGGAGGTTTCCTTAATGGGGAGGGGGGCAGCTTGTGGTCAGACCTGACCAGCGTGGAGTTGACCTCTGGTGTGGAGCATCTGTTACCCATATTGGTAATGACCAGGTCCAGGATGTTGCTACCTCTGGTAGGGGCATGGGCAAGCTGGTCCAGGGCATTGGAATTGACAAATTCCAGAAAACATTGGGCAAATGAATTAGTACATGAGTCATTTTCCCAGTTGATGGAGGGATAGTTGAAATCCCCCAAAATTAGGGTATTGGGCTGTACCTTAATATTATCCAGTACATCGAGAAACATGGAGTGGGTGTTCTGGGGCATGGCGGGGGATCTGTACACGCTACAACCTGAATTGCAGTCTTGCCCAGTGTTAATTGTACTTGGATAATTTCGGATGCATTATGTTGAGTAACTAGCCTGGAGGTGTGGATATCCTTTAGTATTTCGGTCCAGGTTAGGTGGCCGAAAGGTGTGGTAAGAATTTTAGCCTGGTAATGCAGGGGTGCTCTCTGGAGCCTTAAACCAGGTCTCTGTCACTGCACAGATGACGATGTTCTCCATCTTAAGGAGAGCCTCGAGTGAGTGCATTTTGAGGTATAGACTTCTAGCATTCAGCAGCAATACCCTTAGATTTCACTTGTTTATATCTACTATGGTGGTGTGTTTGATGTTTGAGCCTTGCCTAAAAAGACACTATAGGGGTGGCAAGAGCCTTAGCCAGTATTCGGAATCCCAGCGGTGACAGGTGCAGGGCATCTCTGGCAAAGCATCATGGCCTGTTGATCATGTTGTCCCAGGCAGACAGATACTGGATCCCGTTGGAATGACACCAGAAGCTTAGCCAATTTTTGAAATCAATTATTTTGTCCTTGTACTGTGGTATCATTCTGGGCAATGGCAGGATGCTACTCAGGGCTAGTGTCATACCTGCCTGGGCCACATGGTCAGAGAGCTCCTCCATGTCTCTTTTCATGTAGTCTAGGGAGGTACATCTCAGGTCATTCACTCCAACATGGACACTGACAGAGTCATACTTGTACTTGTTGTGGATTGACCTGAGTGCGTGCATTATATGGTGGATCCTGGTGCCCGACAGGCAGCTGACAGTAACTTTCTCCTTGTTTAGCTTTGTGAGAGGGACGTCAGTGTGCCTGACTATAGAGTTGCCAATGACTAGTGTGTTGGGTACGTTGTTTTGCCTTATGGGCTGAGGTTGAGTGGCACACTGATTTTGTGGGCTATGTGTTGTTTGGGTAGTGTTGGGGGTGGTGGCTGCTTGCGTTTCAGTTTTGGAGGTTTTTGTTGTTTGGGCAGATTTTTATTGAGAGCCTCCGTGAATGTAGGTGTGTGTTTTGTGCTACTATCTGTGGGTTTGGGTGGTGCAGGTTTTGATGGAGTATGCGTGGAGTGCGGTGTGGTGTTAACCTTCTCCTCATTAGAAACTAAGCCATTTATTGAAGTCAATCATCTTTTGTTTGTACTGTGGCAATATACTTGGTGAAGGTAGAATGCTGCTCAATGCAAGGCACATACCTGCCTGAGAGAGATATTCAGAGAGATCAACAATGTCTCTCTTCATACAGTCAAGGAAGTATGTCTCAGGTCATTAATGCCCACTTGGAATATGACAGAATCATACTGGTATCTGCGGTGTACTGAGTCGGCTACATGTGTAAGCTTGGCTGATCCTGGCTCAAGATAAGGAAATACCCGTACCTAATCCTTGTTCCATCTGGTGAGTGGGGTATCTGTATGTTGTAGAATGAAGTTCTCTATGACAAGAGTCCTGGGTAATGTCATGGCTTGCCTTATGGGCTTTGCTCTTGGTGCGCCACAGGGTGTAGGAATGTATGTGGTATTTGATGTTGATTTTGGTGAGAGCTGAAGATAGACATTACCATTTATAGGATGAAGAGATCTTTGAGGTTTGAAAAAGACTGATTTTTACTGCCTCAGCATAGGCAGGTCTTTGTGTATGGTGGAGACTGGGTGGGGGATGTAGTGTGTGCCCTTGACAACTTTGTTTGTATGCAAAATATTTGCCTCCAGTGATACTGTGTATGCAAATATCTCACACACTGTGTTTGTTTCTTAAAAGATTAAATGGTTGTCTGTGAACATGAGACAACTGTTACATTGTCTCATGATGCCCATATCTACCATGCCGGCTATGGAGACATTTGGAAACTGCATATCCATGCTGTCCGGACCAGTATTTGGGTGGATCTGTATTTGTAGATGAAGGACTGGGTGGGGTCTGACACTAAACTAGGTTTGATTGCACTAACATTTGACAGTAGTGCTGTTGAATGTGCAAACTAGCTGTTCGAAGCTTGTCTCCACACAGTGGCTTTGTTTTAGCATTACTAAGTTACAGGTTTCAATTCTGAGAGAAGTTTCACAGATAAAATTTACTTTCTAGGCATTTGTGTCTCTTCAAGGCTCTGCTAAGCTCTTCATACATTAACACCAAAAAAAGATTACTTGCGAGTGTAATGCTACAACTAAACAACTTAAACTATATTGACAAGGCAATTTCAAGTAGTAGGGACCTTTAGAATGATTTGAAGGCAAAATCAACAAAAAGCTATCTCACAGTAAGTAACAGTTTATTCACACTGTAATGTTTTACACTATCAGGAATTAGTTATTATCACAAATTATTTGTTGTTACAGTACAAGCTTAAAAGTTTTTCACTGTAGGAATGTCATGAAGATACCTATGCTGTTTTTCCAAAGTAAACATGAGTAAGATGCTTTATTTATCCCAAGATACTGACATATATATTTTATATATATATATATATATATATATATAGTTGACTGTGTGAGCTGCTACTGGGCAAAGTCCATTTACAGAGGAAGAGAAAGCTCTGCAATGAGTTTCTGTTGTACAAGTAAACTCTTTCCTTGCTCGTACACACTTGCAAGTGAGTGCACTGTACAGACATATAAAGACTTAATAACCAAACAAGCATGTGTACCACATGTAGTCAAGAGGCAGTTATACTGGGTGCCTGTCACAGGCAGTAACTATGTGCACAAATAAAATATTTTACTATACAGATAATCATATAGTGTTTTTGTCTCTCAGGCAATAACTAGGCAAGGAGGCAAAATGGTTTGCTAGACAGAATATACCATTTCTTAAAATTGTACGTTTAGCTAGTATGTATATTAGAATAGAACTCTTTCACACATACAGGATCAAGCAGTTTCAAGGGTTTTGTTTGGGAGCCAGACAGCATTGTGGCAGTTTTATATATCTTGATACTAAATTTAGTTTTGGGAAAACCAAGAGTCAATGTATGTGAAGCTCTTGTGAAGGGCAGGATGGAGAAGGAGAATGTGAAGGTCTTGTGAAGGGCAGGATGGAGAAGGAGAATGTGAAGGTCTTGTGAAGGACAGGATGGAGAAGGAGAATGTGAAGGTCTTGTGAAGGACAGGATGGAGGAGGAGAATGTGAAGGTCTTGTGAAGGGCAGGATGGAGAAGGAGAATGTGAAGGTCTTGCGAAGGGTAGGATGGAGAAGGAGAATGTGAAGGTCTTGTGAAGGGCAGGATGGAGAAGGAGAATGTGAAGGTCTTGTGAAGGACAGGATGGAGAAGGAGAATGTGAAGGTCTTGTGAAGGACAGGATGGAGAAGGAAAATGTGAAGGTCCTGTGAAGGGCAGGATGGAGAAGGAGAATGTGAAGGTCTTGCGAAGGGTAGGATGGAGAAGGAGAATGTGAAGGTCTTGTGAAGGGCAGGATGGAGAAGGAGAATGTGAAGGTCTTGTGAAGGGCAGGATGGAGAAGGAGAATGTGAAGGTCTTGTGAAGGACAGGATGGAGAAGGAGAATGTGAAGGTCTTGTGAAGGCAGGATGGAGAAGGAGAATGTGAAGGTCTTGTGAAGTGCAGGATGGAGAAGGAGAATGTGAAGGTCTTGTGAAGGACAGTATGGAGAAGGAGAATGTGAAGGTCTTGTGAAGGGCAGGATGGAGAAGGAGAATGTGAAGGTCTTGTGAAGGTAGGATGGAGAAGGAGAATGTGAGGTCTTGTGAAGGACAGGATGGAGAAGGAGAATGTGAAGTTCTTGTGAAGGCAGGATGGAGAAGGAGAATGTGAAGGTCTTGTGAAGGGCAGGATGGAGAAGGAGAATGTAAAGGTCTTGTGAAGGGCAGGATGGAGAAGGAGAATGTGAAGGTCTTGTGAAGGACAGTATGGAGAAGGAGAATGTGAAGGTCTTGTGAAGGGCAGGATGGAGAAGGAGAATGCGAAGGTCTTGTGAAGGCAGGATGGAGAAGGAGAATGTGAGGTCTTGTGAAGGACAGGATGGAGAAGGAGAATGTGAAGGTCTTGTGAAGGCAGGATGGAGAAGGAGAATGTGAAGGTCTTGTAAAGGGCAGGATGGAGAAGGAGAATGTGAGGTCTTGTGAAGGACAGGATGGAGAAGGAGAATGTGAAGGTCTTGTGAAGGCAGGATGGAGAAGGAGAATGTGAAGGTCTTGTGAAGGGCAGGATGGAGAAGGAGAATGTGAAGGTCTTGTGAAGGACAGTATGGAGAAGGAGAATGTGAAGGTCTTGTGAAGGGCAGGATGGAGAAGGAGAATGTGAAGGTCTTGTGAAGGTAGGATGGAGAAGGAGAATGTGAGGTCTTGTGAAGGACAGGATGGAGAAGGAGAATGTGAAGGTCTTGTGAAGGCAGGATGGAGAAGGAGAATGTGAAGGTCTTGTGAAGGGCAGGATGGAGAAGGAGAATGTAAAGGTCTTGTGAAGGGCAGGATGGAGAAGGAGAATGTGAAGGTCTTGTGAAGGACAGTATGGAGAAGGAGAATGTGAAGGTCTTGTGAAGGGCAGGATGGAGAAGGAGAATGTGAAGGTCTTGTGAAGGCAGGATGGAGAAGGAGAATGTGAGGTCTTGTGAAGGACAGGATGGAGAAGGAGAATGTGAAGGTCTTGTGAAGGCAGGATGGAGAAGGAGAATGTGAAGGTCTTGTGAAGGGCAGGATGGAGAAGGAGAATGTGAAGGTCTTGTGAAGGGCAGGATGGAGAAGGAGAATGTGAAGGTCTTGTGAAGGGCAGGATGGAGAAGGATAATGTGAAGGTCTTGTGAAGGACAGGATGGAGAAGGAGAATGTGAAGGTCTTGTGAAGGGCAGGATGGAGAAGGAGAATGTGAAGGTCTTGTGAAGGACAGGATGGAGAAGGAGAATGTGAAGGTCTTGTGAAGGACAGTATGGAGAAGGAGAATGTGAAGGTCTTGTGAAGGGCAGGATGGAGAAGGAGAATGTGAAGGTCTTGTGAAGGGCAGGATGGAGAAGGAGAATGTGAAGGTCTTGTGAAGGGCAGGATGGAGAAGGAGAATGTGAAGGTCTTGTGAAGGGCAGGATGGAGAAGGAGAATGTGAAGGTCTTGTGAAGGGCAGGATGGAAAAGGAGAATGTGAAGGTCTTGTGAAGGACAGGATGGAGAAGGAGAATGGTCCAGTTCTGTAAAGGATGATGTTGTCTGTGCACAATATTACTTCTTCTGTGGGAATAAAAGTGGAAATGTCACTGTCAGAGAGAGAGAGAGAGAGAGAGAGAGAGAGAGAGAGAGAGAGAGAGAGAGAGAAAGAATAAAACAAGTCCAGAACGGACAATTGTGGAACTCCCAGCAGAGAGGGAGCCACAATTCGTTTCCAAGACAATGTGATAAATGCAGGCAATAAGTCAGTCAAGGAAAGAATGATTTTCAGTGTTTGGTTTAAGTTTAGAAGGAGAGGTTACCATTTGGGAGAGGTTAAACCAAGACAGAAAGTAACAAAGTTGAGAATCTCTGCTACAAAATAAATCAAAAGTCAAAATCTCCAAGGATGAGTAGTTTTTTTTTTCTTTGCGAGTGTGTTATAAAATGCTTTTAATATTGGCACTGTTCTATATGCCTCCAGTCTTGGAGAACTGTTACAAGTTACCCTCAAAGAATTAATAGGCTAACATCAATCCATTGGGGTCCAGGGAATTAGACATCAAAAGCAACCTCAAAATTCCCCTCCAATTCCTTCTGAGATATAAGAGCCAGCAATTTACCATCCCCCCTCATCAAGCAGGAGACAGAGGTTCAATCACCCCCCCCAAAAAAAAAGCTGGTCTCATTCTCAGAGTCTCTCAATTTTTATTAACGATAGCAACCTTCAATGTATAACTGTCTTATAGATGTTTTTTCTCTAAGGGTATCCATCTGAAGTTTTTTTTTTTTTTTTTTTTTCAAAACAAGTTTATTGTTTTAACATATAAGAGAAATATCATAACAATTTTATACAAATAATTAAAATAGGTATTATTATAATATTCAACAAAACAACTAAAGTATTTACAAAGACATCCACTACAATCAGATCAATTAATTAAACTAAAATACTGTGCTATTGAAATTTGAATTTTTTTAACAAATTTTGTAAATTATCCCATACAATAAAATGTGATGTTTTTCTAGTTGTTCTCATTCTAATTGTGCTTATTTCCATATGACACATTATATTCATAACATTTTTAAATTCATTGAACGAAGGAGGTGTATCTGAAATCCAGTTTCTAGTTATTATTTTCCTAGCCACTGCTAGGATAGACCATAACAAGGGAAGCTTAATCTTTTAACACATTGAGGTACAGGTGTGTTGAATAATATAAGAGACTTAGAAATAATGAAATTATCTGTAAAAAGAGCCTGCAAAATTCATTAATTGACTTCCAGTATTCTTTCAACTTCATATAGTCATAAAACATATGAGCCCAGTCAGCATTAATTTCTACATTACATCTCTTACATAGATTATCTTTATTATTAATTTTATTCATCATCAAAGGTGTATAAAAAGATCTATGTAAAAATTTCCATGTATAAAGTCTCCAGACAATGGAAGATGTAGTTCTATAAGCAGATTCCAATATATATTGTTTATCTTGTTGAGTTGGTGGGTCCCCATTAATAGAGGTGAAATAATTCCAGTATGAATCTACATTGTAAAAAGTTTCTTGTCTGATAATTTTATGTATATATGAAAGTTTACCTTTATCAGAAACTTTATGCTGTAAATTTATTATCAAGTAATCAATCAGTTTTGGAATAGATTCTTTAACTGTTATAGACATTAGATCTATTCTATCAATGAGATGTTGTCTAAAGATCTGAACCTCTAACCAGCAAGTTTCTCTTAGATCAAATTCTTGTTTTAAGAAATCTAGATTTTTAACTTTATTATCAGATATCAGCTGATACCAGTACTTTAGATTATTATCTATAGCTAAATGAGCTCCTTCAGAAGTAGATGACATAAGCATACCCTGAGTATAAATTATAGGAATACAATAAAATTCCATTCCCTATACTTAGGGTGCATGAATATAAAGTTACGATAACTAATAATAATATTTAATGGGTAACAGACCATATGTTTAGGTGTAATAGGTGAAGTACAAAATTCCTTTAGCAACCACAACATGGAGTTATTTATAATCATATTTTTATGTGTTAAGGAGATTTTCATGAAGTGCATACTAATTAGCTCCCAATAATCTTTCCATTTTGACATATGACCGATCTATTAATAAAGTAATAACTTTTATAATAGAAGAGATAATATATAAATTAAAGTCTGGAAAAGAAATACCCCTTGAGACCAGCTATTAGTATGTTTCTTTAATGCAATCCTAGGTCTATTAGGTGCCCATAAGAAATTTAACATTAGTGTATTCAGTTTCTTGATAGTTATTTTTGTAGGTGAAAGTATTATTCATTGTATTAAGTATAAAATCTTGGGGAATATTATCATTTTAATAATTGTAAGTCTCTCCTCCATAGTAAAAAACATATTATTCCAGGTATTAAAAAGATTTTGTATATTAAGAAAACAGGTATTATAGTTATTATATATAATAGATTTAATATCTTTAGATAGTATTATACCTAAATAAGTTATCTGACCTGAGTTGGGTACATATTTAGTAAAATCACTAATGAGAGTATTCTTGCGTGTATGTATAGGTAGTATTTTAGTTTTTCTTCATTGAATATTAAACCAGAAATACTTTTAAAATTCATCATTTTATCAAATAAAGACTGCATAGAAGAATTAGATCCTGCTGATGTAATTAGAACATCATCTGCAAAAGTTGAATTTTGATGTTGTATTTTCTTCTATTTCAAAACCCTCTATGTCAGTACTGTTTCTAATCAAATTAGCCCAAGGCTCCATTACTAAAGTGAATAATAGTGGAGAAAGTGGACATCCTTGCTTTGTACCTTTAAGAATGGGTATTTTTTGTGAAACATATGTTCCTACCTTAATATAAGCCAGCGCTCCTTTGTATAAATGCTCAATTAAATTTACAAATGCATCAGAGAAATTTGTGCATTTCAGTAAGGTAAACAGATAGTCCCAACTTACTGAATCAAATGCTGAACCTATATCAAGACTAATAAGTGTTAAATCTTTCTTTTCCTATTTGCAAAATCAATTAATGTTAAAGTTCTTCTTATATTATCAAAAG